>NC_053165.1:10413445-10738445 GCF_016835505.1 Polypterus senegalus | reverse complement strand
CACAGCCTTCGTTACCCTCAATGGGTTCATCACCTGTGCAATCTCAGTGAGATTGGGTCAGCCTTAAATACCATGGACCCAGAGAAATCCATCGTCCTAGCTGGAGGATCAGCTACCCAAAGTAGCCAGCCCAGCGGGTCACAAGTGCAGTAGCACCTATAAGGTAGCACCATCAGCCGCCCTGACGGCAGCTCTCAGAGGACTAGATTCGGATGTGCGTCAAGCTTTGAGATGTTATGTCGTGTGATGGCACCTGCTCCCCGACCTGACCTGAGCTGTCCTGAAGGGGTGTAGGTGGTCTGCAATAATCTTTAAATGTCACATCACCTCATCATGAATATCAGGACCCAAGGTGTCCCAGAAGAAGACTGGCCAGAGCATCACGTGGTCTCCGCTGGACTGCCTTCCTCCCACTGTGCATCCTGCTGCCATCTCTTCCACAGGTAAACATTGTACACAAGTAGCACAGTTAGTGTTAATAATAATAATAATAATAATAATAATAATAATAATAATAAAATATACCTTCAAAAAATAAATATAGCTATCAGAAAGTAAAAACAAAACAAGAAACAATGTTGTATAATTTAAGAAAATCACAAATCATTTTAAAACTCTGTTAATATTCTTTAAAAAAAAACAAATTTTGCCAATTAAAATAATAAAACGCATCTGACTCTGGGAAAATAACGGTCAATGATTTGAAACATTGCTAACGCACTGTTATGTTATTGGCAAAGTCGATGTGAATTCTGAAGCTTGTTTCCTGGCAACAGCATGCAGCCAACATCCACCACAGTCGGCCGGCTGCTGTCACGCTTTTCCATGATTTCTGTCCTCCAGACATTCCTTTCCCTGGTTTCATGTGTTTTGCTGCAGCCTACACCTTGAGTTCATGCTGGTGGGCGATTCCCAAGGGCAAAACATTTCCCTTCAAGCAAACCCTCCTTCTTTTTTTTTGGTAACAGTCCTGTTCTGGACCAGCTGATTCCCTTATATGCCATGTCTTATACGTCTGTCAAAAGGAGGGTAGCGTGCTGCATGTGGGTACTAATCGAATTAAGAATATGTGTAGAAGGAACCTGCTGTGAAGGCCTCCTCACGGACTGAAGAACATTAATCACTGAAGCCAGTGGTCCTCCAGTTGAGTACTCGGGGGTCACTGCTGTGACCGCAAATTTTTTATTTCCAACCAGTTTTACATTCCAATGTGGAGCATTAACAAGGAGGATGAAACAGAAGAGAACTCGGGTGGAGAACATTGAGAATTGTGTGCAACTCAACATTAGCAAAACCAAGGAACTTCTTATTGACTTTAACCGCACCGAATGGCCTCTACACCTTGTCACTGTTCAGGAAGTTAACATGGAGGTATCTGGGGGTCCACATTAATGACAGAGGAACTACAGAAGAAAGGGCAGAGAAGACTCTTTTTTCCTTTGGAGACTTTGCTCCTTTAATCTTGGTAGGGTCATCCTTTACATATTCTACAACTCTGCAATGACCAGTGTGATTCTTTATACTGTGTTATGATGGGCTGGTAACGTCACTTCAAGAGAGGCCCACTGAATCAACAAGCTGATTAAGAAGGCAGGTTCAGTTATGGGATGCAGTCTAGACCCCCTGGAGGTAGCAGAGGAAGAGAGAATGAAGACAAAACTGATGGCCTCCATGAACACTGCTGCACATCCTCTCTGTGAGAAACCAGCACTGGGGACTTGTAAACATCACATCATTTAAATCTATCTATCTATCTATCTATCTATCTATCTATCTATCTATCTATCTATCTATCTATCTATCTATCTATCTATCTATCTATCTATCTATCTATCTATCTATCTATCTATCTATCTATCTATCTATCTATCTATCTATCTATCTATCTATCTATCTATCTAATCCTGCCTACTATACTATAAATCTATATATATATAATCTAATATCTATCTATCTATCTATCTATCTATCTATCTATCTATCTATCTATCTATCTATCTATCTATCTAATCCTGCATACTATACTATAAATATCTATCTATCTATCTATCTATCTATCTATCTATCTATCTATCTATCTATCTATCTATCTATCTATCTATCTAATCCTACCAACTATGCTAAAATACAGTGCATCCGGAAAGTATTCACAGCGCATCACTTGTTCCACATTTTGTTATGTTACAAAATGGATTAAATTCATTTTTTCCTCAGAATTCTACACACAACACCCCATAATGACAACATGAAAAAAGTTTACTTGAGGTTTCTGCAAATTTATTAAAAATAAAAAAACTGAGAAATCCCATGTACATAAGTATTCCCAGCCTTTGCTCAATACTTTGTCGATGCACCTTTGGCAGCCATTCCAGCCTCAAGTCTTTTTGAATATGATGCCACAAGCTTGGCACACCTATCCTTGCCCAGTTTCGCCCATTCCTCTGGCTGTCCATCAGGCTGGATGGGAAGCGTCGGTGCACAGCCATTTTAAGATCTCTCCAGAGATGTTCAATCGGATTCAAGTCTGGGCCACTCAAGGACATTCACAGAGTTGTCCTGAAGCCACTCCTTTGATATCTTGGCTGTGTGCTTAGGGTTGTTGTCCTGCTGAAAGATGAACCGTCTCCCCAGTCTGAGATCAAGAGCGCTCTGGAGCAGGTTTTCATCCAGGATGTCTCTGTACGTTGCTGCAGTCATCTTTCCCTTTATCCCGACTAGTCTCCCAATTCCATCCCCACAGCGTGATGCTGCCACCACCATGCTTCACTGTAGGGATGGTATTGGCCTGGTGATGAGCGGTGCCCGGTTTCCTCCAAATGTGACGCCTGGCATTCACACCAAAGAGTTCAATCTTTGTCTCATCAGAGCAGAGAATTTTGTTTCTCATGGTCTGAGAGTCCTTCAGGTGCCTTTTGACAAACTCCAGGCGGGCTGCAATGTGCCTTTTACTAAGAAGTGGCTTCCGTCTGGCCACTCTACCATACAGGCCTGATTGGTGGATTGCTGCAGAGATGGTTGTCCTTCTGGAAGGTACTCCTCTCTCCACAGAGGACCTCTGGAGCACTGACAGAGTGACCATCGGGTTCTTGGTCAACTCCCTGACTAAGGCCCTTTTCCCCCGATCGCTCAGTTTAGATGGCCAGCCAGCTCTTGGAAGAGTCCTGGTGGCTTCAAACTTCTTCAACTTATGGATGATGGAGGCCACTGTGCTCATTGGGACCTTCAAAGCAGCAGAAATTTTTCTGTAACCTTCCCCAGATTTGCGCCTCGAGACAATCCTCTCTCGGAGGTCTACAGACAATTCCTTTGATTTCATGCTTGGTTTGTCCTCTGACATGAACTGTCAACTGTTGGACCTTCTATAGACAGGTGTGTGCCTTTCCAAATCATGTCCAGTCAACTGAATTGACCACAGGTGGACTCCAATGAAGCTGCAGAAACATCTCAAGGATGATCAGGGGAAACAGGATGGCAAAGGCTGTGAATACTTATGTACATGTGCTTTCTCAGTTTTTTTATTTTTAAAAAATTTGCAAAAACCTCAAGTAAACTTTTGTCACATTGTCATTATGGGGTGTTGTGTGTAGAATTCTGAGGTAAAAAATTAATTTAATCCATTTTGGAATAAGGCTGTAACATAACAAAATGTGGAAAAAGTGATGAAGCGCTGTGAATACTTTCTGGATGCACTGTATATATTTATTTATTTGTCAAACATATAGTGCCTTTCATTTCTATCTATCTATCTATCTATCTATCTATCTATCTATCTATCTATCTATCTATCTTATCCTGCTTATTACACTAATATCTATCTATCTATCTATCTATCTATCTATCTATCTATCTATCCTGCCTACTACACTAAAATCTGTCTATCTATCTACCAGGTTAAAGTGGACTGAAGTGCTTTGAGTAATGAGAGAACCGCTACTGTATATACAGTATCAATGTAAAGAATTACTATTATTAATATTATTATTTACCTGCCAACATCAATTAATTGTTTCAATATGCAAGACTATTTAGAGATAATTGTTGAATTCCCATACACTCAACACTAACTCTGCATTGAAACACTGAATGTTTATAACAGTACTGCCTAAAATATGAATCGTGTTACCCATTTTTTCCAGAATTTTCTACCTCCTTTAGTTTTTTTCGTCATATTATTTTAAACAAATACAAAATCTTAATACTAAACACTTGGCTATATTTTAATGCATAGTGTGTCTATAAATAAAAGAAGACGGTTACCAGTTGTTTATTGATGTTTTATATTTAGTTTAATGTAATCACTGCTAAGCTCATATAAGCAGCTTAGCTGACTACTGGTCTTTAATTGAAATAGTTTAATCTAATGATAATGATGATCAAATTTTAATTGTTTACCGCCTTTGTTTGGCTGATATAAATGCTACAGTCTTCTATACTGGTGACCATTTCTTTGTGGTTGAATTAGTGGCTGCTCAGCAGG
Source organism: Polypterus senegalus (assembly GCF_016835505.1). NCBI lineage: Eukaryota > Metazoa > Chordata > Cladistia > Polypteriformes > Polypteridae > Polypterus > Polypterus senegalus. The sequence continues at coordinate 10,733,968 of NC_053165.1, read as the reverse complement.
CAGTAATTCAACTGGTAAATGATTTTACTATAATAATGCAAACTGCACACTGTAGTCAAAAGGTCTCGTAATATTTCTAGGTTTCAGTTCCCTTTGCCGTAGTTTAGGAGCCGTACCCCCGGCACTTCAGAGCAGGTCACCCACCTGCAGCTAAGCACATTCAGGCCCGGCCAGTACTTGGAGAGCGGAGACCATCTTGGAAAAGCTTGGGTTGCTGCTGGAAGAGGTGTTGGCGAGGCCAGCAGGGGGCGCTGACCCTGTGGTCTGAAAGTGGATCCCAATGACCTCCAGTGCAGTGACGAGGACACTGTGTTGTTAAAATGGTGCCGTCCTTCAGTTTTATTTAAAGAAAAGGTCCCCAACAATGGCTGGGGTCCCTATGACCTGGAAATCTGCAGCTGTGTTTTGTCCCTTGTCACTCATGTGTACTATGGGAGGGTGTAGAAGGTTCAGCTTCTAAGGTAAACTGAGGGACAGAGGAGGGAAAACACAACTACGAACCCTAGAGTGGAGAAGAAGACCTCCAAAGACAAGCGGCGTCCCTTTCGGTTGGTCTCGGATGACCTGTTCCTTTCCAGTCACCGGCTAAAAATGTGAAAATGCAACTGGAAACGGGTGATCACTCCACAGACCGCAAACCCTTGTTGACCGATTGCTCGCAGAAGCTTCTCGACGACAATTGTTACAGATTGGTGAACGTCTGCTGCCCTTCACATGTGTCTGTCTACCTGTTCTTACTTCTAATTGATCTCATTGTTTAGTCAGCCATCCTCTTTTAATTCTCATCTCAAATGAATTATTTTGGCCACAGCTTTAATTGCTTATGTTCCCTTAGCCTTGGTCTTTTCACTTCATGGAGGTCAAATGCTGACAAGCTTGGCTACTAAAGGGGAGCAATGACTTCCAGGCCGCACTTTGCTGTTAGAGTTCATGATGGATCCTTATTCATCCTTTCTTACCCCAGCAGTGTGGTGTAGCGGCTATGGCACAGAACTTAAACCTCCACACGGCCTGGCCTGGAAGGTCACTTGTGGTCCAGCTGTAGAAGACCACTGCAGACCATTAGATTATGCCTCTTTATTAGGGATGAGCGTGACAACAGAGGTCGTTTTGTGACGTTTCCCTTTAAATTTGCTTCAGATGTGATTTTACAATTGCAAACCTCTCAGGTTTTTTATTGCCATGGAAAGTAAGAATTTTTGCTCTCCAAGGATTACTGCAAAGCCTAAGCCATCATCCAGCCCTGTCCCAAAAGGAGCCCTGCTCCTTCCATGCAATATCATCTCGCTGCCTGTCCGCACATTCACATCGCCGGTTTCGCCTCGCACCACTCATTTAGGGGCAGGTACCACCATCTGTGCTCAGGTTCCCCAGCCCCATATGCCAATCGCAGGGTCCACATACCCAGGCCAATGGAAATTTGCAGTGCTGAAGTGTTTGCAGGTATCCACTGTCTGGATGCACCTCATTCCTCTCCACGCCTTGCACTGTAACAAGCTGTGCCATGCTTAGAAAGGCTGCAGAGGACATGGAAATACATGTGCCAATGGCACAGATTATGCCAGTTGAACTAATGGCACAGATTATACTAATTGAGCTAATGGTACAGATTATGCTAACTGAGCTAATGGTGCAGATTATGATAATTGAGCTAATGGCACAGATTATGCTAATCAAATTAATGGTGGAGATTATACTAATTGAGCTAATGGTGCAGATTATGCTAATTGAGCTAATGGTGGATATTATGTTAACTGAGCTAATGGTACAGATTACGGTAATTGAGCTAATGGCACAGATTATGCTAATTAAATTAATGGTGGAGATTATACTCATACTGCAGTGGGTTGGCACCCTGCCCGGGGTTTGTTTCCTGCTTTGTGCCCTGTGTTGGCTGGGATTGGTTCTAGCAGACCCCCGTGACCCTGTGTTAGGATATAGCAGGTTGGATAATGGATGGATGGATGGATTATGCTAATTGAGCCAATGGTGCACATTATGCTAATTTAGCTAATGGTGGATATTATGATAATTGAGCTAACGGTACAGATTATGCTAATTGAGCTAACAGCGCAGATTATCCTAATTGAGCTAAAGGCACAGATTATCCTAATTGAGCTAATGGTACAAATTATACTAATTGAGCTAATGGTACAAATTATACTAATTGAGCTAATGGTACAGATATCACTGGAAGAACACAATGTGGTTTGGTGGGAATGGTGTTGTTCATCTCTGTTCATGACTGTAAAGTACTTTGGAATGCAGTTTAATTTCAGAAATATTTAAGTAAAGGCCTCCATTTGTTGAAATTACAGAAAGTTAACTTTTGTTATGAGAACACAAAGGTTAAAGAGAAGAATCAGTTCATAATTGAACGTAAAAGGTTACAGAAAGCATGGACAGGCTGGTCAGAAGGCATTCCAGGAATTAAAACTACAGACAAGGCCAGCAGTTAAAGGGCACAACGAAATGAGGCAATATCACCCAAAATGAGAAAAACATAATTAGACATTTTTTTTTTCTCTTCTAGCAAAGGTCACGGCGTAAACTCAAAGAACCGGGTGTACCAAACTGGGTCTGGAGAGTTGGTTTGTAGTCCCTTTGCTGCCAGACGTCAGCCATCACATGTCACATCAACACATAATCAGCCATCTTCAGAACAGCTTTAAAAAGTAGTGCACATACAATAATAATAACAATAATAATAATAATAATAATAATAATAATACTCTATCTGGGAGCCCATCTTGACAGGACCAAAGAAAGAAACAACACACCCGCTCCTACTCATGTAAATGAAAATCCTGCCGACTATGCCAAGAGCTTCATGTAGAATCACACCACAATTCATCCCCAGCCGTCCATTGTTAAGTTAATTCTTCCTGAGAGTTGACTCCCTCAACAGTAATAATTCTGCTGCATTCCAAGGTGTCTACACTAATGTTCACCTTAATTACCTTTCTTTCTGTTTTTTTTTTTGGTTTTTTTTTTGCGTAACAATTAATTTATAACCAACACCTGTATGAATAATGATCAAAGTCAGCCCTCAGAAATTCAACTGAGATCAATGAGTTTGGGATAAAAATTCATTGTAAGCCTTCTGGGCAGCCCAGCCGAGCCGACACGTCTAACCCAGCCACTGTTACATTTGGTCACCTCACCGGGTCATTCAATAATTACATTTTGAATTTATTCATATTGCATTTTCCCCGTGTTCCTTTAATGATTACATTTTATGACTTCTCTCTCTCCCATAACCTTTATTATTTAACAATGAGATAATGAGTTTCGGGCTAATTTGACTTTTCACATTAGTCTCTGTTCCTTCCCTCTTATCTGTGAATTCTCACTCGGCTTTATGTGGAGCTTGCCTGCCAGATTATTGTTTGCAAAATTAGAACCAACAGGGGATGTTTACACCATTTTATGTCATTTAATTGCCACAGGATAGACAAGATGCAGGAGTTCACAGGAGGGACTGACATGTTAGCTACGGTCCTGCGTTATTAAATTAGCACATTTGAAAAGCAGCTTTTGGTTACACGACGCATACTGGGAGGACTGGAGAGCCTGTGAGTAAACACACACACACACACACACACACACACACAACTCCTCCTCACAACTCACTAACTATACAAAAAAATCACAAGTAAAGCATATGCAAGTTTCTGACGCCTTAATGCCGACTCTTCTCTGATGAGGCGTACAGCGTGAACTCAGTTTTATATTCGTCTGGATGGAGGCTGCCGAAAGCCTGCTGACCATTGTGATAAGAACGACACTTAGACATAAAAAGGTTTGGGCAAGCCACTCATGTAATGTCCTTTGGCTGCAAATCCACCACCAGCTCCTTGGTTTTGCTGGTGTTCAGGTGTAGGTGGTTTGAGTCGCACCATTTAACAAAGTCCTTGATTAGGTTCCTATACTCCTTCTCCTGCCCACTCCTGATGCAGCCCACGATAGCAGAGTCATCAGCGAACTTCTGCACATGGCAGGACTCCGAGTTGTATTGGAACTCCGATGTATGTTGGCTGAACAGGACCAGAAAAAGTCCAGTCGCCTGCTGCGCTCCTGACCACAATGTCAGACCTGCAGTTCTCGAGACGCACATACTGAGGTCTGTCTGTAAGATACCATCTTGACACCATCTGAACCAAATAAGTTCATCTTGGTCTCATCAGACCACAGGACATTGTTCCAGTAATCCATGTCCTTAGTCTTCTGTTTCAGGATGCTCCACAGATGCTCAATAGGATTTAGGTCTGGAGACATGCTTGGCCAGTCCAGCACCTTTACCCTCAGTGGTCGTCTTGGACGTGTGTTTGGTGGTCGTTATCATGTTGGCATGCTGCCCTGCGGCCCAGTTTCTGCTTCAGTATGTCACAGTACATGTTGGCATTCATGGTGCCCTCAATGAACTGTAGCTCCCCAGTACCGGCAGCACTCATGCAGCCCCAAACCATGACACTCCCACCATGCTTGACTGTAGGCACGACACACTTGTCTTTGTACTCCTCACCTGGTTGCCGCCACACACGCTTGACACCATCTGAACCAAATAAGTTTATCTTGGTCTCATCAGACCACAGGACTTGGTTCCAGTAATCCATGTCCTTAGTCTGCTTGTCTTCAGCAAACTGTTTGCGGGCTTTCTTGTGGATCATCTTTAGAAGAGGCTTCCTTCTGGGACGACAGCCATGCAGACCAATTTGATGGCGTGTGCGGCGGGCGTACGGTCTGAGCACTGACAGGCTGACCTCCGCAGCAATGCTGGCAGCACTCATACGTCTGTTATCAAAAGACAACCTCTGGATATGACGCTGAGCACGTGCACCATGGCCAGGCCTGTGCTGAGTGGAGCCTGTCCTGTTAATCCTGTCGCTGTACGGTCTTGGCCTCCATGCTGCAGCTCAGTCTCAGGGTGTTGGCCATCCTCTTATAGCCTCGGCCATCTTTACGTAGAGCAACAATTCTTTTTTTCAGATGCTCAGAGAGTTCTTTGCCTTGAGGTGCCATGTTGAACTTCCAGTGACCAGTATGAGAGAGTGTGAGAGCGAGAACACTAAATTTAACACACCTGAGACCTTGTAACACTAACGAGTCACATGACACGAGGGAAAATGGCTAAATGGCCACAATGTGGACATTTGTCACTTAGGGGTGTACTCACTTTTGTTGCCAACGGTTTAGATATTAATGGCTGTGTGTTGAGTTATTTTGAGGGGACAGCAAATTCACACCGTTATACAAGCTGTACGCGGACTACTTGACATTGTATTGGGTGGTTCAGATCTAATTATGCAATTTTCAGTACACTATAACTTATTAAGTTTATTACATAGAAAATTACCCGAAAAATCCCGGAGCATCGAGAAGTGTTGCGAACTGACGACATGAAGCACTGTCCTCGCGCTGAACTGGAATCGTCCCCGCATAAATCAAAGTCATCCAGATGATCTGGATCTGCATAATTAGATCTGGACCACCCTGTATCAAAGTGTCATATCTTCAGTGTTGTCCCATGAAAAGATATAAAATATTTACAAAAATGTGAGGGGTGTACTCACTTTTGTGAGATACTATATATTATTATACTGTATTTGCTGTCGCCCATGGCTTCACCCGCCTAGAAGTGAAACAGGACAGTGAGGGGGGTCCTGCTAGGTCCATGCTCCTGGCGTCACTCTTCCCCCCTCCCCTCGGCCTATAGCCTCTCTCTCGGATTAGTGCGAATATATCACTCCTGCAAGTAAACTATGATTCTTAGTGCGATGAGAGAAGTCGCAAAATCAACCGGAATAATCAAGCAAATTATAGGAAAAAAATTATTTAAATCCGTGAAATAGTTCTCTCGTTTGCAAGCTAAGCAGAGGTAAGGTACACACCCCATGGCTGGCACATGAGCGAGGAGGGCCCCACCCTGTGTCTCTCGGAGTCACACACATAAATTGGCACCACAAGCGAACCATGATACATAGCACAATGAGAGAAGTGGCAAAATCAACGGAATGTTCAAGTAAATTATAGAAAAGAACGCAATCTGAATCCGTTAAGTAGTTCCTAACTAGGAAAAGAAAATCCGAGCACAGTTCTCCAGTTTTGATGCCACTACACTGGTTACCTGTGTCATTCAGAATTGACTGCTTATGGTTTACAAACCCTTAAATAATCTGACTCCATCTCATATATCGGAGTGTCTGACGTCTTATATTCCAAATTGTACCTTTAGATCTTCAAATTTGGGTTAGGGTTAGGGTGCCTGCTTAGAATTCCAAGAGCTAAACTTAAAAGAAGTGGTGAGGCGGGCAGGCGGGCAGGCAGCCTTCTGCTGTTATGCACCTCAAATCTGGAATAGCTGACCAATAGGAATTCACCAGGCTGATACGGTGGAGCACTTTAAAAAACTGCTAAAAACACATTACTTTAACATGGCTTTCCCATAACTTCATTTTAATTTAATCCTGATGCTCTGCATATTCAATTAACTATCATTACTATTCATGGTGGCTCCAAAATCCATACTAACCCCTACTCTCTCTTCTGTTCTTTTTATGGTTTTCTATGGTGGAGATCAGCGCCACCACCACCCGATCAAAGCACCGTGATGTCCCTACATTGATGGATTAAAGGCCAGAAGTCCACATGACCGTCATCATCAAGTCCTTCCATGAGAAGCCTGAATACCATGAGGACTGATTGAGGTCACTGATGTTAGGTAGAATGCCTAGAGGGTGCTGGGTGGTCTTGTGGCCTCGGTACCCCTGCAGATTTTATTTTTGGAGTTTTGTTTTTTCTGTCCTCCCTGGCCATCGGACCTTACTCTTATTCTGTGTTAATTAGTATTCTCTTGTTTTAATTCATATTTATTTGGTCCTTTTTTCTCTTCCTTCATCATGTAAAGCACTTTGAGCTCCATTATTTGTATGAAAATGTGCGACAGAAATAAATGTTGTTGTTGTTCTCTCGTTAAACGCGGACAGACAGACAGACGTTGGATTTTATATATATATGCAAGCCTCCAGAGTGTGCCTCTGACTCTGGACAGTTAAATTTGACAGAGAAGTACTGAATGTAACATAGTTGGTAGCATCTTTTGCCTTTACTTCTATAGAATGGAGGAAGACAAGACTCACAAAGCCACTTCGGGCCTGATTATCAGATCACCGTTCCTTTTGTTCCATTCCTTATATAAGAACAAAGAGAAGCAGAAGTCAGAGTTCATTCAGGACCCTGTCCGATTCGAGACAAGCTCTCATGCATAGCCAGTTTTATTTTGTAGCCTGGATATATTGGTGTGATATCCTGGCACCTATGGTTCAGACGTTTGTGATTTTTATTTTTCATGTTTTCTTTGTTGTTTTTCAAATCCCACCTTGTTCTTTATTCCTCTTTTTTTAAACAGGGCATTCCTTTGTGATACCTCAGCTCTCCCTTCTGTTTTCTTGCAGTATATCATACCATTTGCTAAGGCTACTTAATCCTGAGCAGGATCACACGGTTCTTACAATATACACAGTATATATATATATATATATATATATGTGTGTGTGTGTGTATGTGTGTTTGCTGTAAATACTACGTTTCTCTGACGTATGCCGTATCCTCCTTTGTTTCACGTTGGGACTCGTTTGTTTCCATTGACATCGATCATCCATTCCGTTTATGAAGTTACCTTTCAATTTAGCAAGTGTGTTGAACGGCAATGCGGAACCATTGTGGTACGAGCCCCTAGAGAGTAAGAAATCGAACGGCACAGCTGTCGGCACGAATCCGGTGTACATCTGAAAGTTGCAACATAAAGCTGGCAGCAAGTTTTTGGATAAACCCCAGAATTCAGTACACTGCGGCGGGCCACATCTCTTTCTTCTGCAATTGAATCTGACATTTCAATCAATCAGTCAAAACCGTTATTCATCTAGATGAGTCAACTGAGAACAAATTCTCATTTACAATGACAACGGGGCACTGGGCTCACATTACTGCAGTAAGCAATAAAGAAAACATGATAAACGAATAGAGACACATGACCAAACATAAAACATATCAGCATAAAACTCGACCGGGCTGTCAGCAAGCAATGAGGGACACTTCGAACTGAAGGCATTCCACTCATTTCCAGTTGTTACTCCTAAAGCCTCGGGACTGTCCCACAGGGGAAGATGGCAACTGGCAAAAAATATCTGAAGTCTCCTGGCATAATTCAGTCAAACCAGCAACCATGTAACAGAGCACCTTTAATAACGCATACCCAGATATCCCAATAGATCCATAGGAGGGATCCTACACAATATGGAGACAGTGTTTTACTATGGCAGAGGGTATACGAATGGATCGAGAAATGTTATTCACGAAGAAGAGGGATGGCCATCCTCGTCTACTACCGACAACAACATCAAGCACATCCAAAGCATGATTCTGAGAAATCGATGAGGGATTTCAGACCCTGGTACACCGTTAGCTCATAAAAAGCAGATCACTGCTCACTGCTCCTCTTTTGGTGCAAACAGCCATATTCACTCCTAGAAAACAACAAGAGAGACAAACTGATCCAGGTTGAGTGTCCGCCACTGTGAGTGTAGGCCCACCATGTTTCGACACGTGTGCCAGGAGAGCTGCATAGCCAACCCAAAGTAAACGATCATAATAGGGAGGATAATTGTTGACTTAACCGTGGAATCCTTAAAATGGGGTCCCTCTGTGGAGGTCAGGTTGCTAGACTAACTGAGTCGGTAAGGGTGTGAACTGCAGCCTCCAGCTCGGAGGATGGGATGGAAGCGGAGAAGATTAGGTTAGATTAGGTTAAATTAGATTACACTTCAATCGTATGCAAGGGGAAATACTCATTTTACAGAGCTGGAGGTGGCAGAGTTTAAAATGGGTGTGACGAAGATGGACAGGATTAGAAATGAGGACATTAGAGGGTCTCAGCTCAGGTTGGACGGATTAGAGACAAAGTCAGAGAGGCGAGATTGCATTGGTTTGGACATCTGCAGAGGAGAGATGCTGGGTATAATGAGAGAAGGGAACTAAGAATAGAGCTGCCAGGGAAGAGAAAAAGAGGAAGAGAAAGGCCTAAGAGAAGGTTTATGGATGTGATGAGAGAGGACATGAAGGTGGTGGATGTAACAGAGCAAGATAAGGAAATGGAAAAAGATGATCTGCTGTGGTGACCCCTAACAGGAGCAGCCGAAAGAAAAAGAAGACATAAGTTCAGAAAAATTGACATATAATAAAAATAATTTAATAAAAACAAACAGCAACCCTCCCCAAACACACACAAGAACATCTGGCTCGGATAATGGAGAGATGCTGCTGTCAATAACTGGCTCCTAAGTGGGCAGGAGGTGCTGCCTGCTCCAGTTGTGCCAACGCATCATATTTAACAGAGGTGTTATTGTAGCAGCTCACTTCAACAGCCATGGACACTGTGAGAAGGACTTTAAAGTTACAGTGCTTATGGGCATCTTCAGAAAACAGCAAGAGAGAGAAGAATAGCAAATCAGACTCATGCTGAACACTGAACTGAAACTGAAACACATCACAACATGGTGTAAATAGAGACATGGGTCTTATGGCCAGATATGAGGATTGTTTGCATCTCTCGGACTGACACAGACAAACCGACTGCAGATCCACATTGTGTGGAAAAACTCATTAAAAACTTCAAAAGACTCCACACACTAGGCAGCAATAGTCCTCATATGGTAATCCAATTGGGGTGCTTGGGACTTGGAGTCCAGAGGTGCAGTGATTGTCTGTTGCTATTATGGCTGATTACTGGAGAGAAGAAATGCCTTGTGAGAATAAATATCCTTTTATTTTATCACATCAACGTGTGCTGTATTACTGTGTCTTGGGGTTCAGTGGTGCCCCCCTGTGGTCACAGTGCCTAAACTTCACAGGGGACACATTTAAAAGATTATTGAGCTGTATAAGGGTGTCACACATGTGTGCATGGGAGGCAGCTAAGGGGCTCAGATGAGGGTAATTAAACAGCACAGCTAGGGGGTGAGGGTGCACTAACCCTTTCTCTCTTTCCTCTACAGACCAGTTAGGGGAAATTACCCCTGGCCCTGATGACATCACTTCCAGTTCCGGCCCCAATGACATCACTCATGGTCCCGGCCACGATGACATCACTTCCAGTTCCGGCTCCAATGACATCACTCATGGTCCCGGCCACGATGACATCACTTTTGGTCCCAGTCCTGATGACATCGTTTCCCGTTCCAATCCTAGCGATGTCACTCATGGTCCCGGCCTCGACGACATCACTTCTGGTCACAGCCCTGATGATGTCACTTCCAGTTCCAGGTTCAATGACTTAACTTCTGGACCCGGCCCCAATGACATCACTTCCAGCTCTGGCCCCGATGACCTCATTTCCGGTTCAGACTCTGCTGACCTCACTTCCCGCCATTTTGTTTCATCCAAGTCAGTTCTGTTTCTGGACTCGAATCTGTATACAACTTGTATCTAATGGACCACTGCCTCAAACCTTTTCTGTGCCATTTGTCTGGTAATTTGACAGTGGAAACTGCTGAATTTACAAAAGCTAGAATCAAAAGCTTGGGAGAGGTTGGGACCCACTGGTCTAGACGTAGGCAGCCTATCATATCGTCACGCTCATCTTCTGACGTCTCTCAGGTTCGCAGCTCAAGATAAGCTAATGCTCAGGTCTGCGATGGCAGCAGCTATCTCTTCAGTTTAATTTAAAAAGCCATTCTAATATTATGCATAACAAGGCAGACGCCAAATCTTAATATTAATAATTAATATTATAATGATTAATAACATTACAAACATTAATAATTGATTTAAAAAAAAGGAGTTGGGTAAAGAGAGGGAGAGACCTTACCGGCTTTGAGAACAAACAGACAGGGAAGTGCCAGTGGCCTGACAGGAGTTTTCAATCCTCCTCCATGTGTTCAGTGCAAATATGATTAAAGGGTGGGCTCGGGTGTAGGGCAGTCGAAGGCACAGGGGACAGGGGAGCCACATATTGCATTTGGCAATAATTTCAAATCACACATTTAAACACACAACCAGATTGTACAAGCAGTAGGCCTGAATGGTTAACAGCACGTTAGACAGTGGATTAGCAGAATTCATTTGTCATCACTTTCAGCACAGCATATACAGAAGGGACTTTTTCCAAATCCCTGTCACCCTGACCTGGATAAGCGTGTTGAAAAATGATTGTATGGGAGGATAATTTCCATATTTTCTCTTTTCTAATTAATGATACACAATTTAAAATTTAAATATCCTTTTTTTTTAATCTGATTTGTGTCACATGATGACTCAGTAATATGGGCAAATTATAATGCAAAGATATGCTAATCCGAGAGTGCCAAACTCCTGCCTTTCGGCCTGTACTGTTTCTTGATATTCCCTCGTCACACAGACCGCTGTGGAATGAAGCGACTTAATGAATCATTTGCTTCTTGTTCATTCGTTAGCATGTTTATCCATCCATTCATTTCTCAGTCTGCTTGAAGGATTTGTAGGGTCACAAGGACCATAGGCTATAGTGGCAGCGTCAGACAACAGGCAGGAGCCACCCACACATGGCCCACATTTACCCGTGTGCTCATATTCACTCATATGAGACCAGTGGTCCAACACTCACTTCCCTGGGATATGGGCAGAGAACTTAGAGTATAAAACACAAGAGACATGGAGAACATGCAGATGTCACACCAGCCACTAAGCCACATGTGTAGCTGTGAGGCGGCAGCACCAACCACAGTGGCCACCATGTCAGCCCTGGAGTTTTCTGTTGGCAATAATACAGCTGGTTTCTTTCTGGAAGGTTGCTTGTTCAAATCCCTTTACTGCCAGAAGGCCCTTAATCTGAAAATTGCTCCGGGGGCATTGTACAATGGGTGACCCTGTGCTCTGACCCCCTAAAGGTCATGCAAAAATATAATTTCCCCTCAGGGATTAATATAGTATAGCAAATCAAAAAAAAAAAAAAACATTTTGTGAAGGCTAGGGGGTGTCAGTGAGCCTCAAACCCCAATCACAAACACTGTCCCGGGTTCAAATAAAGGGGTGTTTATTACAAATACCCCATCCATCCATCCATTTTCTAACCCGCTGAATCCAAATACAGGGTCACGGGGGTCTGCTGGAGCCAATCCCAGCCAACATAGGGCACAAGGCAGGAACCAATCCTGGGCAGGGTGCCAACCCACCGTAGGACACACACAAACACACCCACACACCAAGCACACACTAGGGCCAATTTAGAATCGCCAATCCACCTAACCTGCATGTCTTTGGATTGTGGGAGGAAACTGGAGTACCCAGAGGAAACCTTACAAATACCTTGTATAACAATTGAACAAGTGTTTATTCTTCCTTCTCTCTCCATCACCCTGCTGCTCCTTCAGTTGAGTGCTGCCTTCTTTCCTCCCAGCACCAAGTCACCTGGACAAGGCAGTGCAATGAAGTACTTTCAGGTCATACGGAAGTCCCAAATAGTAGGAAGTATAACTCCCTGCAGTGCCCTCTTGTGGTACCTGTGGACCCCAGCAGGGTTGTGCTACCAGACTACAACTCCCAGCATTTCCATGCTAGTGTCCAAACAGGCATTGACATCCAGGTCTGCTGCCATCTAGCTTTCAGGGGGAATAAACAGCCCTTAGAGACAATTCTTCGCTGACTTTCCAGGCTAGAGAAGGTAATATAAGTTCATCAAGTTCATCTGCTTGTGTCTTCACTTCTGTGTAAGGAATCTCATTCTCGCTTGGCCAGGATGTTCGTCCATCCACCCTACTGGAGTCTCCCATCTGGATAAGAAACCTTTATGGCACTTACAATATATACACTATATATATATATATATATATAAACGTCTACGCATGGAAGTGTGTCTGTCTGTCTGGCCAGGAAGTGCGAGGCTACAGAAATGAAGCTCAGAAAGCCCTAACCTAACAAGTCGAAAGGAGAAAGAAGGACAAGGCTACAGCATTTGTCACCAAAGTGAGACCCCTGATGAAAGACAATCGAGAGAGAAACTCACTTAGCCACTGACAGACAAGGGGGGCGAGCACATCTGTAAAACAAAATCACCGACTCTGCATTTCATTTTTTTTTCTGCCGATTTCAAGTTTCTAGGAGCCTGGGCTTTTCCCAGCACAGACTTACTCAGCTAGTATATTTCGCCCCCTGCTTGCTTTGCTCGCCAACTCCCCCGGCCTGCGCTATGCGCCAGCCTCTTTGCGTCACTGCCGCTCGCGTTGTGAAGAGGGGGCCTGAACGCACCCCAAGTAGATGCGGTCGCTCCTCCGACACCCCCTCTTAAACGGTGATATAATGAAAAACAAATCCATTTTTTTTTTTACCTCCTCTTAGCTCGATCAGCTGCTGGATTGCTGCTGCCACCGCCGTGCCATGTGATCTGCATCTCTCATGGCACTTCGAACATTTAAAAGCCTGTAAAGCAGCTGTCCTACTCTTTGTCTTTTATTTCCGGCCCCGGGCATGGTGAAATCTTTTGGCACAAAGTCTCATCTTGCGGGACGTGAGTTCTTGATATTTTTTAGTTTATAATTTAAGAACGGAATAAGAATCTGGAAATCTAACAACATCACATTAAAGTTTGATAAATTCTGAAAAGAAGGATACCAAACATATATATGGAGGTTTTAAAATAAGCCCGATTTAAAGTGTGACTGAAAACGTGACATAAAAATGTGGCACAAAATCGTTGCACTTTTAGGCTTAGGACTTTATATATAGAGAGTTGATATATATTGTGGAGCCGACCCGGACACAGACAGGCGGACATGTTGTTAATCACCACCACACGTATTTATTTACAATTTAAAGTCACTCAGACTCAGTCCCGTGCACAAATACCCCAACACACAGTCCTGGCCACACAAATGCCTCCTCTTCGGGCCGCCTCCACACCTCTCTCGTGCCTCGTCCTTCTTCCACCCGACTCCAGCCCTGAATGAAGGGAGACGGCCCCTTTTATAACAGCCCCGGATGAGCTCCAGGTGTTTCCGACACTCCCCCGTTGGCCAAGCCCCAGCATGGCGGAAGTGCCGGCTGTTCTCCCGGCAGCTCTTCCGTGTGTCCTTTTAATTCTTCCCCCCAGCACTTCCTGGTGTGGCGGAAGTGCAGAGGTAACAGGTCCCCAAGGCATTGGGGTGCCTCCTGGCGGTGACCACGGGCCCCTACAGGGTGGGGCTTTCATGCCCTCAACCCGTGGCCCCCAAAGCAACCAGGATGGCAGCCCCCACGTGATCCAGGGTGGGAGTAGACCCACATCCGGTCGCTCACGGCATCTCTGACAATATATCAATATATATATATATATATATATATATATATATATATATATATATATATAGTGGAAGAGAAGGTCTGTGATACGGTTTGCATATTTGCAGCTGGAGATCCACAAAGGGAGAAAATGAATCAGGTATCATAAAGTAGTTTTTATTCCTGAGCTTTCAGCCCCTACCAGGGGTCTTCATCAGAGGATAACGCTTAGGCTTACAAGAATCAAAGGCAATATATAGCAACAATTACATGTAAGGGGGGGCTAAGTCAGTGTGTTCAGGAGGGTGGGTATTGCTTGTAAAGTTTTATTTATTATGAACATGTTCTTCTTAAGTTTCCAATTGCTGGGTTTATGTCCAAGTGTCTGTTGATGGCGTTCTCATTTGATAGTCAAGATTCAGCCAGCTCTCTGGCACTTTTAGTGCTGGCCTTAAATCTTACTTGTACGTTGTCCCAGTTAAATGTATGTCCTGTTGATTTAGTATGCGTATAGATCAGTGATCGTGAGTCTTTTCTTCTGATGACGTTGTGATGTTCATATATACGTGTTGCGATTCTTTTTGATCTTTGTCCTCTGTATACCGCTGGGCATGAACTGCATGGAATGCTATAAACTGCTTTTCGTGTTTCTGCTGTCGATCTCTTGTTTTTAGCGTTAAAGAGGACTGTGCGCAGATTGTTCGAGGGATTGTGTGCTATTCTGATGCTTGACTAGGCCAGGATGCGTGCTGCACCTTCTGACACCTTGAGGTGATAAGGGAGTGAGTGCCAAGTGGGGTCGGGGTTCTGATTCATGTCAATTATTTGCTGAGTTTTTTGGCGTCTTCTGTGTAAGCTTAGATTAATGAATGTTTTAGGGTATCCGTTTGAAATGAAAAGACGGAAGAGATTGCGTCTTTCATTACTTTTTGTCTCCTTCGTATTACAATGGGCGTGGACTCTTCTGAATAGAGTTTTAACACAGATCCGTTTATGAGGTAGTGGGTGGTTGCTGGAGAAGTGTAATATCTTGTCTGCATAGCATTCCTTATACATACATACACATATACATATATATGTGTATATATATATATATATATTGTGGTAGAATAAATCGTCACAAATACAAAAATAAAGTTTTGGGGACCGTCCCCATATATTGTCGTCCAGACAATAAGAGAAAAATGAAGTGATTCAAAGTCTTGAAAGTACAATGAACGATTTTACTGATACAAAATGGCAGTTATATAGTAGAACAAGACATGTTTAAGCCCAGCGCTCACTGAGTGTCGGTTCAGTCCCCACCCGACCATCAGAAATGGCCTGAAGCTCCACCCCTTGATTCTCAACCTCTCCTTTGGTTTGCAGGTTGCGTTTGGCTCCTCCTACCAGTGTGTGATGCTTTTTAATATCAGTCATGGTACACTCATCAGAAGGATGGGGGACAGACAGACAGACAGACAAACAGACAGCTAGCTAGGGTGACGGCCCCTTTTATAACAGCCCCGGATGAGCTCCAGGTGTTTCCGACACTCCCCCGTTGGCCACGCCCCAGCATGGCGGAAGTGCCGGCTGTTCTCCCGGCAGCTCTTCCGTGTGTCCTTTTAATTCTTCCCCCCAGCACTTCCTGGTGTGGCGGAAGTGCAGAGGTAACAGGTCCCCAAGGCATTGGGGTGCCTCCTGGCGGTGACCACGGGCCCCTACAGGGTGGGGCTTTCATGCCTCAACCCGTGGCCCCCAAAGCAACCAGGATGGCAGCCCCCACGTGATCCAGGGTGGGAGTAGACCCACATCCGGTCGCTCACGGCATCTCTGACATATATATATATATATATATATATATATATATAGTGGAAGAGAAGGTCTGTGATACGGTTTGCATATTTGCAGCTGGAGATCCACAAAGGAGAAAATGAATCAGGTATCATAAAGTAGTTTTTATTCCTGAGCTTTCAGCCCCTACCAGGGGTCTTCATCAGAGGATAACGCTTAGGCTTACAAGAATCAAAGGCAATATATAGCAACAATTACATGTAAGGGGGGGCTAAGTCAGTGTGTTCAGGAGGGTGGGTATTGCTTGTAAAGTTTTATTTATTATGAACATGTTCTTCTTAAGTTTCCAATTGCTGGGTTTATGTCCAAGTGTCTGTTGATGGCGTTCTCATTTGATAGTCAAGATTCAGCCAGCTCTCTGGCACTTTTAGTGCTGGCCTTTAATCTTACTTGTACGTTGTCCCAGTTAAATGTATGTCCTGTTGATTTAGTATGCGTATAGATCAGTGATCGTGAGTCTTTTCTTCTGATGACGTTGTGATGTTCATATATACGTGTTGCGATTCTTTTTGATCTTTGTCCTCTGTATACCGCTGGGCATGAACTGCATGGAATGCTATAAACTGCTTTTCGTGTTTCTGCTGTCGATCTCTTGTTTTTAGCGTTAAAGAGGACCGTGCGCAGATTGTTCGAGGGATTGTGTGCTATTCTGATGCTTGACTAGGCCAGGATGCGTGCTGCACCTTCTGACACCTTGAGGTGATAAGGGAGTGAGTGCCAAGTGGGGTCGGGGTTCTGATTCATGTCAATTATTTGCTGAGTTTTTTGGCGTCTTCTGTGTAAGCTTAGATTAATGAATGTTTTAGGGTATCCGTTTGAAATGAAAAGACGGAAGAGATTGCGTCTTTCATTACTTTTTGTCTCCTTCGTATTACAATGGGCGTGGACTCTTCTGAATAGAGTTTTAACACAGATCCGTTTATGAGGTAGTGGGTGGTTGCTGGAGAAGTGTAATATCTTGTCTGCATAGCATTCCTTATACATACATACACATATACATATATATGTGTATATATATATATATATTGTGGTAGAATAAATCGTCACAAATACAAAAATAAAGTTTTGGGGACCGTCCCCATATATTGTCGTCCAGACAATAAGAGAAAAATGAAGTGATTCAAAGTCTTGAAAGTACAATGAACGATTTTACTGATACAAAATGGCAGTTATATAGTAGAACAAGACATGTTTAAGCCCAGCGCTCACTGAGTGTCGGTTCAGTCCCCACCCGACCATCAGAAATGGCCTGAAGCTCCACCCCTTGATTCTCAACCTCTCCTTTGGTTTGCAGGTTGCGTTTGGCTCCTCCTACCAGTGTGTGATGCTTTTTAATATCAGTCATGGTACACTCATCAGAAGGATGGGGGACAGACAGACAGACAGACAAACAGACAGCTAGCTAGGGTGACGGCCCCTTTTATAACAGCCCCGGATGAGCTCCAGGTGTTTCCGACACTCCCCCGTTGGCCACGCCCCAGCATGGCGGAAGTGCCGGCTGTTCTCCCGGCAGCTCTCCGGGTGTCCTTCTAATTCTTCCCCCCAGCACTTCCTGGTGTGACAGGAAATGGTTGGCATAGGGTGACGTTACAGCAGGAACCAGAAACAACGTCATTCTAATGAGTGAGGTGGTTTGTGGGTGCCGGAAGTGATGTCATCAAGGTTGGCTGGAAGTGACATCAATGCGGCCATTTTGGAACCCGGAGGTTGCGGGATTATTTTTCTTCTTGTTTTCTGTTGATGAAAGAGAGTTCAGGTAAGCACCACGTGACAGCCCTTTATCTCGCAATGTTTTACTCACCTTTAGGCTCTTTGAATGCCTCCTAATCGCACATGTGTGACTATATATATATGTATATATATATATATATATATATATATATATATATATATATATACAGTTGAACCTCGATTCACGACCATAATTCGTTCCAAAACTCTGGTCGTAAACAGATTAGGTCGTGACCCGAAGCAATTTCCCCCATAGGATTGTATGTAAATAGAATGAATCCGTTCCAGACCGTACGAACTGTATGTAAATATATATTTTTTTTTAGTTAACAAATATAGTTAATTATACCATAGGATGCACAGCGTAATAGTAAACTAATATGTAAAAACATTGAATAACAGAGAAAACTAACACTGCAAGAGTTCACGCTATAGCGATAAGAACTGCTCGCTAAAAACACTTTTTTTTAACGAGTTTTAAGCACAAGGAAAAATTGAACATTTGAAAAATCCATAATTTAATAAACCACCAAGAAAAGTAACATTGCAACAATGCACGCTACGAACCGATCGCAAGAAACAGAAATGAAAACACAAACAAGCCCAGTGCATTCTTTAACTGCCTTCCTACCTTATGCGTCCAGCTCTCTCTCTCGTATATGGGTGTGTGTGTGTGTGTGTATCTCTCTCGCACGCCTGTATGTGTGTGTCACGCTCTCTCTCGCTGCACAGGGAAAGACTGAACACGTGCAAACCAAAAGGGAAACTGGCTTGTTCGTATACCGAGTGTGTGGTCGTGAACAGATGCAAAAGTTTGCCGAACTTTTTGGTCGTATTTGTATGTGAACCGAGGTTCCACTATATATATATATATATATATATATATATATATATATATATATATATATATATGCAGTATGTGTGTGTGTGTGTGTGTGAGAGAGAGAGAGAGGTGTCTGTCAGTAACTACTTCTACTCTTTTACTACCAGGACAGGACTGATCCAGCTAGAGACTTATGATATCATTTCCTCTGTCCCTGGTGTTGAACCTCCTCCAATATGGCCACTCTGCTATTATTTTGTCCTTCTATAGGAGCCTTATGGCTGTGAGGAATTGTCAAACCTCTCTCTTGGTTTGTACTTCCCTCCCTTATATCCATCCTTCCTCATTTCCTCCTTCTGACCATGTTAGGGGGGGATCTGCAGTCCCAGACAGGGCGCCACTCCATCCATGACACTAGAGAAAACGTAACTTTGATTTTGGCTGAGGCTTGTGTCATAGGTCAGCCAAGCAGTACCCAGTTGGATAATCAGGGTAGTGTGAGGCTACAGCATACGTCATGCAGGCACACAGTTGGCGCAGAAGCATTGCCTTCTGACTTGTTTAGGTAAAGAATGGATTAATATCAGTAGGTATGGCTGTCATGTAGAAAACTGACATAGCATGATAAAGAGATGGCGTCAGCTATTACAGAACCAGCCATCATTGATCTCACTATAAGATATTTGACTTTAACTGTCTTCTCTTGCTGAATAATAGGTCAGGTAATAGAAAACCTCTGTCTGTGTCTATTGAGGAAAAGCTGATAAATCAAGAGGATGGCATGATCACAAATCAAGTGAAACTCGGGCTGCCATCCACTCGCCTTTTTTCTAAGAAAGACTAGAAGACTCTGCCCTGTAATGGGCTGACCTTCCATCTTTAAGCCCAGCGCTCACTGAGTGTCGGTTCAGTCCCCACCCGACCATCAGAATTGGCCTGAAGCTCCACCCCTTGACTCTCAACCACTCCTTTGGTTTGCAGGTTGCGTCTGGCCCCTCCTACCAGTGTGTGATGCTTTTTAATATCAGTCATGGTACACTCATCAGAAGGATGGGGACAGACAGACAGATAGACAGACAGACAGCTAGCTAGACAGACAGAAAGAAAGATAGATAGATAGATAGATAGATAGATAGATAGATAGATAGATAGATAGATGACTATATAATAATAATAGATAGATAGGAAAGGGACTATATAATAATAGATAGATAGATAGATAGATAGATAGATAGATAGATAGATAGATAGATAGAATTGTTTAAAAATCTCTTTATGCAGGGTGAAAGCCAGAATCCACCACAGGCTATGCCGATGTATTAAAAGGCTCAAAATTTCCATGAACATTCCACTTCCAGGCCATTGTTATTTCATTTTAAAATTACTTCAAATACACACCTTTGCTTGTTAATGACCAGATTAACAAGAGACACATACGTCACAGTTTTGCACGCTTACGACAACAAGGGGAATAAAAGCAGAGTGGAAAAATGTTTCTTGTGGAGAAAACTGCAAAGAATTTTGACCTCAGAGAGGAGCCACAGCAGATTGTCTAATGCCAGAATTAATTCAATGAAATGGCTGTTATCATCTTAATTACATATTTAAACAAGACATCTAACTTTCCACCATTTCTTCACACAAGCTAGTTTCTGTCTTTTTCTATTCTTTGCAGTAGTTTGTTATGCCGGACTACAGAGACATGGCGACACCCACTCCTCCTCCGGCCCCACCATTCCATCTGCTGCAGCTGTTTGCTGAATTCATTATTATATTTAGGGATTAAAAGTGTAAAATTAGGAAATGCTTGTGTCATCTGCAATGGACCCAGCAGAAAAAGAAAAGAAAAAGCCCAGTTGGTCCTCCAATCTATCTATCTATCTATCTATCTATCTATCTATCTATCTATCTATCTATCTATCTATCTATCTATCTAATTTTTCCTTATATCTCTCTCTGTCCATTTCTTATATAGTTCCTTACAGGCCTCTCTATCTGTCTGCCTATTAACATAGATAGATAGACAGGTGTAGATCCATGTACAGAACTATTGTGTATTATCAATAGATGATGATGATGATGATGATGATGATGAAGAAGACAGATGCACAGTGATGTGTAAAACATTGTATAATAGATTAAGAAGAAGAAGAAAATAGATGGACAGATAGAGAGACATGTAAGAAACTATTAAATAGACATACAGAAACATGTACAGAATTCAGATGAAGATGGATGAAGTAGAAGTTTGCTGGACACACATGTAAGGATCTATCACAGATTGATAGACATTGTAAGAAACTATCTGTTCATCTATCTTCTTCTTCCCTTCTTTCTATCTATTATATAGTTCCTTATATTTCTGTATGTCTATCCATCTTTTTTTTAATCTATCCAATATAGTTTATTAAATATCTATCTATCTATTATATAGTGACTTTCTATCTATTTATCTATCATTTGTATGTATCTATTTTATATATTACCTTTCACATCTATCTACTTTTTTTTAACTAATAGCACACAACTTCTGTTGTATTGTTCTTGTACATCTTGAAGACATCGTTCAAAAATTTCACCGTGTGGGATGGAAAAAGTCTGTGCAGTCTTCAGCCGACGACTTTATCAAAAGCTACCTGGAGTCAGGAGTCAGCAGACCTGAAGTCCAACCAATGAAACGAGATTGGAGGTGTGGCTTACAGATACTTTGACCAGTAACAACATTTTGAGTTGCCTCAAAGGAAAGAAAACTTGGAAGATGTGCGTTGAACAATTATTGATTTGCATAAAGTTGGGAAAGGTTACAAAGTCATTTCAAAGAGTTTAGACATTCCTCATGAATACGATCTGCAGACTGTATTTTAGTTCCCTTTAGTGAGGGCCAATGCCGTGTATTTGCACTGGAGGATGTTTTTTCACTTGTTCATCAGTTTATATCTTCTCCAGTGAAGTGGCTGACAGGACAGGATTATCTCAATCAAGCTTCACTCCATCGTGCCCACTGTGCTGGAAGCCATTAACCGTCCAGCTGGGCACATTTTTTTATGGTGCGGGTTCACTAACATTTAACAGAACTTATTTTTGCCAACATAAAAAAGACAATTTGCTTTGATGTCCGCTTCTCCTAACATAATCAGAGCAATTGCCTGCACTCGTATTGCACTAAGGCCATTGAAGGAGAATGAGGCTGCTTTTGCTAACCGTGAGCAGTGACATTCCAGTTGTGATGCCAAGATGAAGCTGACATACGTCACATCTTCATGGCCTGGGTCAACCTGTGATTCATTCATTTTGAAGGCCAACTAGCTTTAACAGCCCCTAATCGTTGTATGAGCAGTTGTGTCATTATATGTGCCAGGTAAGAGTGGATACCCGCTCAGACGCTGGCATCTTACGCATTTTCCAGACCATCCAGAAGACAAAGGAGAGGCGCTATAATGGCACACATGATCTTGAGCCGCACATAATCTTGCAGACTCCGTTGCTCTTGAACGCAGGTACCGGGGTCTACCAGCCAATGAACAGCTGCAGCCTGGTGACTAAATACGAGCCAGGTTGATTAGCATCGAGGCACGTTCACGAATGCACATTTACCAGGTGACTGTGAAAGGGTACAGTGCACAAAAACGTGCATATGGAAGGTTTTATAGATCCGATTTTTTTTTTTGCCGTTATGCATTTTTACTGTTTCGTTTGGTTTTTTTTTTGTGACGTGCCCATATTTTCACGCTTAAATCCACGCAAAGTTTTATAAATGAGGCCCCAGGGCCGGAACTGTTTGTTCATCACTTTCTCTTTTACCTTGAATCTTCCCAAGGACAATCACAGACATAAATGTCCAGGGAAGCATCAGACACTGTTAATTTGTTTTTTTTTTTAAGTTTATGGTTTATTACTTCTGTAGAGTTAACTTGTTTAAATGGGGGTCTTTGATTTTGCATTTTACTTAAGCCTGTCTAATTACGGTTTTACGGTTTTGATGACAATGATGTAATGGACGCTCCAATAAAATGTTGCCGCTCTCCGTGTTTTCTCGGTATGCTCGATGAGATCGCGCTCGTCTGCGGATTTGTGACCCTCGGCCCCTGTCCGGCCCCCTTCGCCCAGCAGCTCCTCACATCCATATTCAAAGGAGATTAGTGGCCTGTGATTGAGATTTGGTGCTTTGCCACATCAAAGTCAAAAGCAGAAAATAATCCAATTAGCATCTCCAATTATGCAGCTTGTTCTGCCCTTCAGCGCCCATGAGTGTCTTGGTAATTCGCTCTAATTTGGGGCCGTCCTGCACGGTAATTTTTGTTTTCATAGAGAGGGTGGCAAAAAAGTCTTTTTAAGTTTAATCAAAAGAAAAAATGAAAACAATAAATAAATAATGCAAACAATATTGAATAGCTTGCTGTCAACCATGCCTTACTGCTTGTGGCCTGTAGGGGGCGTAACAGATTCCCCCAACCTCAGACACAACTGCACGAACAACAGCTCCAGGTTCAAAAGACTTAGTTTTACACCAAATTAAATTTAAATTAGCACCATCACAATTCCTTCCTTTCATGTCCGCACCACTCAGGTGAGCCTTGTCCTCCTCTTCTCCCACCTCCGACTCCATGAGCAAAGTGACACGGCTACTTTCTTCCCACACAGGTGCCATGACACTGCACTTCCAGGTCATGCCCCTCATGATAGCAACAAGGATTCTGGACAGCTCCCTCTGGTGGCACCCCCATGGTACCGAGCAGCAGGACTACAATTCCCAAAATGCCCTGCAGGTTTGTGCACATAAGCGATCCAGTAAAGGGACCTAGCAAATTTCATACAGTCCTGACAGGCAGTCTCCTCCAAAAGTATTTGCCCCCTCCTTGATTTTTATTCATTCATGACACTTGACTGTTTCCGATCTCCAAACAAATGCATTTTAATACAAAAGACAACCCGAGCACACACAATACACAGTTTTCAGATGAAGAGAAAAATAAGTTCACCAGCATCTAAATCGCCCATGTGAAAAAGCAATTGCCCCCTTAGTGACTCAATCAACTATTGAACCAACTTAAAATTATAATGGGCTAAATCAGACTAGATGCACCCAATCTTGATGGCGTCCGGCTTTACCAAATCTAAACATCACTTCAACAGAGACTAAAAGGTCTCGTACAAATTGCATACCACAACTCAATCAACAGAGAATCTACTGTAGAAACCCCAGAAAGAAAGTTACTGAGATATATCAGCTGTGAATGGGCTATAGACTAATCTCCAAAAACATCTCACAATGGAGAAAACTCAGGAGAGCCGTAAATCTGACCAGGAATGGCCGGCCTTGCAAAATGACTCCAAGAGCGCATAGAAAACTCATGTGGGAAGTTATAGAAGAACCCAGATGAACATCTAAGGAACTCTCTCGCCTCAGTTAATGTTAACGTTCATAGTTCCACCATTAGAAAGACGCTGGGCAGAAATGGTATTCATGGGAGAACTTCAAGGCAAAAATCACCGCTAAACAAGAGGAGCACAAAGGCTCATCTAACAATCTTGATTACCCCCAAAACTTCAGGGATAACGTTCTGTGGACTGATGGATCAATTGTGGAACCTTCTGGAAGACATGGGTCCCGTCACATCAAGCATAAAGCTAACACAGATTTCCACAGGTAGCACAGCTACTTTAAAAATAATGTTCAATGTTATGACAGCCCGTAACCTTATGATATTTACCATACAATCAACTAAATGTAAGGAAACTACCGATAATCTCTTCAAAAAAGGAGGATGAAGCCATCAGTTTAGAAAAGGAGACACATTTTCTGGAAAGTTCTTGCAGTGTATAAATGCAGCGGTCACGTGTCAACTTAGTTCAACGGAATTTCGGCTAACATACCTGCTTCTCGTGAAATCTGCATGAAGGCTTCGACTCCCTTCTCCCCGTAGCTTCCTTCCGAGGCGATAGTCGAGACGTAATTCCACCCCATGCGTTTCACAATGTCCACCATAGCTTGGGCTTGGAAGGAATCCGGGGGAACAACTCGAGAGAAGAAATCGTATCGACGGTCGTCACTCAGCTCTGGAGCCGTCGAAGCGTAGCTGATCTGTGGGATCTGTTAGGAGAAATCAGATTTGCGTCACTAAATCAGTTTAATCATCGTGTACTTATATTTACATTTACAGAAGACTTGCTGGGTATATTGGGAGAAGGGTGCTAAGGATAGAGCTGCCAGGTAAGAGGACAAGAGGAAGGCCTAAGAGAAGGTTTATGGAAGTGGTGAGAAAGGACATGCAGGTATTGGGTGTGACAGAGCAAGATGACGAGGACAGGAAGATATGGAAGAAGATGATCCGCTGTGGCAACCCCTAATGGGAGCAGCCAATAGAAGAAGATGTTTCTTTGGACAGGATTAGAAATGAGGACATTAGAGGGTCAGCTCAAGTTGGACGGTTTGGAGACAAAGTCAGAGAGGCGAGATGGCGTTGGTTTGGACATGTGCAGAGGAGGGATAAGGGGTATAATGAGATAAGGGTGCTAAGGATAGAGGTGCCAGGGAAGAGGAAAAGAGGAAGGCCTAAGAGAAGGTTTATAGAAGTGGTGAGCGAGGACATGCTGGTGATGGGTGTGACAGAGCAAGGTGACGAGGACAGGAAGATATGGAATAAGATGATCTGCTGTGGCAACCTCTAATGGGAGCAGCCTAAAGAAGAAGAAGTTTCTTGGGGCAGGATTAGAAATGAGGACATTAGAGGGTCAGCTCAAGCTGGACGGTTTGGAGACAAAGTCATAGAGGTGAGATTGCGTTGGTTTGGACATGTGCAGAGGAGATATGCTGGGTATATTGGAAGAATTATGCTAAGGATAGAGCTGCCAGGGAAGAGGAAAAGAGAAAGGCCTAAGAGAATGTTTATGGAAGTGGTGAGCGAGGACATGCTGGTGATGGGTGTGACAGAGCAAGGTGACGAGGACAGGAAGTTATGGAATAAGATGATCTGCTGTGGCAACCTCTAATGGGAGCAGCCGAAAGAAGAAGATGTTTCTTGGGACAGGATTAGAAATGAGGACATTAGAGGGTCAGCTAATGGGAGCAGCCGAAAGAAGAAGACTAAAATGAATCTATGAGAAAGTCACGTTAAAATAATGGCAGCACAGGAGTAGGCTTAGGGTCAACTTTGGAGACGTTCTTGAGCAGCCTAGCCAGAGACTAGACTTCCAGCTGGAGAGACCTGTAACTTGATGTCCGCTGATGGTTTCCATCCAGCCTAACAAAGCAGGATAGCAAAGAACGGCAGAGAATCGTCAAGTGCAGGTGTGTGACAAGCTTGTAATGTCAAACCCAAGAGGACTCCATGCTGGGAATTGCTCCCAAAGTTGCTTCAACTAAACTAAAGAAGAACGTTTGAATATTTCTGTCAGTGAGACACTTCTAGTGTTGATTTTTTTACAAACATTTGCAAAAAAATAAAATAAAATAAAATTCTAAAATCCTGTGTTGGCTTTGTCATTCTGGTTTATTATTGAGTGTCGCTCAAGAAAAAGAAAGAATGAATTCAAACGATTTTAGCTCAAGGCCGCAGGAAACGAGAATGAGAATAAAAGGTGAAGGGGGACTGAAGACGATGTGAAGGCACAGCAGGCAGACCCAGACGTAGGGTGACGACACACAGAACGAAGACACTTGAAATGTCTCTAATATAAAAAAATAAAGCACAGAAACATTTTGAGGAAACGTCTTAACTGTACAACAATACAGGGTTTGGGTCCCGTACTGAACAATTTGATAATGGATGGCCTTGGAGGCTCACTTATTCCACACTAGGGAAATTCATCATTTCGTTCGGAGCAGAACCAGATAAAATTACCAAAACATATTTGTCACGTGATGCTTACCTTGACTCTGAGCCATTGAGCCTTCTGGGAAGACCTGACCTGACGCAGGACATGGCCAGCACTTTAGAAAAATCAATAACGGCACGCAGGCTGCCGCATCTTCTGAAGAGGCCTACTCACAAGAGTTTGGGTGGGTTTTACCTCAAGGCGGAAGACGATGGGCTGGTGTGATGTGAAGAACTCTATTGATCTGTGGAGTTCATATAGGGGGGCTGGTGGGCTTGTCCACCCACTCGTATTGAAAGCTGATAGGAGAAAGCAGGGCAAAGGCACTAGTCGTGACACCACAATTTAAACTTTGCTGAATTGTGTGGGCCGCAGCACAGTACTAACTCTGATTGAACAAATTATGAACTTATCTATTTATTTATTTCCAGACGTATGTATGTAAGGCGATGCTATTAACC
This sequence comes from Polypterus senegalus, assembly GCF_016835505.1. Taxonomy (NCBI): domain Eukaryota; kingdom Metazoa; phylum Chordata; class Cladistia; order Polypteriformes; family Polypteridae; genus Polypterus; species Polypterus senegalus. The sequence goes on along the minus strand of NC_053165.1, from coordinate 10,707,019 downwards.
AGCAGGAGCAGATCCTGCTCCTTGGATTTACTGAAAGCTTTGCGCTGGTTTTTCAATAATATGGCAGATGGCAAGAACCGGTAATTGATGTAGCTGTTGTGCACAGCCCCTAAAAAACTATTCATCCCCTCGGAGGTCTTCGCAGTGGGTTGCATTTGGGTTCTTCATCAGGAAATGTAAAGAATTACACATAGGAAGTTAAAATGTTAAGCTTGAATACACAATGGGCGGTCGGAAAATTAAGAATGCACCTTATGAGAAGGATTTAGGAGTCGTAGTGGACTCTGGAAGTTATCGACTGCCAGACAGTGTTGAGAAGCCATTAAGAAGGCTAACAGAATGTCAGGTTATATAGCGCCTTGATGTGTGGTGAGTACAAGTCACAGGAGGTTCTGCTCAGGCTTTATAACACACTGGTGAGGCCTCGTCTGGAGTTCTGGGTGCAGTTTTGGTCTCCAAAAAGGACATAACAGCACTGGAGAAGGTTCAGAGAAGAGCAACGAGGCTGATTCAGGGCTACAGGGGTTGAGTTTTGAGGAAAGATTAAAAGAGCTGAGCCTTCACAGTTTAAGGAGAAGAAGATGAAGAGGAGACCTGACTGAAGTGTTTAAAATGATGAAGGAAATTAGTGCAGTGGATCGAGATGGTGACTTTAAAATGAGTTCATCAAGAACACACGGACACAGTTGGAAACTTGTGAAGGGGAAAATTTGCACAAATATTAGGAAGTTTTTCTTTACACAAAGAACGATAGACACTTGGAATAAGCGACCAAGTAGTGTGGTAGACCACAGGTGTCAAACTCCAGGCCTGGAGGGCCGCAGTGGCTGCAGGTTTTCATTTCAGGTGTGTCTCGCCCAATTACCTCTTCAACTTCCCGCGTGCCCACCAATACATTAAAAACTGGCCATTCGTTCGGAGCCGTGGACCCGCTATATCACAGGAGCCACCCCAAAGGGAGCCAAGACACCACAGTCCTTCTTCTTCGTTATAAAGTTAGTGCACCAACATACGTAACAACCCCAATTCCAATGAAGATGGGACAGTATGGGAAATGGTGATCAAAACCTTAAAGAAGACATTTGTGAATTGACTCTGTATTCACACACAAACAGTACAAAGACGGAGCCCATCATAGATAGATAGTGTAGTTGGCAGGATTAGATAGATAGATAGATAGATAGATAGATAGATAGATAGATAGATAGATAGATAGTGTAGTTGGCAGGATTAGATAGATAGATAGATAGATAGATAGATAGATAGATAGATAGATAGATAGATAGATAGATAGATAGATAGATAGATAGATAGATAGATAGATAGTGTAGTTGGCAGGATTAGATAGATAGATAGATAGATAGATAGATAGATAGATAGATAGATAGATAGATAGATAGATAGATATTCATTTATAGTATAGTAGGCAGGATTAGATAGATAGATAGATAGATAGATAGATAGATAGATAGATAGATAGATAGATAGATAGATAGATAGATAGATAGATAGATAATTTATTAATCCCAAGGGGAAATTCATGTTTTATGTTATCAGCTTCATTGCTCTTGGAAGATACTGCATGTGCTTATTCGGATATTGATGCCTGCAACACGTTCCAAAAGAAGTCAGGACAAGGAGTGTTTAGTGACAAGTTGAAATACCCAAACGATATGAAACAGGAGAGGGACTCGTGTTCTAATATATGGGCGCCTCCAAAAAAACAGCATGACCCTATCTGTAAGTCCTTCAACAGCAAGGATGGGTTGAGGCTCACTAACTGGTGGCTTGGTGGAAACAAGAACACCTGTAAGTCACGGAATATCCAGTTAAAAGTTTGTCTTCTTACTGTAAATACATAGTTAGACCAGAACAGCACGGGATCATCCCCAGTGGACAGCAAAGCTGAAAAAGACCTAGGTGGTCCTCCAAAATTCTGACTGACAAAATGGTCCTTGAGAACCACAATCCTAGAAGATGCTATGGTGATGATGATGATGATTATTATTATCATTATTATATTGCAAAAACTGGATCAACGTCCAAAAAATTTTGGACTTGACTGTAGTCTCAGTCTGCTGCGGGGGCACAGCTCGGGGGGCACACCGCAATGGTGCTAAACCCGAAAGTTTGTCTTCTTACTGTAAATACGTAGTTAGACCAGATCAGCATGGGATCATCCCCAGTGGACAGCACACTGCAAAAGGCACAGGTGGTCTTCCATAACTTTGACTTCGACAAAGTGGTCCTCGGTTTGAGAACTACAATCCTAGAAGATGCTATGATGATGAAGATGATGATGATGATTATTTAGCCAGACATCCATGAAGTGTACAAGAAGGTTTGAGAACTGCTTTGTAGTGATTAATACAATTCAGGGTCTTGAGTGGTGGGGTTGCCAGATCTCACCCCAGCAGTATTAGAAGAAAGGCGGCTCCTGCTCAGGGTCCACTCATCTACACAGCACCAGTTAAACCAGCACACGCATCTTTGAGAAGTGAGAGGAAGTTCCCCCCCTACACGTAAACCCCAGATGATGACCCATCATTGGGTCTGTGAGGCTGACCACCGTGCCACCTCCAATTTTTAAAATGCAATTTTCCTTTTCTGTGCTATAAATATTTCAAAGTGGAATGGCACCCCCTGTCGCCTGGTGGGAATGGTAAGGAGAGCGATAGGAATTGAAAAGTGCCGATTATTCTGTAATAAAATGAATGTCCCGAGCACAGATGATCTTTGAGGCTGATTGAGCACACGGTGAGGGCAGCAACGGGACTCATAAAATAAAAGTCAGACTGTGTGCCTGTGATGCCTACGAGACGGCGACCAGCAAAGATGAGTGTGACTGTGACCTTACTGCGACGCCACCGCCAATGCGGGAACCCGTGAAACAGTGTTTGTCTGAGTACACCTCCTGAGAAGCTCAACTCGGCACCGTTAGCAGAATAAATGGGAGCTTGGTAACCTGACTGACAACACGAAACTGAGAGTCGCGATCGAGTGCGGACGGTCGCACATCTCAGAGCACAAAGAAGCAATGGGGGTCATTAGAGGAGAGGAAAATCATGGAAACTGTAAACCGCCAAAGACGAGAAAACTCAGCGGGTTAGCAGTTTTTAAAGAATTCGTCACATCATCTTCTGCAAGTAACTTTAGACGCGGACTCCGCGGATTATGTAACCCGGTGAGAAGGAGAGAGCTGTGATATTGATGTGTCAGTCTGTCATTGTCTAATCCGCTTTGTCATCACCAGAGTCACGGTAGTGTTGGAGCCCACCCCGGCCAGCATAGGGCACAAGGCAGGAACAAACCTTGGAAAGGGGGCCAAGGGGCAAACACACGCACTAATTTAGAACCGCCAACCCACCTAAACTGCATGTCTTTGGACTGTCGGAGAAAACCGGTGCACCCCAAGCAGACACAGGGAAGACTTGCAAACTCCACATAGCCAAAGTCCAGGACGTGTTACCCCGGCCCCCTTACTGCAAGGCAGCAGTCCTGTACCACTGCACCACCGTGCTTCTCACATTGATTTGTTTTCCACGAAAAATGACCTGCGTTACTTAGGTGCAGCTGTTGAAATCGCGCAATGATCTTTTCTTTTCATGATAGTTGTCTTAAGTAGTTTTTTGCCCCTTGCTGGTGGGGTCCGTGAAGAATTAAATATTCAACCTGGGGTTGAGGAGTCCAGAGCTATAATGGAGTGATGAGGAACACAGCCTGATGAGTCAAGGAGCTGCTGCAATGCTCCCTCTTCCTGTCTGGGATCTCTCGAACCCGACACAGTTAATAATGTAACCAGATGAGCTGGCAGATGAGGACAAATCACACTTGGGGCAAGGGAATGGTGTGCAAGTGTTAAAAAAAAAAAAACAGAATCCAAAGTGTTCAAATAAATATTGTAGTTCATAAATGAAATTATCCATAAAAACAGGTGAATTGGCGGAGGTTAAAAATTCAAAAAACAAATCTATTAAAAACGAGGTTAGAAAACCAGCAGGAACGGTCCTTTTGAAAAGCCCGCTGCCTTTCCCTTTATCTTAGCTGGTGGCTCGCCCTGCTTATCCACGGACAGGTCTTGCAGCAGAGGAGTCACCCTTTCAGCAGGAGCAGCTGACCTTCCAAAGGTCCGGTTGCCTTCCATCCTTTGAGCTACGAACCCGAGACTCTCCCCCCAAGCCTACTCGACCCCCCACTGCCTTCCCGGCCTTACGCGATGAGCCGTACACCTTCCTGGTTGCTCCTGCTCCTTAGGATTGCTCAACAGGAGTGACCGCTTGCGACTGCCCCCCGAGTGTCGGCCATACACTCTTTCCAGGGGGTCTCCTCCCACCTGCCTACCTTCACTCTCACAAGCCTGCTCCCTTTCACTCGCTCACTCACTCCTCTTGCCTCCTTCTTCCTTTTCTCTTTTTTCCTTTGCTGGCCCGTACTTGTACGGCTCTGTGGGTGCAGTGTCTAAATCACGCCGATGAAGCAATTGAGAACGATCGCACCTTCACCTGCAGGTGTGTCTCGCCCAATTACCTTTACAACTCCCCGCGTGCCCACTAATACATTAAAAACTGGCCATTCGTTCGGAGCCGTGGACCCGCTATATCACAGGAGCCACCCCAAAGGGAGCTAAGACACCACAGTCCTTCTTCTTCGTTATAAAGTTAGTGCACCAACATACGTAACAACCCCAATTCCAATGAAGATGGGACAGTATGGGAAATGGTGATCAAAACCTTAAAGAAGACATTTGTGAATTGACTCTGTATTCACACACAAACAGTACAAAGACGGAGCCCATCATAGATAGATAGATAGATAGATAGATAGATAGATAGATAGATAGATAGATAGATAATTTATTAATCCCAAGGGGAAATTCATGTTTTATGTTATCAGCTTCATTGCTCTTGGAAGATACTGCATGTGCTTATTCGGACATTGATGCCTGCAACACGTTCCAAAAGAAGTCAGGACAAGGAGAGTTTAGGGACAAGTGACAAGTTGAAATACCCAAACGATATGAAACAGGAGAGGGACTCGCGTTCTAATATATGGGCACCTCCAAAAAACAGCATGACTCTATCTGTAAGTCCTTCAAGAGCAAGGATAGGTTGAGGCTCACTAACTGACCAGCAAATGCGTCAGTGAATAATCAAGCGCTTGGAAATTTGAGCTATCATTGTTATTATTACAGGGTGAGTCAAAATGATGTTAACATTTGAATGGCGGAAACAATTTATTCACCAAACATACTTCATACATGCAAGATGATTTACAGGAATGCCTCGAACTTTTCACCATCATGTTCAATACACAAAAACCAACGTGCAACAGTACCATTGAAAGCCCAGACACACATTTTGCGGGGAATAGATGATACCGCAGTCCGTATTCTGTCCTTCAGGTCATTCATATCACAAACTTTCCTGCTATCCATGTGCTCCTTCACCATAACCCGTAACCAGAAATCATAGGGTGTCAAATAAGGGGAGTGTGGAGGCCATGACAATGGTCCACCATGACCTATCCATTAACCTGGAAAGGTGTGGTTGAGATAAAAATAATCCATTAGTGTTAACATCATTTTGACTCCTCCTGTATTTTGAATGTCCCCATGGGATTAATGAAATTGATCTAATCTAATCTATTATCGCTGTTTGATTTTTACAATTTTCATTTCTTCACATCATTCATTCATATATTTCTTTTCGTCAGGTGCATATGGTCCCCTTTACAGTCCGTAGATGTGAATGTGTATGCAAAGCGGTGACCAATTCACATTGTCATCACTATCGCTTGATTCAACTGGTGGCTTGGTTTCAGTTTGTTCTAAAACTGGCTTTACATGTTTTCGTTTACATGCCTTTGAGTGTTTTGCTGGAAGTCTCCACCCGACTCATCAATTTTAATGAGGTTACCAGAGAGACACAAAATGTACAAAAATATTCCTAATTGTTGGGCAGTGTGATTTTATTTCATCCACTAGATGATACAAGAATACAGAGTGCTGTTCTGGCCTAATGCTGCACATGCAAACACTTTAGGCGATACCTGAGACACACTGAGATACAATTCCATTCCCAAGACACGCTTGGGCTTAACCGCAATTACATAGAATTCCAGTCCTGAGAGACGCTCGGGCTTAACCATAATTACATAGAATTCCAGTTCAGAGAGATATTTGGGCTTAACCATAATTACAAAAAATTTCAGTCTCGAGAGACACTCAGACTTAACCATAATCACATAGACTTCCATTCCCAAGACACAATTTGGCTTAACCGTAATTACAAAGAATTTTAGTCCCGAGAGACACTCAGACTTAACCATAATCACAAAGAATTTCAGTCCCGAGAGACATTCGGGTTCAACCATAATTACATAGAATTCCAGTTCAGAGAGATATTTGGGCTTAACCGTAATTATACAGAATTCCAGTCCTAAGAGGTCTCTCTGGCTTAACTGTAATTACATAGAATTCCAATCCTGAGAGAAATGCCCGGGGTAAACTACAAGGAGGTTAATTCCTTTAAATTCATGTTTGTATTTTTTTTGTCTTGAAAAACAGGGATTTACAGTCATCCTCTCCTCAAAAGGGCATTTTTGTAAATATTTTCATTTTTGGAGGCTTAACTTGCTCCATTTTGGGCCTGTGTGGGCTGAACCTTGCTTTCTGAGTTTGGGGTCAAGCTGCTTCGGGTGAGCCCTGTTGTCAGTTTTGCAGATCAGATAACTGCTACTTTCAAGGCCTATAGATTTTTCACAATTTTTATTTATGTATTTATTTATTGTGTGGCTATTTTATTACGGTCAACAAGGCAAATAGAACACCAAAAGCACCAAGAGATTATGTGGTAGGATTTGTGACTTTGGAATCACAATTTACTTCTTTCTGCACCATTATGAGAACTAAGTGAAGGCCTTTATTGGCGTCAATTTTCCATTGCAGCTGTAATCACGTCGCGTAACTCGCAGCACGAGAAACACAGAGCTCCTTCAGTCAAGTCTGTCTGCCCACGATGTCCTCATTTTAGAACTACCAGGGCTTTCTCGATGTGTGAAAAATTGAATGACAAGGAACAAAAAAAAATGTTATAAATTGCTCAGCACTCTCCAAGAAAATGGAGGAGTTGTCATTTGCAGAAATAAGTGTAAAAAGTCTTTTTTTAGGCAAAGGAAGAAGTCAATGTTTTCCTAAAATTAAAATGCTGAAATTCAATGAGCAGCAACACAAAATGGAATATGATGATCCTACAGGAGTAATCTCTATTTTATATTTACTGTGTTCAGTTTGTATTGAGGCCCATAATACCTGTGAGGCCCATCACGTAACATCCCAGCATGACATAAAGCCCTAAAAGCCATTTACAAAATGCCCATCGGGTAAAGGTTAGGGTTGTGTGAGGGGTACCAGGTTCAGAGGGCATTGGTTTTCATGACTGATGTTGGTGGAGTTCCATAACGATGTGGGTGTTTCTTGATCTCCGTCATACCCATTGCTGGCTGTAGTTAGACCCATCTCAGCTTCTTTTGGTCAGAATTGAGTGAGGAAGGTAACTTTACATTTTTTTTAATGTTTTAAATTGTGTAGAGTGCTGACATAAGAATATAAAACACCATGAAGTAATCTGTACACGCAAGATAAAGAATTGTCCCAGATGGTCGTGGCTTTCCTGCATAGTCAGAGTCAACATTCTAAATGATTACCGATACTAAGACTTCTTTATGTTTGCTTTTTGACAATTTATTTCTTGAAACTTTAATAATAGTAAAATGAACGTTTTTTTTCCCCTTTGGGAAGATTCCATCGTGATCTCAGATCTTGCCGACTACTCTTAGGGTCGTCTGTCGTCAGTCCATGTGCTGTGATTGGCTGCTTTATTTAAGCATTCTAGCATCTCCTTGAGATGTTTGGGTCATCATTTAATGAGGTGTTTAATACCCAAGGAATTCTTTTTTGACATTTACTCTAAAGTACATGTCTTCTTGAAAACGTTACGTGTTTGTACCAATATGCCGCCACACCATTTTGTTTTTCTTGTGGACATCGCCATATTCTGGCAACAGCATCGACGGTTGTAGTTATGGAAACGCAAATCGCATAGGATTGACGTTTTAAATGGATGATCCGCCTCATTAATTGTTTGAGTTTTATTTTCGCTTTTTGGGTTTTTCTTTGTATTTTTTTAAGATTTTGAATTTGGATAAGGAACTTTCTTTTTGTGGGGCAGCACGGTGGCGCTGCTGCCTCGCATTAAGGAGACCAGTGTTCGCGTCCCAGGCCCTTCCTGCGTGGAGTTTATATATTTCCTCCCACAGTCCAAAGACCTGCAGGTTAAGTGAATTGCCGATCCTAAATGTGATTAAGTGTGTGTGAATGTGCCCTGCGATGGACTGGCATCCTGCCCGGGGTTTGTTCCTGCCATATGCCCTGTACTAGCTAGGATAGGCCCCAGCAGACCCCCATGACCCTGTTCAAGACAAAACGGGTTACAAAATGACTGACTGTCTTTCTTTTTGTAGTTCTGTTGCATTCATTCATTTGTTGTTATTGATTCCTTTGAATTCTGGATTTGGAATTTTTTATTTAATACATTACAATGAATTGTTTAAAGCTGTTTAGTTGGTTTTGAAACACTGTCCTATTGATCACTTCCCCAATCAATATGGCAGATTCATAACTTATTATGAATGTCTTTTTGTAAACCTTTCTGTTTTTTTTTGACATGAGCCTGACATGGCAACCCAAATTTTTGTCTTGCGTTTCAGCATTTAGAGCGGGTGGCTTTATGTTTAAGCCAGAATACTCTCCCAGCTTGTGTTTAAATTGTATCCCTACTACATTCATTATTAGTGTTACTTGTGTAAATTATTGGCATTATTGGTTTATATTAATTTTGTATATTATTAAAAGTCTACTGCGATGTGCTGGCGCCCTGCCCGGGGTTTGCTTCCTGCTTTGCACCCTGTGTTGGCTGGGATTGGCTCCAGCAGACCCCTGTGACTTTGTAGTTAGGATAAAGCGGGTAGGATAATGGATGGATGGATTAAAAGTCTATGCTTGTTCTGTGTGTCTTGTGGGTGGTTCCCCAAGAGGCGGGGCTACTTGCCCATCACAGTCAAGGGGTGACCTCTGTCCACTCCTATAAAGGCTGAGCAAAGAAGCAGTCCCTTGCGGTTCATTGAAATCTGATTAGACGTTTTGGTGAGTTAAAGTGATTTATTGTGCTTTTATGCATTTAACTGGATTTTAAATCCTTGACCATTCTCTTTGGATTTGTGGTTTTGGTTCTGCTTCTTTTACGATTGCCTTTTTCAGACAACTCCTGCTATACCTTTTTTGCTCCATGGAGCTTTTTATTAAGAAGAGCTTTTAGTGAAATACATCTTTCATTGGTAAAAATCTTGCATTTACATTTTGTAACTAGCTGGGGTTTGATGGTTTCCCCTGTCACATATGTGTGTATGGGAGATAACCTCACAGCTCATCTATTTGTAATTGAACTCCAAGCCAGGGGGTGGCGCTGTCATTTAATGCGTTTTCACTTTCTCCCTCTACAGGAAGGAAATTTAGATAGATAGATAGATATATAGATAGATAGATAGATAGATACTTTAATAATCCACAAGGGGAAATTCACATACTCCAGCAGCAGCATACTGATAAAAACAATATTAATTAAAGAGCAATAAAAAAATGTAGTGCAAGTTAAAAAATGCAAGGCGGAGAATGTGAGGCAGGCGTAACAATGTGTGTATACATCTTGTATAATGTTAACGTTTAAAGGGGTGGAATTGAAGCGTCGCATAGTGTGGGCTCTCCTCAGTGTGTCAGTGGAGCAGGATGGTGACAGCAGTCTGTCGCTGAAGCTGCTCCTCTGTCTGGAGATGATCCTGTTCAGCACATGCAGTGGAGTCTCCATGACTGACAGGAGTCTGCTCAGCGCCCGTCGCTCTGCCATGGATGTCAAACTGTCCCGCTCCGTGCCTACAATAGAACCTGCCTTCCTCACCAGTTTGTCCAGGCGTGAGGCGTCCCTCTTCTTTATTCTGCCTCCCCAGCACACCACCGCATAGAAGAGGGCGCTCGCCACAACCATCTGATAGAACATCTGCAGCATCTTTTTGCAGATGTTGAAGGACACCAGCCTTCTAAGGAAGTCTAGTCTACTCTGTCCTCTCTTACGCAGAGCATCAGTATTGGCAGTCCAGTCCAGTTTATCATCCAGTTGCACTCCCAGGTATTTACAGGTCTGTACCCTCTGCACAGTCACCTCTAATGAACATGGGGTCCATGAGGGGTCTGGTCCTCCTAAAATCCACCACCAGCTCCTTGGTTTTGCTGATGTTCAGGTGTAGGTGGTTTGAGTCGCACCATTTAACAAAGTCCTTGATTGGGTTCCTATACTCCTCCTCCTGCCCACTCCTGATGCAACCCACGATAGCAGAGTCGTCAGCGAACTTTTGCACGTCTGTTACGTCACCTTCTTCTTCCGGCTTTCTGAAATTGCTTCTTCTGCTGTGTCCATAAGAAAACCAGCTCCACCACCATGATGATTTCAGTCAACATTCTGACCAACATCTGAGTAGACGTACCCAAGATTCTTTATGTTTATATGATTGTATGGAGTACATCCAGGTGCCATAACTACAGTATTTATAATTTATAGTCTCTTTCATTTACACCGCCACCTAGTGGACATTTAAAGACATTTTTGAGACTTTTGTGTTTTTGAACACTCTTAAATATAACGGGTCCTTAATGGCACTTTACTGGGCTGTGTGGTTCCCCATTGACCCCATTGCTTGACAAAGAAAACATTTAATTCCGGGAAGGGTGCTTTACTAGTAAAATTGTTTTTTGGGGTTTTGAAATGTTTCCTAATATGTGGACAAAACAAAAATCTTTAATGTACCCAATTAGGAGATGGGCAGGTCAAGAAAACCTGAACATTGCCCGCATTATTGTATGCAGCAAGAGTAAAAACAGAAACACACTTGTTATCATCTGTTCATGGCTATTTATGGAACCTGTTGGATGGATCGAAATACATAAATGTTAAGGATCTGCACTGGCAATCGGAGGGTTGCCTGTTCGAATCCCGTAAATGCCAATAGGGACTCTGCTCTGTTGGGCCCTTGAGCGAGGTCCTTAACCTGGAATTGCTGATCGCTTTGAGTAGTTAGAAAAGCGCTATATAAATGCAAAGAATTATAAATGATCTTTCTGGAACCTTCTTATGGATAGTTGTTTTGGGAACCAAAAAATGGTCCTCCTCTGTTATTACTCCTTAGAATCGCTTTGAAGCCTGTCGTCTATGGGGGAGGAGCAAAAGCTTTAGATTTGTCAAAAATTTCGAACTCCAGTTTTCAACAGATCTCGACGTTTTAGGGTACTGAAAACAATAATATCTCGATGATGGGTGTTGTGTCTGTGGGTCACAATTTCTTGAGAACGGTCAAGAGCCAAAATGTGTGGACATAAAAATACCAAACTCGAAACTGAAGCCTGTTATGAGCTGATTAATTTTTGAGCCAATCCGTGCGAGCGAAAGAGGCCCTCTAGGGGAACCTTAAAATACCGTAATTCTGCAATCAATTAGGAATTCTTCTCATTCATTGCTATCGTAATGATCAGAAAGATCAGCACCAGAGCGGTCAATAATTACTGAAATGTTAGAGAATTGTTCGGGCAACTTGGTTCCCAGGGTGCAAAGCCTACTGACTCTCACGTCCAAATTTTTTCTGAATGACGTTGCCTTGACTCCCAGGTTTCTTGTCGAAATTCTTCTTGCTACTTTTCTAGCATAACAATGGTGAATATGCACAGGGTAGTGCTGACGTACTTCCGGTGAAATCTCAGCCCGCTCAGTCATTTCCGTTGTCCATACTGCAGTTGTGATTTTTGTTAAGTGGCGAGGATGTCCGAAAAAAAGAAATTTAAGTTTCAGCGTACAGATAGCTCTACAGCTGGACATTGAGGTGTACCTTTAGGTCGCACTTCCAGTAAGTACAACAAGCTACTTGCGGGGTGGTATAGATCTAATTATGCAACTTTTAATGCAATGCACCTCGGAAACATTTCCTGTTATCGAGAAAAGGCGAACACATCGCACCCTCTGTTCGACTCACAACCATCTCCCCGCCATTTTGGAATGCAGGGCAAGTGCTGCCATCTATCGGCAACAAAAAGAATTTTTTGTCAATTCTCTATTTAATAAACTTAATGAAAATTGCATAATTAGATCCTGACCACCCTATAGTTATCATACATTTTCCTTCGATATGGAAATCGAACTAAATGGATTATCACTATCCAGAGAGAGAGCTTTATGTTTAGTCCCCGTACCTGAGTTTGTAGCCGGCATTTTAAAAAAGAGGATTATGAGCCAGGGTCTGAGACAGGGTGCCGACTGTTGAAGAAGGGAGCGAACCTGTTGGATGGATCGAAATACATAAATGTTAAGGATCTGCACTGGCAATCGGAGGGTTGCCGGTTCGAATCCCGTAAATGCCAATAGGGACTCTATTCTGTTGGGCCCTTGAGCGAGGTCCTTAACCTGGAATTGCTGATCGCTTTGAGTAGTGAGAAAAGCTCTATATATGATCTTTCTGGAACCTTCTTAAGTACAACAAGCTACTTGCGGGGTGGTATAGATCTAATTATGCAACTTTTAATGCAATGCACCTCGGAAACATTTCCTGTTATCGAGAAAAGGCGAACACATCACACCCTCTGTTCGACTCACAACCATCTCCCCGCCATTTTGGAATGCAGGGCAGGTGCTGCCATCTATCGGCAACAAAAAGAATTTTTTGTCAATTCTCTATGTAATAAACTTAATGAAAATTGCATAATTAGATCCTGACCAGTTATCATATATTTTCCTTCGATATGGAAATCGAACTAAATGGATTATCACTATCCAGAGAGAGAGCTTTATGTTTAGTCCCCGTACCTGAGTTTGTAGCCGGCATTTTAAAAAAGAGGATTATGAGCCAGGGTCTGAGACAGGGTGCCGACTGTTGAAGAAGGGAGCGAACCTGTTGGATGGATCGAAATACATAAATGTTAAGGATCCTGCGTAGTTTGAGTAGAACAATCTCTCCGCTCCACTTTCAAGAACGGAGGGGTTGGCAGAGGAAAAAAGTGGATGACACATCAGGCGAGGAGAAGGACGAGGATAATAAAATCCTCGAGGACCATAACAACCCTTCGGCTCCAGACCCAGCAGTTGTTGACATAGCGCTTGATGAAAAGGCGTCTGTCAGAGAAGAGATCCTCCATGTAAGGAAACGATTTGAGACCCTTACCATGGAGCAGCAGTTTGGCGTTCACCATTTTGCTGGCTCACACAGAGACATTCGCTTTTTTTACAAGGTAAGACGTCCAGCAGACTCATTTAATTATATATTAAGCTGACATATATGTTCATCAGTCCCTGAATAAAGTTTAAAGACTAATTATTGAAATTCTGTTGTTTTTTTTAAGGAAGCCTAATGTAATCACATATTTGTCCCATGTAAGTTCGTAGTAGACACAAATTTTTAATTTCGTTTACCTTTGTCGTTGTGGATATGGCTTGAAACATATCATCTGATGCCCTTCTCCTTTTTAGCTTCTGACGTTTGGTGCAATGTTTGAAAAATGCGACGTACGTCGTTTACCGTAAGTCTGGGCACGTCTCGAAGAGATCGGGTGAAAAACGTTTTGATATCAATGCCGGAAGTGTAGAAGCTGGCTGACGTGGAATCCGGAAGAGAGTGTGCATATAGTCAATTGGCTTCTCAGGAGCTGCCCATAATGAAATCATGCCATTCACAAAAGTGAAATCTGAGTTGTTAGTTTCTTTTCCTTTTTTTTTTTGTCCTGGTCTGTAATTCATACTTTTTATCCACATCCTGTTAGTAGCTGATTTGCTTTTGTGCCAGTTCTGCCTCCAGTTCTGAACATGAGGTCTAAATCCCTGCTCATTTGTAGTCAAGCTAAAAGAATATTCCGGCTATTCATGGAGAGGTAGGTGGGTACTGTGCTTGAGCACCCAGCATGAATCCAGTACAATGTACCCTTTGACAGTAGCCACAAGGTGGCATTCTTCTTAGAAACTGTCGGCATCAGGACATGGATGGGGTTACGCATCATGAATGTGCTCCAGTCCAGGTCACTGATGGGTATTGGGAATCCTTATCCTCCTTCTGTTATTTTTACCTTTTCGGCGGGTTTTGTCAAGTAGAAGGGCAAAGAAATAACATTTGTATAGTTAATATCCTCAGAGACATCTGTGCTATTGAAACTGTAAAACAACCTTAAAAACTTTTTTTTCCATAAGAGAACTTAATAAGGAACAATTTTCACAATCAAATAAAACTCATTTCCCCTTAAATGAAAGTTGCTTGTGGGCATTTAATATCAGCCGTAATGAACTCCTAGGTGCACGCTGATGGATGACTAACACTGTTTTAAATTAGTTTTGGCCCTTGACTTCACCTCTTGTAGAAATTAATCATGTTACTGATTAATCATCAATTAACAGTTGCTTTTCCATTTCTCTTTTTTTATTACACGAGGGCGCAGACTGAAAGGTTAACAAGTTCGACTTTGCTTTCTTTAGTATTAGCAATAATGTAACAAGTGAGATTTTTAGACGCCATTGGGATTCTTTTTGTCACACTTCAGGGCTGCAGTAAAGTTTTCATCTGAATGAAAAGATGAGAGCTTTGCGATCGATTGCATTTTTTCCTTTTCTAGCGTTTCCAAATAGCAAGTCTAATAATTTGATACCAAAAAGCGCACAGTTAAGGTGAAAGGCTGAGCAAACAGGCAGTCCTTTGTGGTTCATTGAATTCGATTGGTGATTTTATAGTGACTCATTGTGCTTTTGTGTATTTAACTGGTCTGTAAATCATTTTTGATTTGTGTTTTTGGTCTTGTTTGCTTTGGGATTACCATTTCTCTTTTTTTATTACATAAGGAGTCAGACTGAAAGGTTAACAAGTTTGGCTTTGCTTTCTTTAGTATTAATAACATAAGTGAAATCTTTTGACGGACGCATTAGGATTCTTTTTGTCACACTTCAGGGCTGCAAAAAACTTTTCATTTGAATAGGAGATGAGAGTTTACAAATCAAATGCATTTTTTCCTTCTCTGGCGTTTCCAAATCTAATAATTTGATACTAAAAAGTGCACAATTAAGGTGAAAGGCTGAGCAAACAGGCAGTCCTTTGCAGTTCATTGAATTCACTGGGTGGTTTTGGTGTGTTATAATGATTCATTGTGTTTTTACATATTTAACTAGATTATAAATTATTTTTTGATTTTGTGTTTTTGGTCTTGTTTGCTTTGGGATTGCCATTTCTCTTTTTGTATTACACAAGAAGTAAGACTGAAAGGTTACCAAGTTTGGCTTTGTTTTCTTTAGTATTAGCAATAAAGTAACAAATGAGATTTTTTGACACATTAGGACTCTTTTTGTCACACTTCAGGGCTGCAAAAAACTTTTTACCCGAATAAGAGACGAGAGAGCTTTATGATTGTTTGCATTTTTTCCTTCTCTGGCATTTCCAAATAGTAAGTCTGATAATTTGATACCAAAAAGCGCACACTTAAGGTGAAAGGCTAAGCAAACCAGCAGTCCTTTGTGGTTCATTCAATTCAATAGGTGGTTTTGGTGAGTCATAGAGATTCATTGTGCTTTTACTTATATCTGTGTTTTTGGTCTTGTATGCTTTGGGATTGCCATTCCTCTTTTTTATTACATAAGGGGTCAGACTGAAAGGTCAACAAGTTCGGCTTTGCTTTCTTTAGTATTAGCAATAAAGTAAGAAGTGAGATTTTTAGACACATTAGGATTCTTTTTGTCATACTTGAGGGCTGTAAAAAACTTTTAATCTGAATAAGATATGAGAGTTTAAAAATCGATTGCATATTTTCCTTCTCTGGCATTTCCAAATAGTAAGTCTACTAATTTGATACCAAAAAGCGCACAGTTAAGGTGAAAGGCTGAGCAAACAAGAAGTCCTTTGCGGTTCATTGAATTCAATTGGCGGTTTTATAGGGACTCATTTTGCTTTTGTGTATTTAACTGGACTGTAAATCATTTTTGATCTGTGTGTTTGGTCTTGTTTGTTTTGGGATTGCCATTTCTCTATTTTTATTACATAACTGAGTCAGACAGAAAGGTTACCCAGTTCGGCTTTGCTTTCTTTAGCATTAACAATAATGTAACAAGTGAGATTTTTTGACGCCTAAGGATTCTTTTTGTCACACTTCAGGACTACGATAAAGTTTTCATCTGGTATGCGAGATTCCTTCTTTCACTCTAAAAATTTTGCTCTAATTAATATGCGCATTATATACGACATTTTATGGTAAGTTAAGTCAACTTAACTCAATCGTGCATAGGAGAAATGAGAACACCCTGTTTTGAGGATTACAAAGTGTTAAGTGTTGAGTCAGATAAACATAGAAACGGTGTGTAATATTTCACAATATGTATATACTGTATATATATATATATATATATATATGTAATATTACATGATAACTAGGGTATAATGGTGGTTCTCTGGCTAAAGGATCAGGCCTGGTAACTCAATGGTTGCCGCTTCAAATGCCAGGAGTGACATAATGGGTGCTACTCCGTCAGGCCCATGAGCAAGGCCCTTAACCTGCAATCCCTCCAGGGGGCGCTGTACAAATAAGTGATCCTCCGCTCTGACCCCAAAAACTCTGTGTGTGTGCGTCTCTGGAGAATAAGTTGGGGTATGTGAAAAATTACAAATTCCTAATAAAAGAAACTGTAATATGGTGAATGAAGGATTAAAAATCAAAAAATAAATAAAAACACAATGTGTAGGCCCGGCGGTTGGTATTCCTTCCTCCCTCCCTTCACCTGGCGTCTTGACTTTGAAGCCCATGCCAAGTCTTTTTCCGAGTGGAATTTGCTTGCACGCTCTTCCCATCTCCCCGTGTCTCTCTTTCCAGGTTCTGATTTGCCTCCCTTATTATAATTCATGCACGTTTGGTTGATTGTCAATTCTAAATTGAACCTGTGTGTACGAGTGGGCCCGACAATGGCCTGATGCCAAAAAAAAGAATAAAAAACAGTTTTCAGTTGGCCTGTAATTTCAGTTACAACAATGAAAACCAAATGTTCACTCGCAGTTCAACTCCAACAGCAACCAGAAGAAAGTGACATCTTTCTTTCCGCCCCCATCTTTTACACGCTCTTAGCGCAAGTCTCTCCTCGGTCACAAGGAGAGAAGAGAAACAATCAGAATGCAAATGGCACAACGCCCTGGCAGATTCATTGATTCATTCACAAACTACTGGCCCGCATGCAAGTGTGTGGGAGTGTGGCTGGTTGTGTGTATGAGTGGGTGAGCTCGGTCACGGATTTCTGCAACTTCCAGCTTTGTTCCCCCGACTCTGTCAGGCTGAGCTCTGGCCCCTTGTGCCCTTGAACTGGATGCAACTGGTTTGAGAACATGATGCTATTCATAAAAGTGCTTTAAAGTGGCACAGATGCAATTGCTGAACCAGAATAGAACTGAAAGGTGTAGTGGAAGACGTCCATTAGAAGTCAGGAGATAAAAAAGTGAAGTGATTGAAGATAGTTTTAACAACAGAGAGAGAGAGAGAGAGACGTTAGCCAGAGCCAGTGCTGATACAGCGTGTTGGCATACCCACCACATGACAAACCACCTCAGGATCCCAGATTAGGACCCGATGGGCAGCCATGCAACGGGTGACACCTAAGCGTGAGATTTTTTTTACGGTGGCTGGAGTGCCAATCCTGCCAGCAACCCCCAAGTTTTCCCTAGGGAAGGGCCTACTTGCAGGGCTGGATGCAGATTAACGTCATACCCAGGATGGAGCGTTTGGAGGTTAAGGGCCCAACGGAGTGAAATCCCTTCTGACATTTACAGGATTTGAATCAGCAACCTTCCGATGGCCAGTGCAGATCCCTACGCTTCAGAGCCTCACCACTCCGCCCAAATCCCTTAACACACATTTTATTTTCTTCCACATTTCACAAAATTGTAGACATCGATATCCCTTTGATGCCACGTGATATTTGAGCCAGTAGACGTCGGCTCAGATTCTTGTTTTCTGTCTATTTTATTTGTTTCGTTTCTGACTTTACTTTTGTTAGCTCTATGGTTTCTTCCCTATTCCTGTGTTAGGTCCCTTGTGTTTTGTGGGTGGTTCCTCCAAGAGGCGGGGCCATCTGCCCATCACCGCTAAGGACAGCCCTCAACCCACAATCCCTTGCGGTTCATCTGTATCTGCTTTGGAGTTGCTGAGTGTTATGAGAGGTTTTTTTTTCTGCAATTTTTATGCATTATTGGAAAAATTGCTATTTTTAATATCTATAACTGATTTAGATAGGAATATAAGTAATAAGCTGGTTAAGTTTATGGATGATACCAAGATAGGTGGATTAGCAGATAATTTGGAATGCGTTAAATCATCACAGAGAGACTTGGACAGGCTTGGGCAGATTTGTGGCTGATTAAATTTAATGTCACTAAATGTAAAGAACTGCACAAAGGAAGTAAAAAATGTGAGGTTTGAATACACAATGGATGGTCAGGAAAATCGAGAGTCCACCTTATGAGAAGGATTTAGGAGCTGCAGTGGACTCTAAGCTATCGACTTCCAGACAGTCTTCAGAAGCCATTAAGAAGGCTAGCAGACTGTCAGGTTATATAGCGCCTTGACGTGTGGAGTGCAAGTCACAGGAGGTTCTGCTCCAGCTTTATAAACACACTGGTGAGGCCTCATATGGAGTCCTGGGCGCAGTTTGGGTCTCCAGGCTACAAAAAGGACATAACAGCACTGGAGAAGGTCCAGAGAAGAGCAACCAGGCTGATTACAGGACTACAGGGGATGAGTTATGAGGACAGATTAAAAGAGCTGAGCCTTTACAGTTTAAGGAAAAGGAGATGAAGAGGTGGCCAGAGTGAAGTGTTTAAAATGATGAAGGGAATTAGTCGAGTGGATTGAGACGGTGACTTTAAAATGAGTTCATCAAGAACACGGGGACACAGTTGGAGACTCATTAATGGTAAATTTCGCATAAATATTAGGAGGTTTTTCTTCACAGCCACAAACACATGGAATAAGAGACCAAGCAGTGTGGTGGACATGCGGACAGTAGGGACCTTTACAAATCGAAGAATGAAGTGGACAGGACTGGTGAGTTTTGATGGGCTGAAAGGCCTCTTCTCACCCACGTTGTTCTAATATTCTAAAAGTCAAGAGCCGAGCCTTTACATTTTAAAGAGAAGGAGATGAAGAGGAAAACCTGACTGAAAAGTTTAAAATGATGAAGGGAATTAGTGCAGTGGATCGAGACGGTGACTTTAAAATGAGTTCATCAAGAACACGGGGACACAGGAGGAAACTTGTGAAGGGGAAATTTCACACAAACCTCAACAAGGTTGTTTTCAGACCAAGAATCATAGACAGGTAGAATAAGTGACCAGATAGTGTGGTGGACAGTAGGACATTAGGGATCATACATTTCTTTCTAGTAGGATTGACTACTGCAATGAGGTGTTCGCTGGATGTTCAAACTGTTCTTTATTCAGCCTCCAGTTAATCCAAAATGCGGCTGCTAGAATTATTACAAGAACAAGAAAATATAAACACATCACTCCAGTTCTTCAATCCTTACACTGGCTTACACTTAGGTTTAGGGCAGATTTCAAAATCCTCTTTCTAACAACTAAAGCCTTCAATGGCCAAGGTCCAGCTTACTTGTCTGAACTTATCATGACGTACAAACCTGAGCGCACATTAAGATCTCAAGATGCCGGTCTGCTTGTGATTCCAAGGATTAATAAAATAACAGTGGGAGGTTGAGCTTTTAGTTACAGGACCCCTAAACTGTGGACTGGTCTGCCTGCTACTATAAGAGATGCCCCTTTGGTCTCAACTTTCAAATCCCGGCTGAAGACTCACAACTTCAGTTTAGCACACCCTGACTAGAGCTGCTGATTAACTGTGCAGACTGCATCTCTGCTGTTAGTCATTAGCACTATAACATAAGTAACGCGATAGTTAGAATTTTTTGCTAACCCTCACCTGTTCTGTTTCTCTTCTCAGTACTCAAATGTGCCACCTGCTGGTGCCCACTGCCCACCTGCCAAGTTGTTTTGCCTGCCTGTGGTAAAGTCATCTCTGATGGAGAATCACAGGAATTTATCGGTTAGAGGGGTCCTTTCATCGGATTGGCTGGCCCAGTACTGACTCAGCTGCGGGATGGCCAATAGCGGGAGGCAGCTTGATGGTTGAGGTCTCCAGGACTCTGAACAAATCCAAATTATATTATGGGATATCAGCTACTGTTGAGTTGTGCTCTGTACTTGTAATATTTTGTTTGCACTATTATATTGTATTGAGGATGACTTATGTTCTGTTCTGTGTGTTGTGTTGTATTGACCCCCTTCTCTTCGACACCCACTCCACGCTCAGCCTACCTGGAAAGGGGGTCTCTCTTTGAACTGCCTTTCCCGAGGTTTCTTCCATTTTTTTGGGAGTTTTTTCTTGTCTTCTTAGAGAGTCAAGGCTGGGGGGCTGTCACTTCTTGTGTGATTCTGGGGTATACAAAAATAAATGGTATTGTATTGTATTGTATCTTCAAAACTTGACTTGCTATTTATTTTTTTTTTGGAAGAATGAAGTGGACAGGACTGCCGAGCTTTGGTGGGCTCAATGGCCTCTTCTCGTCTCCGTTGTTGTAACGTTAATATGACTTTGTCGCCAATGCCCTTGCTATGTTCCTTGACTTTTGTGGGTGGTTCCCCAAGAGGAGGGACCACCTGCCAATCACCACCAGGGACAGCCCCCATCCCACTCTATAAATCCACGGGTGTCTCCCATTTCGATTGTGTGAGTGAGTGGAGTGTTTACTTGTGCTTCGTCCCTTTTGTGAGTGCTGGATTTTAGAACCTGTGCTCTGTTTTTGACATTTTGGTTTCTGGTTTGTGACTGAGTTTACCTTCTCGGGCAGTTTCTTTATGTGCTTTACGGAGCCTCTTGTGCTACACAGCATTTTTGTTAAAAAATAAATCTTTTAACTTATAAAGACTTTTCAAGGCCTTTATTTTGTGTTTGGCTGGGGTTTGGATGATAAATCGCTCCCTAGTGGAGAATTTTGTAAATATTTAAGGGACAGCAACCTGTGGGACAGTTGTACAGACAAGTGTGTGCCATTCCTAATCGTGTTGAAATGACCACAGGTGGGCTTCCAAATAGTGTGTAGAAACATGTCAACGATGATCAATAGGGTGGGCTGCACCCGAGCCAAAGCAAAGGGTTTGAATACTGGAGCCAGTTTTATATACAGTCCAGTTTTCACTTTGTAATGCTGAGCTACTTGATGAGGGAAAACAAATATTAATTTAAGTTATATTAACTTAACATAACAAAATGTGAAGAAAGTAAAGGGGTCCGAAGACTTTCTGAATCCCCTGTAAATCATCACACACACTGACACGAGCTCTCGCGTGTCGCTCTCCAGACAGATAGATAGATAGATAGATAGATAGATAGATAGATAGATAGATAGATAGATACTTTTATTAATCCTAAGGGGAAATTCACACACTCCAGCAGCATACTGATAAAGAACAATATTAAATTAAAGAGTGATAACAATGCAGGTATAACAGACAATAACTTTGTTTAATGTTAACCTGGGTGGAATTGAAGAGTCGCATAGTGTGGGGTCTCCTCATTCTGTCAGTGGAGCAGGACGGTGACAGCAGTCTGTCGCTGAAGCTGCTCCTCTGTCTGGAGATGATCCTGTTCAGTGGATTCTCCATGACTGACAGGAGTCTGCTCAGCGCCCGTCGCTCTGCCACGGATGTTAAACTGTCCAACTCTGTGCCTACAATAGAGCCTGCCTTCTTCACCAGTTTGACCAGGTGTAAGGCGTCCCTCTTCTTTATGGTGCCTCCCCAGCACACCACCGCATAGAAGAGGGCGCTCAACACAACCGTCTGATGGAACATCTGCAGCATCTTATTGCAGATGTTGAAGGATGCCAGCCTTCTAAGGAAGTATAGTCTGCTCTGTCCTTTCCTACACAGGGCATCAGTGTTGGTAGTCCAGTCCAGTTTACCCAGGTATTTATAGGTCTGCACCCTCTGCACAGTCACCTCTGATGATCACGGGGTCCATGAGGGGCCTGGGCCTCCTAAAATCCACCACCAGCTCCTTGGTTTTGCTGGTGTTCAGGTGTAGGTGGTTTGAGTCGCACCATTTAACAAAGTCCTTGATTAGGTTCCTATACTCCTCCTCCTGCTCACTCCTGATGCAGCCCACCATAGCAGTGTCGTTAGTGAACTTTTACACGTGGCAGGATTCCGAGTTGTATTAGAAGTCTGATGTATGTTGGCTGAACAGGACCGGAGAAAGTCCAGTCCCCTGCGGCGCTCCTGTACTGCTGTCCACAATGTCACACCTGCAGTTCTCGAGACACACATACTGATGTCTGTCTGTAAGATAGTCCACGATGCCACCAGGTATGAATCTACTCCCATCTCTGTCAGCTTGTCTCTAAGGAGCAGAGGTTGGATGGTGTTGAAGGCGCTAGAGAAGTCCAGAAACATAATTCTTACGGCACCACTTCCGCTGTCCAAGTAGGAGAGGGATCGGTGTAGCATGTAGATGATGCCATCCTCCGCTTCCACCTTCTCCTGGTATGCGAACTGCAGGGGGTCGAGGGCATGGTGGACCTGTGGCCTCAGGTGGTGCAGCAGCAGCCTCTCCATGGTCTTCATCAGATGTGACGTCAGAGCAACAGGCCGGAAGTCGTTCAGCTCACCAGGACGTGGTACCTTTGGGACTGTGGTGATACAAGACGTTTTCCAAAGCCTCGGGACTCTCCCCGTTCCAGGCTCAGGTTGAAGATGCGCTGTAGAGGACTAATCAAGTCCAAATCACATTTTTAAAGTCCTCACGGAGCTCACTTGACATATAACTAATAATTTCATCAGGTCATTACTGTCACATGTATGGAGTATGGTGACAGTCTTCCTCGCCTGACAGATGACTCCTGCCAAATCACGAGATGCAGCAGACAAGGAGTTAAACCTTCAGGATTTCACCTGCAGCTTTTAAATAGATGTGCTCAGCCAAAATGGACTCCCGAGGGAAAATAAAAGAAAGAACGAAAGAAAGAAAAGAAAAGGCAGCCGGAGAGCTGATCATCATATCTGAGGGTGTGATTGTCATGCAGAGCCATTACTGCCACCTCCTTGAACAGCAGCTACAGCCGCGTGGCGCTACATTAGGGGCTCTTTGGGGGTCAAAGTTCAGGACATCAGAAGCAGCACGTGAACGTCTGAGGTGAGCCACAGCTTCCAGTGACGGATGGAGCTCTTCTGAGCGAGTAACCGGCCTCTTCATCAGTGGCGGATAATGAGATGCACAAGAGGCTTCTGGGTTTTTGGCTTCTAATACAAACACAATTTGAAACACCTGGCATACAAACCATGGAGAGAATGTCAAAAAGCTGTTAAGAGCAAAAAGACCGGAATGGCAGACTTAATGGGGACAAAACAAAAGACGCGTACGTATCTGTAGTGACCAGCAGGGGGTGTCTGGGAGTCAACCCAAAGACCCAAAACTCAGAATAAGAGGCCAGTTACGCTTTTAAAATGAAAATTAGTATATAAATGTTTTATGTTTGTAACTCTTATGATTCATACTTTCATTTTTTTTCTATTGCATTTTTCAATAAATTAACTCTTGATTAATAAAGATTTTTTTATGCTAAACTTGTCTCATTGAGTCAGAGGATTTATGGCTCTTCACGCCCCTGTAAGTCAAATTTGTGCATTTTCCATTCCATCCATCCATTTTCCAACCTGCTGAATCCAAACACAGGGTCACGGGGGTCAGCTGGAGCCAATCCCAGCCAACACAGGGCACAAGGCAGGAACCAATCCCGGGCAGGGTGCCAATCCACTGCAGGACACACACAAACACACCCACAGGCCAATTTAGAAATGCCAGTCCACCTAACCTGCATGTCTTTGGACTGTGGGAGGAAACCCACATGCAAAATCCACGCAGGAGGACCCGGGAAGCGAACCCGGGTCTCCTAACTGTGAGGCAGCAGCGCTACCCACTGCACCACCCTGCCACCCACTTTGTGCATTTTGAACTTTTAAAACCAGCTCCCCATTTTTTGATCTGTGGAGGCTGAAGCCTGCTGGGGCTAGTTGGGGGCATCCCAATCGGAATGGAGCATTTCCCCTTTACCCGAATGGGATGCCAACGTGAGGACTCAAGCAGATGGGCCGGAATGACAAGGAAATAAAAGTACACCTAGCGGGTATATTATATCAGGCAGACAGAAAAGACGCGGTGGTTCCATCTCCCAGTGGTCCTTGTATGAGAATTCAGCCGGGACACCCGCAAGGGTTGCTAAGGAGATAGAGTGCTGTGGGGGTCCCTTGGGATTGATAGAGGGTGTTGTCAGGGGGAAGACCACCCCACATTTCTATGGACCCAGAAGTGCTTCCTCGAGGAGACAGAAGGCTTCCCTGGTCCGGCTTAAATAGGAGCCCACTAGACGAGTCAGAGTTGGGAGGCAGCGGGCAACACTAAGTGGAGGAGAGAAGGAGGAAGAATTGTGCTTTAATGTTCAGTTATTGTATTACTAGCTGTACCCACATAGTGATGAAACAGGACAAAATTTAAAAATCAATAGACGTTGGCACTCTATCGGGTGGCACAGTGGTAGCGTTGCTGTCTCGCAGTTAGGAGACCCAGGTTCGCTTCCCGGGTGCTCCCTGCATGGAGTTTGCATGTTCTTCCCGTGTCTGCATGGAGACATGCAGGTTAGGTGGATTGGAGATTCTAAATTGGCCCTGGTGTGTGCTTGGTGTGTTTGTGTGTGTCCTGCCTTGATTGGTTCCTGCCTTGTGCCCTGTGTTGGCTGGGATTGGCTCCAGCAGACCACCGTGACCCTGTGTTTGGATATAGCGGGTTGGAAAATGGATGGATGGCACTCTATCTGATCGTGTTCCCCACGTGGGGAGAAAAGTACATGGCCGTGATATCTCTGGTAATCAGCAGCGACCCTCTAAAACACACAGAGCTCTGATCTCTCTTTCTCAAAAACGTCAAACGTTACTCCATAACAATCTGTAGAGTCATTACTGACACTTGTATGGAGTTTGGGGAAGAAAATGCAGGAAGCAAATCCCAGATAATCGCCGATTAAAAAGACGCTCATGTTTGGAAATGATAAGCACACCATCTACCAGTAACCAATACAGCTGTACTGCTACGTATTTCTCAGAACTGTTAAGACAAAGTTCCTCGAACATAGGAGTCCCTTGGTCCCCAGGCATAAATCCCAAAAGTCAGGAATATTAAGAAGGATGTGCCGCTTTTATCTGTGCATTTCACACACTTAATCCCATCTTTCAGTGACAGGGTGCCAGGGGAAAGCAGGAAAAGGAACTCTGGATGCGGGCACCAGCCCATAAGAGATACACGCTCACTCACATTTATAAGGAGCCGGCAGACCTCAACACACACATAGTTAGGAGGTGAGAAGAAAACGGGACAACCCGCAAGGAAAGGAACAAAAAAAAAAAAAAAGACAACACATAGAGAAAGAGAGACTCCAGAAATGAAACATGGGACCCGGCACAGTAGTGCAGTGGTACTGCCTCACAGTAAGGGTCCTCCCGGCGTGGAGTTTTATATGTTCTCTGCATGGGGGATCCGAGTTCCTCCCAAAGTTCAAAGACTTGCAGGTTAGGTACACTGACGACACAAAATGGGCCTGTGTGTGTAAGTGAGTGTGTAAGTGAGTGTGTGTAAGTGAGTGTATGTAAGTGAGTGTGTGTGTTCTCTCCACAATGGACTGGCGCCCCATCCAGAGTTTGTTCCTGTATGGCACCCTATGTTAGCTGGGATAGGCTCTGGGACCCCCTCAACCCAGTTCAGGACTAAGCGGGTTAGAAATTGACTGACTCCGCACTGCCGTGCCTTCGATCTATAAATGCGAATATTTGATTTGATTAAATTAATTTTTATATACCTCTCTTCAAGTCCAAATGACTCAGAGCTCTGCGGAGATTATCATAATTCAAACTAGCATTAAAGTTTAAAATTAATCATAGAAACAGTGAACTAAGATATATAAATTATGCAGTCCGTCGGGGATAATAGTACAGATGGCTTTCTGAGCACTCAGTGCAACAGAAGAAAGAAAAAAAAATACATGACGCTACGGAGAGGAAGCAAAGCAACGCGACTGTCGTGAAATATGGCAAAGCAGATACGTATCTTGTGCTTGTGGGTTTAAATAAACCGAGAATGTCCACCACCTCTTAGGAAACCATTTCAAAGCTCTGGGTGAAGTCTTTCTTGAAGGCGTGTATTTTACTTCATACTCTTTTCTAACAAACACACACAAATATATTATATATATACAGATATATCGTATATATATATATTGTCACGCACGTGCGAATAGGAGACCGCGGATGGACCTTGACACGCTTCGGAAGACGTTTGACGGCAGGGAGTGGCGGGGTACTAACCTTTCTCCTTTGCTTTCTTCCAGGAAAAAAGACGCTCCGCCACCATAAGCCTCATTCCCGCAGCACGTTACTTCCGCCCTTCCTCCGCCATTGTTCCTGACGTCATCAGTCCCATCCTCCCTCACGGTTCCTTCCCAGCATTCCTCCACTTCCGGCTCCTCCTTTATAAAATGGCCCGACGGCATTTTCGGTGTCGTGCATATGATCGATTTTGTTTATGTATCTGACCGTTGTTTTGTTTATTGACTGTGGAGAATTTTTCAGTATACGGGGCCGGAAACCCCAAACCTTTATGCTGTCTCCTCTTGTCTCTTTTACAATATATATATATATATATATATATACAGCGGAACCTCAGTTCACGAACGTCTCGGTACACGTACAAATCGGTTTACGACCAAAAAGTTTTCCAACCCAACCAGTCTCAGGAAACCCTGCCCTCTCACGACATCACTTCCTCTTTCAAGCACCTCTGATGACATCACTTCCTCTTTCTGGTGCCTCAGATGATGTCACTTCTGGTTCCGGTCTGCAAGGAACTGAGAAAGACAGTCAGTGCACCCGCTGGTCCCTGGTCGGGCATGGAATTGTGATTACTCAGGCCCTTTAGCTGTCTCCTACTCGCACGTGTGTAACAATATATACTCTATAAATATACATATATATGTACACACACACACGCACATATATACATACATGCATACATATATATATATATATATATATATATATATATATATATATATATATATATAGTGAAGGACAGCCGGGTCCCATGCCCGGCAGGGATGCCCCTGCTACTTATGTTCCGGGGGAGCCGCCATGGACAGTCCAATACCTCCCCCGGGATGGCATGGTGGCAGCCTCCCTGGCCGACGGTGACTCCCCAACCGCCCGCAGGGCTCCATGGGAGATGGAGTCCTCCACAGCTTGGTTGGGGTCCGGCGTGGCCGCTAGGGGGAGCTGCCTGCTTCCCACAGCCCGGCTGGACGAGCTTTCAGCCCCGCCCAGAAGTTCAATTAGGACCAGGTGGTTAATCACCTGGAACGCTTCCGGGTGGGCTATAAAAGGGCCCAGCCACCACCACTCGGGGAGCCAGGGTTGGGAGGAGGAGGACTAAGCTTGCAGAGGAGTGGTGGAAGAGAAGGTGAAGGAGAATTGTGGTTTGTGTTTTGTTTGGTGCTTTGGACTGTGTTTGGGCTGTGTGGCACGGGGAAGACGTGTCACACAGCTGAAGAAAAATAAAAGCCTGTGTGTTTTGTACACGTTGCCTCTGCATGGTCTGTGCCGGGTTGGGCGCAATATAGCGCCTTTTACAATATATATATATATATATAGTGATAAGGTGCTTTATTGGTGCCGACCCGACAAAGACTGACAAGTTTTCCCCATGCCCCACTGGCTCTACACAGTCCCCAAAACACAAATAAAGCACCCAAAACACACTCTTCTTTTCCACCGCTCCGCCCGGGGCAGCTTTGTCCTCCTCCTCCTCCCAACTCTGGCGCCCTGAGTAGTGACTGCAGGCTCTTCTTATATCACAGCCCAGATGGGCTCATTAAGTCCTTGCAGCTTCCCCTGGCATTGGCCATGGAACCCAACAGGGATGAGCTCCGAAGTCCCATGCCTGTGGCCCTGATGCAACCCAGGCGGCCTGCCACCAAGTGTTCCGGGGGACGTAGCGTGGATCTCATGGCTGCTTTCCTGGATCCTGGCTAAAGTTAGAAAATGGGATTTAAACAGAAAATGGAACGAACCTTCACAAGACTGATGATGCCTTTCATATCTCACTGGAGTCTTCACCCCTCTCAATGCGCTTGAGCCACCTGCCAAGACTCCAGCAGAATTAAAGGTTTTGGAGACGCAAGGTTTAGTGGGCTTATGGGTCTGCATTGTCTATGCCAACCAATAATCTGCAGCACTTGTGCTAGAAAGTCTTAGATACTCGGTCACCAAATGTGACATGCCCAGCGATTGTGTGTTGTATAAACCGACACGAAGACAACAAGGCAACAAGAAGAGCAACAGCAGTCAGCAAGTCTGACAAACCTTCCGACTAGAAGTCACATAATGTGACGTTGGCTTTAGTTACAATATTTGGAGGACCGTGGTAACTGTTTGGTAGCCTCATCATCTACTCTTTTGTCCCATTTGGACAAAAACAGTGCTGTTCGTGGAAATCTAATGTCGTTCGGAGGCTCATCGGCAAGTTGAATCTGCTGGGCTACAACGCTTCGCCGTGCATTGGGCACCTGGACATCCTGACAGAGAGACCGCGGACAGTTTGTGTCAGCAACACCATCTTACCTACCCTTGTGTGGAGTGCTGGTGTCGCCCCAGGGTTGTGTACTCAGCCCTCTGCTGTTCACTGTGCTGACTGTGTACAGCTCTGATGCCATCATGAGCTATTGCAGATGGTAGGCTTACATCAGCTGACAGAATGGAGGTAGGAGGTTTGGGGGGCTCCTGCGTCTGCAGTGTCTGTGCGCAGCACCTGTGAAAACGTTCAATCCATATTAGTGTGGAGTTTGCCATGTTGCCCAGCGGCTCTGTTGGGGATGTTGTAT
The DNA here is from genome assembly GCF_016835505.1 of Polypterus senegalus. Taxonomy (NCBI): domain Eukaryota; kingdom Metazoa; phylum Chordata; class Cladistia; order Polypteriformes; family Polypteridae; genus Polypterus; species Polypterus senegalus. The sequence goes on along the minus strand of NC_053165.1, from coordinate 10,677,875 downwards.
TGGTAGCTGAAGCCTGGAGGCGGGACCTTTACGACCAATGGGGGTTATGGATGCTGATAATTGTCTGCAAATGGTACATGGGTGTAAGAAGAAGCCCCCCCCCTCCCGCCCCAACCTCGCGTTAGCACTTAAAACAGAAGTGGTTAAGGCCACTTCATTCACTATTCATTTCAAATGATATGCCGTGAAGGCAAAGGACCCTCTAACATCTCTCGACGCCGAAATTATGTACGCGTTATCCAATAACACCTTTTCAGTTCCCGAAGTTGTCAATTACAGTGTTTATGAGAGCGTCGACTCGATTGACTTTTCATCAACATTTCCTTTTTTTTTATCCGCATCTCAAATGCCTTCATTTGTAACCTAAAGAATCCGTGAAGGAGCTGACAATTAACCCCCATGAAAAAACGACTCTCACTGGAGCTGAAGAAAAATCAAATTCCTCTTGTCATACGCTCTCAAAAAATGCCCTGGCACTGTAACTGCCTTGGAAATAAAAATAAAAAAAAGATAATTTTTTCCGTCTTTTTCTGTGCGTATCCGAGGGAAATCACAACTGCTCCATTACCAGTTTTCCATTATCTTTTCCTTTATTATCATTGTCACAGGACTACGCCGTACAAGGTCTCACGCTGTTAATGCCGCATTTAAATCTGAAGATTCTTCAACTTGTGGAACGGACTGATGTGTCTGATGATTTCCATGGAATTAGATCATCCATCCGAAACAGCAAGATACACACATTCTGACTGCATGAATATATTTCTAATAAACAAAAATCTAAAAAGAAAGAAATCTGGCAGTGTGACTAATAGGGGAGGGGGGTACCGGGATTTGCGATTGAAAGTCTTTTAAGATTCCAGACGTTAAGAACGTGGAGTCGTCCTCCAGCCAAGCTGATAATTCCCATCGAATTTGTCTCGTCGTCTTTGTCTGCTGCTCGCCGTCTCTCTTCTGACACGCGGGGCTCACGCTGTTGATTGTTTTCAAGTTGCTGATTAGAAGGCAAACTTCACGCTTACTTTCGGTGATGAGATGTCGGCCTTGAGGGGCCGCAACGCAGGAGACACTTCCGATGCGTACGGGAGACATTTTGCTTTTTCTCCGTTAAAGACGGCTCTGAGTGCGCACTCTCAGTCTCTTCAGCATGAGTCAGGCTGACCGTGAAGATCAAAATAAACAAAGAGGCTTTGGGACCAGCAAACTCGGCCACAACCCGCTGGGGGATTTTTCAAAAGATCCAACAAAAATGGTCCTCAAAGTTTAGTCCCGGAGGGCCGCAGTGGCTGCTGGTTTTCGTTGCAACCCAACGGCTTAAAGGAACGCTCCTGTCATTTCTGTGCCCGGAACAGTTTTGAGTTTGATGTCAATCGGGAGTTGGAAAAAAACTAAAAACAAGAGGATCAACACCAGAAGATCAAAAAGCAAAGCCCAAACGGGAGGCAAATATTTTGGTCATAAATTCAACAAAAGACAGCGGTTAAATAAACCATTTCCAGCGACCACCGCCACAAACGAAAACGAGAGGCAAAGATCGCGGCCAAAAAAATTAAAAAAAGGGGGGGGGGACATTCAGAGTAGAAATGTCTTTGAAAAGAGCGATTTGGAAAGGGGCTTAAATAAGGAAGGGACGTCCTGGATGACCTTTCATCCCATTGCATCACTACCAGAAGGACACACCCCTAACAACGTTGCGAAACGTCCCTAACGACAGGAACCCAAAATGGTGGAAGGTGTGAAAATTACCCGCATCCTCTTCCTCCATTGGGTCACCTTCTGCACGTTCTCCTTGTACTTGTTCAGGTTTCCTCCTCCAGGTTAGATGATTGGTAATCATTAAGCTTTACCCGTTGTGGTTTTTACTGGGCGACTCTCCGCCTCAGACTTCCAGTGACCCAAACCTAGATAGGATGCGGACTGAGCGTTACAACGCAGTCCACGTGGCTTATGAGAACAATTTATGCAGGCCGGGCTAAAGTCGACGAGGATGGAAAAAAACGACTGAAGCACTCGCCGCAGACGCACGCGAGGAGAAGCTTCAACAGAAAGCCTCTTTACACTTTGGGTGTCTTCAAAAGTCTAGAGATCTCATTAGCCAAGGTAATTAAGGGTCAACCACACCAAGACACCCAGTCAATTAGATTACGCAGAAATCAAATCAAACATTTACTTTAGTAATTATGAGAAAGAAAAGAAATGAATGTTCTTTAACATGAGAAAGGAAACGTGGTGAAATGTGTAAGAATTGTAATGAATGCACAATCAAGAAGAATTAAACGGGACACAAGGCGGATCCAGGGACTAATCAGAGCTTTTTAAATGACATTTAATGAGGAGCCTGCACGCTCTTCAGTAAGATCAGCCCAGACAATTCACACGTGCTTCCACCGGGCCGCATTCAAAGACGGCAACCCCAGCGGAGCACATCATTAGTGACAGAAGAGAAATCGGCGGCCACTTGCTGATCAAACAGCTTCTGGTTTGATGAAGATGAAAAGCCCTGAAGGCAGACACGTGTGTGTGGCTCCTCAGCTAAGGGGATCAAGAACCTCAGCTCTGATATCCATTCATTCATTCATTTTCCACCACTTATCCCAAATTGCATCACACGGTCAACCATCTACAGTAAGCAGTGTGGCCCTTACATCCTATCCCTTTCCTCAGCCACACTCATACTTTGGGACCCCTAGGAATTCCCGGACCATCTGATGTTCGTGTGGATGCTCTGATGTCCCATCACTACTAAATGGCTTGAATTAAAGACTACTTAATATATTGAGGGCACAGGGTTCGGGGCAGTGGTTAGTAGTCGATTCCTAGATTTGAATCCCATGTTTGGTGTAATGGTTTGCAAGCAGAGGCTGGCATCCTGGCTAGGACTAAAGAGAGATCCTCAACCATTTGGGAGGCCTTTACAACAGAAGGCCATAGGGAGAAAATTTATTTGGGACATTTGCTTCCTCAATATAATAGGTGTCAGCCTCTATTAGATTAGGATCCCCATGTGGACCCCCACAGGGCATGCTGAAATTCGTAGTCCCGTGAGGCAGCCATACTGGATTCCGTGGGTGCAGCCAGGAACAGCTAAATGAATTAAAAATCCCTACTTTGTGCAATTGACCCAGAAGTACTTCCATCGGACTATGACCTAGCACACCAGAAGTCACCTCGGGTCCAAGATAAAAGAGACCACTCAACCTCATCCACACGAGGCAGAGTCAGGCGGAAGGCGGGCAAAGCTTGCCAGGGAGGTGTGGAAGAGAGGAAAGAGAGAGAAGATTTGTGTGGTGCTGTATCTCTGTATATATAAAATCCAACGTCTGTCTGTCCGCATTTCACGAGAGAGCTACTTAACTTTTTCTACAATTTGCTTGAACATTCCTTTTGATTTTGCAACTTCTTTCATCACGCTAAGTATTACAGTTCGGTTGTGGCACCGATTTATTCATACGAATTCGAGAGACGGGCTGTGGGTTGAGGGGAGGGAGGACCTCAGGAGTAGGAAGCCGGGCTGTGTCCTCCTCACTCATTCACACGCCAGCCTCTGTTCGAGTCATTCTACCTCGCGCCACGTGTTGGAGCGCACCTCACCTCCACTTAGCTAGCGATACCTGTTTGTTCAGCAGACATCATCATCTACAGACTGTTAAGGAGTAACGTTTGACATTTTTGAGAGAGAGATCAGAGTTATGTGTGTGTTAGAAGGTAGCTGCTGATTGGCAGAGATATCACGGCCACCTGCTCTTCCCCCCATGTGGAGGACGCTCTCCCGTCAGAGCAGAATACGATGAGATACAGTGCCAACGTTTCATGTTGGAGCGTACCTACCTTCCACTTGGGCAAAGATACCTTGCCAACTTTTTACATTTTTGGCAAAGAGATCACAGCTACTTTCTTGCCCCCTGATAGCAAAACCAAAAATATTGTATATCAAGAGGCCCTCGGGTACGAAAGCTACCAATATAAATTCTTCTCAATACAAATGATTACATTTTTAACATTTTTTGTATTGATTTTTAAAGTTTGTCCTGTTTCAATACTACGCAGGTGGACAACTAGTTTATTTTACTTGTGAAGCTTTTGTGTAATAAGCCTTTTATTATACCAGGACTTGCGTCTGTGAGGTTATGTCTGGGGTTTGGGGGTGCTGCAATGCCCCCTGGTGGTCACATTGGTCATTCATTTTCTTAATGGAGTTTGGAGCTCCCAAAGAGTTGAATTTGTTAAATGAATTGACAACTTCAAAATGGCCTTGTCTGGGTGTAACAAGTCTGATGAACTGTCGCCAGAAACGTTTAGGTGAAGTTATTGTTGAAACAGGGGATTATGCCAACCACTGAAAGTAAAGATTGGCAGACTTTTTAGAATAAGTAAAGAAGTGGAATGTTTTTGCGTCCTTTATTTTATTGTGTTCTTCTTATCAAGTTTAAGGACAAAAAAACTGATCACGTAGTACGTTTTATTTATGCATAAAATAAATTCTAAAGGGTTCACATACTATCTAGCACCACCATACTGCAGTGGTAAATGTTAAGAGTGTCGGACCTCCAAGAAACAGGCCAGAACCTTGGCTACCCTTACCAGAAGAGTCTTACCTTAACTCAGCCAGGCCCCAAATACTAGGTGCTGGCTTCAGGCAGAAGAAGGCCTCAAAAGTAGGGCACTAGCAAACCAACACAAATCAACCACAAGCCTATCAAGAAAACTCACAAGAGGGCGGATAACCGGCAACCCCCAGCTTGTGAACTGAAAAAGCAACAAAAGGTTAGGAGTTAGGGTTAGGGTTGATTTATAAATCAAAGATTCATTAGCAAAAGTAGGGTGTTATACCCTGTTAGCCATTATGGATGCAATGACACTTCAATAAAAGGGCACAAATCATTAGCAAAATGCTCAACAGAGCAGACAAAGGGTAAAGGAATTTACCTAAAAGGCAATCCATTGCCAACAAGTCCCGATAAACAATCCAGAGAAAACCGGTAGATCTAAACAGAAATCACAATACTCACTTGACTCCATAATAATTGAATGATTCCCAACTCCTGAGCCTTCTCCACTTACTGACTGTATATAACAAGAGGGAGGGCTTACGAGTAGTGACATCAGGATGACCCCACCTCCTGGGGCTCCACCCACAAAGAACAAGGAACAGCAGAATGTTTATAGAGAAAGCACATAATTAGATAGAATGAAAAATATGTAAAAATACAGTATGACACGTAACTCAAAAATAACAAAATACAAAATATAAGAGTTCCTGCTCACCCCGGGAGAGTGTTACTTATTCCTGTGCTTGTGGCCTTGTGGGACATATCAGGATGTATGCAATGTACACTGCCCTCTGGTGCTCATGGGATTCCGAGATTCACCTGTTACCGGTGCGGCTCTCTCTGTACCCCGGAGCGGTGGTCCTCAAGACCCCTTGAAGGCTACAGGTTTTCATTCTGAACAGTAGTAGTGAGTTATTTTTACATTTAATGGATCTTAGCTGTCCCTTTTCTCCTTTTTTTTTTGTTTGTTCAGAAAAGAGCAGTGGTGGGAGGTGTACATTTGTAAGAGATACTTGAATGTTTGCTCCGTCTTTCAGCCCGGTGTTGTCATTTTTCTTTTTAATGACAGTTAATGAGCAGACACCACTGCACACAGCGCAGAATGCTAAAGGGCGGACATTTCACTTTAATCCACTTGGGTGCTTACTAGTAAATAATGGCTCAGACAAGCAGAACATTAAAAAAAGAACAAAATGTGAAAAAGTAAAAAGAATTCATTTTGACTTCTCTATCACACCAGTTCCTGCGCCACTCTGTATATATTTAGCCTTTCCAGCTGGTAATGTTTGGATTGATACAAAAACATATAAACTGGGAACAAACAGAGCGTCCTAAATTAACGTAGGAGTCCACTGGTTAGAATGAATACCTGTCTGCCACGCAGTGTTCAGAGGCCATGAAGAAGGCTAACAGAAGGTCAGGTTATATAGCGCCTTGATGTGTGGTGAGTACAAGTCACAGGAGGTTCTGCTCAGGCTTTATAACACACTGGTGAGGCCTCATCTGGAGTCCTGGGTGCCGTTTTGGTGTCCATTGAGACGGAGTCCTAGTGGCCTGGTCACTGTCTATGTGTAGGCAGAGGACAAAGTCATCAAAACATCTAATAGGATGTTAAGTTATATAGCACCATGATGAGTGGAGTCCAAGTCAAGGGAGATTACTTTTAAGTAAATGTAAAGTATTACATATAGGAGCTAAAAATGTTAGATTTGAATATATAATGGGACTTCTGAAAATCGGGAGTCCACCTTATGAGAAGAATTTAGGAGTCATAGTGGACTCGATGCTATCAACTGCCAGACTGTTCAGATGCCATTAAGAAGGCTAACAGACTGTCAGGTTATATAGCACCTTGATGTGTGGAGTACAAGTCACAGGAGGTTCTGCTCAAGCTTTATAACACACTGGTGAGGCCTCATCTGGAGTCCTGGGTGCAGTTTTGGTCTCCAGGCTACAAAAAGGACATAACAGCACTGGAGAAGGTCCAAAGAAGAGCGACGAGGCTGATTCAGGGCTACAGGGGATGAGTTATGAGGAAAGATTAAAAGAGCTGAGCCTTTACAGTTTATTAAGGAGAAGGAGATGAAGAGGAGACCTGAGTGAAGGGTTTAAAATTATGACGTGAATTAGTGCAGTGGATCAAGACAGTGACTTTAAAATGAGTTCATCAAGAACACGGAGACACAGTTGGACACTTGTAAAGGGTGAATTTCATACAAACATTAGGAAGTTTTTCTTCACCAGACACTTGGAATAAGTGACCAAGTAGTGTGGTGGACAGGAGAACTTTAGGGACCTTCAGAACTCGACTTGATGTTATTTTAGGGCTACAAGGGATGAGTTATGAGGGAAGATTAAAAGAGCTGATCCTTTATAGTTTAAGGAGAAGGAAATGAAGAGGAGACCCGAGTGAAGTGTTTAACATGATGAAGGGAATTAGTCCAGGGATTGAGATGGTGACTTTAAAATGAGTTCATCAGGAACACGGGGACACAGCTGGAAACTTGTGAAGGGTGAATTTCATACAAATGTTAGGGAGTAGTTTTTCTTCACACAGAGAACCACAGACATGTGGAATAACAGACCGAGTAGTGTGGTGGACAGGAGGACTTTAGGGACCTTCAAAAATCGACTTTCTTTAGAAGAATTCAGTGGGTAGGACTGGTGAGCTTTGTTGCGCTGGATGGCCGCATTGTAATCACAGTAAACTTTTCTTCCAGGATTCCATTATGTCACAAACCTCGAGGATAACCCAAGCCGCTACCCTGTTTCACTGTTGCTTAGTTTATTTATAGTAAATGTCTGAACAGTAAAACCTTGGATTGCGAGTATCTTGGTGTGCGAGTGCTTTGCAAGATGAGCTAAATTTTGAGTAAATTTTAACCTGATGAACGAGCGAGGTCTTGCAATGCGAATAGTCGTTGATACGCTTTGTCTGCTGTGCGTCACGTGAACACAACTGAGCTCATGGTTCTTCTCTCTCTCTCTCTTGCTGCGGGATTGTGGGTAATCGTCTCCCATTCTTGGTCTCAGTCGGTGTGCCTCACTCATATAGTCAACATCTGTACGAGCGTATACTGTGTACTGTGTGTGTGTGTAACGTGTGAGTCCCCGTCTTGCACCCCAAATCACGAAGCTGAGTCTCAGTACTTTAGCAACACCAGCGTTTATTCATCTTGAAACAGGAACAGCGCGGTTATTTATTGTAGCAGATCTGCCACTAACTATATCCAGACACAACAGTCAGGCAGGGTCACGGCCAGGTTAGTGGCCAAACAACCGTGCCCTGCACATTTATAATGTTCTTTGTATCACTCATCAACAGCATGTCCACAATCTTTTCAGATTCACTTTTACAGTGAACTGCTACAGCGCTGGGAGCCTGCGGTTGATTGCTTTGAGATGCTCTTCCACGTGTTGTCCCGTTGGGTGGAATCCCAAAACAATTTAGAAACCTCACAGTGCGTAAAGCATTTTTTTTTTATTTTGTGTCCAAGTGTAGGGACTCTTCAGGCAAAAGCAACTGTCATTGGAGAGGCTCCTTGTTAAAGTCGCCCAAAAAGAAGAAGATCCCAGTGAGCCGACAGAGAGCAGGGATTCTGTTAGTTAGAGTGAAAGTCGGCCTACACGATAACCCTCCTCCTCTCTCTCGTCTCCCTCACGCCAGCCACGATTCTTTAAAAAGGTAAAGTGCAGATTCATTTGTTTCATGTATTTTTACTTTATATTTTGTATTAATCATTTTTATATGAAAAGTTTTGGGTTTTCGAACGAATCATCCGAGTTTCCATTATTTCTTACGGGGAAATTCGCTTTGATATACGAGTGCTTTGGATTACAAGCACGTTTCCGGAATGAATTACGCTCGCAATCCAAGGCACCACTGCTCTTTTTTTTTTTTTTTCTGGGGTATTTCCGCTTACCTTTCTTCTCATCAATGAATGTCAATGTCAATTTATTTATTTAGCACATTTAAAATAACATAGGAATGCTGTGGCCAAAGTGCTTTACAATAATCGAATAAAAGAAAACATACAAATAACATGAACAACATAAATAGAAATAAAATAAATAGTAAATAGAAGTAATGTTACATAATCACAATGAGGAAGCCATCAGTATTACGGAATGCAAGTGAATAGAAATGAGTCTTTAATCTCGTTTTGAATTGTCGTCGACTCCTTTATGTGACGAGGTAAAGAGCTCCACAGGCGAGGCTGACAAAGTCCTGTCTGTCCCCATTAGTTTTATATTTAGTATGAGGGACAACAAGAGACAACTGACCAGAAGATCTAAGCACTCTAGATGGCTGCTGTAAAACACACAATTCAGATAAATAGGGAGGAGCGAGCCCATGTAAAGATTTAAAAACTAGCAACAAGATTTTAAAATCAATTCAAAAACTGAACAGCCAGTGTAAAGAAGCTAATATTGGAGGAACAGAATCAGACTTTCTTGTCCCAACCAGAAAGTGAGCGGCAGCAATCTGGACCAAATGTAACCTGCGTATCAGAGATTTGCTAATCCCAGAATACAGCGAGTTGCAGTAATCGAGACGAGAGAAGATAAAAGCAGGAGTAGCTTTCTCAAGATCCCTCGAAGATAAAAAAGGCCTGATCTTACCTAATAGACGAACTCTTGACTACAGAATTTAATTGTTTCTCAAAAGAGAGGTTACTGTCAAAGATAACACCAAGACTGCGGACTTGAGGTTTGCAAAAGACAGAGAAAGAGCCGAGAAGTCCAAGACCAATTTGGGCTTTAGCTGATGGACCCGCTATACAAGCACCTCCATTTTATTTTGGTTCAGATCAAGAAAATGATTAGCCATCCAGGATCTTAGTTCAGAAAGACAGTTGAGGAATTGATTCACTGCAGAGTTGCAGAAAGGAATATGAATGTGAGTATCATCAGCATAGCAGTGAAAAGAAATGTTAAATTTACTAAAAATGGCTCCAATGGTGTGAAGGTATATAGAGAATAAGATAGGACTGAAAATGGATCCCTGAGGAACACCACATTTACGAGGAGCAGTAGACGAAAAAGAGGAATTGAAAGTCACTGAAAAGTGTCTACCAGTTAGATCTGACCTGAACCAGTTAAGAGCGGCCCCTTTAAGCCCAACAAGATGTTCAAGCCGCATCAGCAACATCTCATGGTCAATGGTGTCAAAGGCAGCGATCAGGTCAAGGAGGTGTCACCTGAGTGAGTAATAAGAGAGATGTCATTGAAAACTTTAAGGAGGGCCGTCTCAACACCATGATAACGCCTAAAGCCAGATTGGTAGATTTCATATAAATTATTGGAGTTAAGGTGATCAACCAATTGATCATAAATAATTCTTTCTAATATTTTAGCCAGAAATGGTAATTGGGAAATCGGGCGAAAACTGGCTAAAACTCCAGGATCTAATTCTGCCTTTTTTAGACAGGGACGCACCGCAGCATGTTAGGGCACAACTCCCTCAACTAATAGAACCATTGATAACTAGCCGGCCCGCCGTAGCATACAACGGTGTAAGAATAGGAACGGAAAACGGTGAGAAAGGAATTCAGAAATCAAGAAGAACGAAATACTTCTTGAAAGACGCAGTTGTGAATAGGTGTTTGGCTGGAGACGATTTGTGTCAAGAAATAACCCCCTGATAGGAACAGGCAGTGGCCGGATCCCGGAATAGAGATGACGTTGTACAAAAACCTGTCGACAGAGAAGATACTGTCGTTCATTTTATAAGAAAGGCTTAGGAAACAACCATCGCAGTATACCAGAAATAGCAAGGAGCGAAACCAATGCCAATGGGCGAGAGCATAGACATATATAGATAGACGCCGCATTCACTGTGTTGGCCAGTCAACACAATACGTCAGCGCGTCCACCATATTGCGAGTGGCATAAGTGCCTTTTAAACTAATACAGGTTGATGTGGACACCAGGTTTTCTGATGAAAAAGCAATAACGTTTAAAACAGTATCGTTTACATACGACAGATTTTGGTGAATCGTTTACATGCAATTATTTATATCCATTTATACACTAATAATGGCAATTATTAAAAAATAATAAATATTAATATAAATATTAAATAACTGACAGACTAAAGAGATCGTTCCTCCCCCACACTATGCGACTCTTCAATTCCACCCGGGGGAGTAAATGCTAACATTCATTTTTTTTTTTTTTTTTCATTTTTATTACTATTTAATTTAATATTGTTTCTTTGTATCAGTATACTGCTGCTGGATTATGTGAAATTCCCCTTGGGATTAATAAAGTATCTATCTATCTATCTATCTATCTATCTATCTATCTATCTATCTTGTCTATCTATCTATCTATCTATCTATCTATCTATCTATCTATCAAACTAATCCTGCCTACTATACTATAAATGAATATCTATCTATCTATCTATCTATCTATCTATCTATCTATCTATCTATCTATCTTGCCTTTCATATCTATCTATCTATCTAATTCCTCCCATGTAGGTAACATTTCTCGGACTGCCCTCTTCCATCTCCGAGACATTTCTAGACTTTGTCCTGTTCTTACGCAGCACAGTACTGAAGTATCGGTTAATGCCCGAGTCACCTCACGTATGTAATGCTATTCTAAGTGGCATCCCACAAAAAACGTATCCGTCGCTTACAACTTCTTCAAAATTCTGCTGCCAGGATGATAACCTGCTGTTCTAAATCCACTGAACATATCACACCTACTCTCTCTCAACTTCACTGGCTCCCTGTAAAGTTGTGAATAGGTGTTTTGCTGGAGACGACAGTTACCGGATCCTGGAATAGAGATGACGTTGTACAAAAACTCGTTCAACAGAGAATATACTGTCGTTCATTTTATAACAAAGGTTTAGGAAACAACCGTCTCAGTATAACGAAAATAGCAAGGAGCAAAACCAATGCCAATAGTCAAGAGAGTACCTTCCTGTAGCAGGCTATGGAAGAAAAGACTCCCAGGCGTCCACATGGCCGAAGTGAAAGGTCACGTGGTTAGGCTAGATATAGGGCGGTGACGTGACACCAATGGAGTCATGAGAGAGGAGCGGGGGACATGGTAGGAATTGAGAAAAGTGGCATACGGGGTGTATGAGAGGCCGTAGGCAGTGTAGGGAAGGGTTTGGAAGAGGATGAATAGGAATCGAGAAATGCCGTGTCGGCGGGACCGGTTTTGAAGTGGAAGCAGAACGAACCAGAATAGAAATATATATGAGATGGCTAGTAAAGATGGGCCCAAAACATCAAAGGCTTCCACTACGAGGCGTGGTGGTACAATATCGAGAGGACTGGGAGCTGGTTTAAGGGTGTCAATAGTTCTTCTAAGCTGAATGTATCTAACTAATCCAACAGAAAGACCACCCTAATGACCAGGTGGGTGTCTATTAGAATTAAACTTCCCTGCACTTCAGATGGCTGCCATGCAGTCCATTTTCTCGCTTGTACGCCTTTGTATTTTATTTACTTATTTTTTGCTTTCCTTTTATAAGTTAAGTTAATGCATTTGCTGCCCTGGTGACTTTGTGCGGCTTTCCCTCAAGTGTCGGATCGCCTATCATCCGAAGGTGTCGAACTGCCCTGCTTTCGTTCTAATCCAGTGCCGTAACCCGCCGTCCCCGTCGGGCTTTGGATCTCGTAGCCCTCCCTCGACTCCCAGCTGCTTTTATGAGTCTCGAGTGCTTTTAGATCCTGTGACAAGTGGATTATTATCAGTTGTTTCTTCAGACACTTTGATTGACGCATCTTCCCGATGAGGCAAGCAGAGGATTTGCAGCAGCGAGTGAACTGGATCCATGGAAACAAGCTCGTACGCCACTGGGAATGATGTGCTGAACACCGCTATTTCATCTGTAATCGAGTATGCGTTCAAAGGCAGGTACCTCGGCCTCACATTTCAGCCATTCCATCCACCCGTCCATTTGCCGAGCCCAGCGCTTTGCAAACTAAAAGAAAAGTACAGTTTGCTTCACCAAGTCATCATATCCAACAGCAATGATAATGAGGCGCCATCGACTGCTGGTACGCCTCCACACTCGGCTAGACGGGTTTAAGTATGCTAGTATATGACGAGAACAGTACTTTGAGTGAGGCAACGTGTTCGTATTTATCCTTACAAAAAGAAATGAGTAATTACAGGGTGCTTCATTTCGGCTAGTAAAGTGGCATCATTAAAGGTCCTAATTTGTACTTATTGTGGTACACGAGAGACTGGCAGAGTCCAAGAATACTTGGGGTGCCAACCCGGCTATCCCATTTAATGGCACACCAAAGAAAAAAGTCCACAAAATAAACTTTGAATAATCAGACGCAAAGGTAACTGAGGGCTGCAGAGCTTTAGCCAGGCCTCGATGTTATGTAGGGGTCTGTCAGAAGGAGTAGCCTCGGGTCAAGACTGAGACCCACTCTTTCTGGGCACAGCTACCTTTATATGGTTGGGATAGGAAGGCGTGGGGCATCTCAGAGCAAAGGGGGCATGGTTACTCAGCCTCATTGTATTCTTGGAGGGAAGAGGAAAGAGTGCTGGCAGCAGTGCCCCCTCTCATTCTGGAGTGGTATCGCTTAACTGGTTTGAGCCAGCCAGGTGACCCTCTTACACGACTGCATCACTTTATTCTTTGTGTTTATTTTCCTTTTGTAATATCAAGCTCAATTCAAAGCACAACTTTTATAATAATTGAAACTCCTAACCAAGCATAGAGAGAAAGTCAGCGCTTGTTTTTTTAGGCCAGTGTTGTCATGCAGTGTGTGATGTGTGGGATGTAAACCACCCGGTTGCCAGGTCTGTGTTGGCCGCTACTTCATTGTGTGATCTACTGTGACGGGGATGCCAGCCAGATGGAAGAACCGGGGGAGAGTAAGGGCACTATGGGGCGGCCCCCCTGGGTGGCTGTGGCACCATGGATTCCTGAAGGGCATTCTGGGAGTTGGAGTGTGGCACAGCCCTGGTGGGTTCAGTGGGTGCCACCAGGGGGAGCTACAGAGCCCTATATGGGGCTTTCACCACACTTGGGAGTGATTGCAGGTCTGATTACTGAGCCATCTGGAACACTCCCAGGGTCTGCTTAAAAGGAGCGACCTCACACCATTCGGAGAGCCAGAGTCGGGAGGAAGTTTGACAAAGCTTGCCAAGAGGAGGAGTGGAGGCAGACGACAAGGAGGCAAAGAAGAAGGGACTATGTGGTTTTGGTGCGTGCACTGTGCTGCTGAGGGGAAAAACGCTTCCCACGTGAATAAACGTGTCTCTCCCTGTCTGTGTTGGAGTTGGGGCAGTTGGAGCGCCCCTGGTTTCCACACTAAGCCACTCACCATACCAATGTGTAGAAATACAACATCTACATAAAGTATTCAACCGCCTAAACCTTTCTGTTTGTTACACAAAAATAGAAGAGTTTCATTGTGCAAAACTCTTTCAGGTAAGCGTTTCCCACACCATGGCCACAATTGTAATTCTCCTCTGCTCCTCCAGCAAGCTTTGTCTTCCTCCTCTCGACTTTGGCTCTCTGAGCTCAGACAGGCAGCTCCTTTTATATAAAAACTAGGAGCACTTCCGATGTCCCAAAACTGTGACTTGGGAGTACTTCTGGGTGAGGCTGCAGCCCGACAAAGTAGCTCCCCCCGGCGGCACCCACAGAACCCAACAGGACTGAGCCAATGAACTACAGTTCCCAATATGTCCTGTGGGAATCTGTAATAGTACCATACCTCGCTTTGGGCTGCCATAGTTTTGTAGGAGACAATACCCTGACCAAACTGTCTTCCCCTTTCCTTCCATACCACTTGAATCCCAGCTCTGGCTTAGGTGCCAGTCCCCACATGGCATCTCTCACACCGTATTTTATATGCAGACAAGATATTACACTTTGCCAGCAATCACCCAGCATCTCATACACGGAGCTGTATTAAAACTTTATTCAGAAGATTCCACACCCATTGTAACACGAAGGAGTCAAAAACAAACGAAAGACGCTATCTCTTCCATTTTTTCACTTCAGACGGATACTCAAAGACATTCATTCATCAAAGGAGACGCCAGAGGACCTAGCAAACAATCGACTCGAATCAGACCCCCCATCCCACCTGGCACACACTTCCTTATCACCACAAGATATCAGAAGGTGCAGCACGCATCCTGGACAAATCAGGTGTCAGAATAACACAAACCCACAAACAATCTGCGCACGGTCCTTTTTAATACTAAAAACAAGAAATTGACAGCAGAAACAAGAAACACAGTTTACAGCATTCCATGCAGTTCATGCCCAGCGGTATACAGAGGACAAACGTCAAAAAGAATCGCAACACGTATACAGGAGCATCAAAACACCGTCAGAAGGAAGGACTCACGATCACATATCTATACGCATACTAAATCAACAGGACATACATTTAACTGGGACAACGTACAAGTAAGATTTAAGGCCAGCACTAAAAGTGCCAGAGAGCTGGCTGAATCTTGGCTATCAGACGAGAACGCCATTAACAGACATTTGGACATAAACCCAGCATATGCAAACTTAAGAAGGACATATTCATAATAAATAAAACTTTATGACCAATACTCCTCCCAAACCCCACCTCATTACCCCTATCCCCCCCGCACACACTTACCTACCAAACACCTCACACACCTAATTTTGCTATATATTGCCTTTGATTCTTGTAAGTCTAATCATTATCCTCTGATGACGGCTTCTGGCAGGAGCTGAAAGCTCAGGATTAAAAACTACTTTATGATACGTGCTTCATCTTCTCCCTTTGTGGATCTCCAGCTACAAATATATATATATCCATCCATCCAATATCCAACCCACTATATCCTAACTACAGGGTCACGGGGGTCTGCTGGTGCCAATCCCAGCCAACACAGGGCGCAAGGCAGGGTGCCAGCCCACCGCAGGGCACACACACCCACACACCAAGCACACACTGGGGACAATTTAGAATTGCCAATGCACCTAACCTGCATGTCTTTGGAATGTGGGAGGAAACCCACGCAGACTTGGGGTGAACATACAAACTCCACGCAGGGAGCACCCGGGAAGCATACCCCGGTCTCCTTACTGCGAGGCAGCAGCGCTACCCCATTGCGCCACCATACTGCCCAACAGGCAAATAAAAAAGCATAATGGACAGAATAACAAGACTTGCTGGACGGACTCACCTGGAAAACGAACCCAGGTCTCCTTACCACTGTGCCACCGTGCCACCCCCCAAATATATACTGTATATATATATACTAGGGGGCTTACCCACTGCTCGCTTCACTCCCCAACACCCGTGGCCTGCGCTACGTGCCAGCCACTTTGCGTCTCTGCTGCTCATGTTGTGAAGAGGGGGGCCGAACGCACCCCAAGGAGATACAGTCGCTCCTCTGAAACCCCCTCTTAAATGGTGATACAATGGGAAACAATTACAGTTTTATTTTTACCTCCTCTTTGCTCGATTAGCTGGTGGCTTGCTGCTGCTGCCATGCCGTGTGATTTGCATCTTGCACGGTGCTTTGAACATTTAAACAGCTGTACTACTCTTTGTCTTTTATTTCCAGCCACGGGCCTGGTTAAATCTCTTGGCACAAACTCTTCTTGAGTTCTTGATATTTTTTAGTTTATAATTTAAAAACGGAATAAGAATCTGAAAATCTAATAACATCACATTAAAGTTCGATACATTCTGAAAAGAATGATACCAAGCATATATATGTAGGTTTTAAAATAAGCCCGATTGAAAGCGTGACAAAAAAGTGACATAAAAAGTCACAAAAATCGTTGCACTTTTAGGCTTAGGATTTTATATATAGAGAGTCGATATAAATTTACATATATGGGGGTCCTCGGGTTACGACACAGTTCTGTTCCTACAACAGTGATGTAACCCGAATTTTAGTGTAAGTCGAAACACACCCTAACTTAAGTCACTTACCTATCCTAACACATTTGCAAAATCATAATCTAGAACAGTGGTTCTCAAACTGTGGGGCGAGCCCCTCTAGGGGAGCAAAGTAACAAAAAGGGGGGCGTGAAGATGTGAAAAAAAAGAAAACAAGAATCGAAAATATGAAAAATACATCTATTGAAACCAAACCAAACTTAAACTACATTCTTATACTAGAAAAATAAATGATATATAGTTAGATAAATGTCGATAAAAGTTAAGTAGATATAATAAACTATGCATCTATAATATATCATTAATTAAAAAAGAACAAATTAATATTAATGGGCTCCTTTCAAAAAAACCTTAGGGGGGGCGGGATTAAAACTGTTATGAAAACTCGGGTAGCAAATACTAAAGGTTGAGAAACGCTGATCTAGAACATACAAACACAACTAAGCCACAGAAAAAGGAAAAGGAGATCAATATACTGTACTGTAGTAACAGAAAAAATGAGTGTAAAAAAAAATCCTTACCTTTATTCCTTCTCACATCTCAATTTTGTAAAGTTTTTATGGGAATGAGCGTTGTAAACTCGAAACGTTGTATGTCGAGACGTTGTAACCCGAGGACCCCCTTTATATATATATATATATATATATATATATATATATTTGCATTTTATTGAGTTATTAAAAGGGAATAACATTCCATACAAGCAAGTCAAATTTTACAGAACTAAGTCAAATCAATATTTTGCTTCAGGCTTTATCACACGGTAACACTCAACTGGCCGCGGCGGACCAGGTGTCCCGTCCCACGGTCCGGTAATGGTGAAGTAAGGCTGTATGTAGCTTTATTACTGGCTGCCTATCTTCAGGGTGCATTTTAAATTACGGGTGGTCTATTCTCTTGTGGCTTTTGAATAACTTTCTCTCCGTCCGCACAGATGTCAACGACAGTGCGGTTTAATTAGATTCAGGAAGCAGGCAGTTACAGCAGTAATTTAGATAAGTTTGGACGCCGAGGACGCTAATAGCCGAGTTCATTTTCAGTCAACTCGCGAGTCCTTCCTCCGAGAAAGACTCCACGTCCTCACCGCTCACTTGCCCCGTTTGCTCTTATATTCCGCATTTGAAGGTTAATCCTTCAGAATCCAAATGATTTCCCGGCTGCTTGTGTGAGATGTATATACCGCAGGTGCCGCTTTGCCTGGAGAGCTAATCTGATAAGTGAAGTTTTTTCTTTTAGCTTTATGCATCCAGTGTCATGAAGTGGATTGCTTTTAGTTAATCCTGTGCTTCTAAATGGGATCAAAAATGATAAAAGAGATGTCAGCCCCATGATAACAAACCAATCTAGGTCAGGAGGTGCGCGCTGCCATTGTATCCAGGGCGCTGCTTGCTGGATCATTACAACTATCCCGGGATTATTCGGCCCAATCACCATTTTCTTTACGGCCTCTGCGGCAAATGAATGAAAATGATACCTGCGGAGAGATACGGATAATCTAGTGCTCACATCCTCGACGAGAAGGTTTTAAAAGTGCACTTCAGATAAGTATCTAAAATTGCATTTTAGCCCTGGTTTGAAACATCTAAGTGAGTTCATGGAAGGTGAGATTACAAGTTTACCTTGACTCGATAAGCCCTGGTAGAGCCTGGGAACTGCTGTATGAGTTAATTACTGTGCTCCTTGTGTAATCCAAAGTGTGCCGTTCCCATAATGCAATGCTGATGTTATGCATGGTATGTAGCGTGCTCTTTTATGCCACTGACTGCTCATTGAATGTATGCATGTTACATTCAGACAAATCTCTCGCCTTTTTAGGGTGTTTGGTATCGAAGGGTGGAGTGGTGGATCTGCGTCACCAATCTGAAGGTTGCCAGTTCAAAACCCGTAAACGTCGGAAGTGACTCTGCTACTCTGTTGAGCCCTTAACCTGCAATCGCTCAATCGCTCCGTCCTGGGTATGACATTAATCTGCAAGCAGGTCCTCCAACTTACAGGAAAAACTTGCTGTCAAAACTTCACACTATTCCAATTGGGTGCAGTGGCGTCACCCGCTGCACTCGGGTCCCAATCCGGGTGGTTTGTTGTGTGGTGCACCAGCAATGCATGATCGGCACCAGCTCCCCAACCTCTTGTTATCCAAGGAGATGTATTAAAAATATCCACCTCATTCATATACAGTGGAACCTCGGTTTGCGATCCTAATTCGTTCCGGAAATGTGCTCGCAATCCAAAACATTCGTATATCAAAGCGAATTTCCCCATTAGAAATAATGGAAATTCAGATGATTTGTTCCACAACCCAAAACTATTCATATAAAAAGGATTAATACAAAATATAAAGTAAAATACATAATACAAATTAACCTGCAATTTACCTTTAAAAAGAATCATGGCTGGTGTGAGTTTCTAAACTCATGTGGAATTCCACCAACGGACGACACGCTGAAGAGTGTCCCAAAGCAATCGCAGTCTCCCAGCGCTGTAGCAGTTCGCCGTATAAGCGCATCCAAAAAGATCAAGGAACATTATAAAGATCCCGCTGCAATAAATAACAGCGCTGTTGCTGTTTCAAACTGAATAAACTGGTGTTTATTCAGCTGGTGTTAAAGTACTGAGACTCAGCTTCGTGTTTTGGGGAGCAAGATGAGGACTCGCACTTCACAACGCACACACACACAGTCACAATGCTGTAGTAAACAGAGAGACGCGCTGGGCGAGCGAGATAAGAAGAGAGAGAGAAAAAGACCCACTGGGCGAGCGAGCGAGATAAGAAAAGAGAGAGAAGCGCTGTAAATAGAGAGTAGCGCTGGGCGAGCAAGAATAGGAGAGAGAGAGAAAAAGACGCGATGAGCGAGCGAGATAAGGAGAGAGAGAGAGAGAGAGAACCACCATCAGCTCAGTTGTGATCACATGACGCTCAGCAGACAAAGTGTATCCATACTACTCGTATTGCAAGACATCGCTCGTTTATCAAGTCAAAATGTATTAAAAATTTTTGCTCGTCTTGCAAAAGACTCGTAAACCAAGTTACTCGTAAACCGAGGTTCCATTGTAATGTATTATCTATGGTGTACACAATGAATAACAGGCAAAAGATATTTGAGTCATGCTCATCGGCATGCACGTGTTGGTACAATTTTTCTTCCTGTTAATTTTTCTGCACGCTGCACGTGAAAAGCGATGCTGGAGCATGGACACATTACTCATTTACTGTGTACACTTTGATTGTTGTACCGAGGAGAGAAGGAAATGAAATCGAGAGAAAGACAAGTGTTAAACATAGCCGTTACTGTGAAGAATAGATACTAAGACACAAGGTCAGAAAGAGAATCGTAAAAAGAAGAAAAACAAGATCAGAAAGTCGTAAGAAGAAGAAGAAACGGAGAAGATTTGTTAGGTTATCCGTAACCTCGGGTAAAACAAAAAGTCAACATCGCCGTTTTTTATGTGCCATTTTTCACTAGACATCCACAGCGATCTCATGGGCGGCACTGCCCAAACTAGACAGAAACATTTCTGAAAAGGGCTGGAAGAGAAAACGTGCAAAGTTCATTAACCAGAAGGCAATCCTATCTTTCAATAAAACAAAACGGACCTCGAACTCGAAATCGTAGTCATCAGTTAGAAAGAAAGAAGTCCTTCTTTCCAGCATGAAACACTTCAACAACAACAACAACATTTATTTCTATAGCACATTTTCATACACACAGTAGGTCAAAGTGCTTTACATAATAAGGAATAGAAAAATAAAAGACACAATAAGAAAACAAAATAAGTCAACATTAATTAACATCGAATAAGAGTAAGGTCCAATGGCCAGGGTGGACAGAAAAAACAAAAAAAACTCCAGACGGCTGGAGAAGAAAAATAAAATCTGTAGGGATTCCAGACCATGAGACCGCCCAGTCCCCTCTGGGCATTCTACCTAACATCAATGAAACAGTCCACTTTGGATTTAGGGTTCTCACGGAAGGACTTGATGATGACTTGACAAAGAGTTGACAGATTTTCATCCAGTCTGATCCAGGCCTACGAGCTGCTCCTCCAACTTGCAGGAACAACTGAAAGAGGCATTCCAGCGACTGTACAAAGCCTCACACTGTTCCCGCGGGATGCTGAGGTGTCATCCGCTACACTCGGGTCCCAATCCCGGTGGTTTGTCATGAGGTGGGTCCGTTAACGCGCTATCAGCACATGCTCCTCAACCTCTTAGCATCCAAGGAGATGTAGAAAAAATATCCACCTCATTCATATTATTTATTACTTATGGTGTATGCAATGAATAACAGGCAAAAGATATTGAGGTCGCGCTCATCGGGAGTGCACGTGTTGGTACAAATTTTCTTCTCATTAATGTAGTGAGAAGTGAAAAGAGATGTTGTAGTGCGGACACATTATACATTACTGATTTACTGTGTACGGTGTGACTGTTGTGCTGAGGAGAGAAAGCGCGTCACCAGGGCAAGAAGATGAACTTGAGAGAACAGCGACCGCTAAACATAGCCATTACCGTGAAGTCTAGATACCAAGGAACAAGGTCAAAGAGAATCGTAAGAAGAAGAACAACAAGAAGTTCAAAAAGAGTCATAAGAGTCGTAAGAAGAAGAAACTGAGAAGTTTTGTTAGGTTATCCATAACCTCGGGCAAGACAAAAAGTCAACATCGCCATTTTTTAATGCGTAATTTTTCACAACAAGGTGGATGTTACGCTATGACAATCTCATGGTGGTACTGCCCAAACTAGACAGAAAGATTTTTGAAAAGGATTGGAAGAGAAAACGTGGGAAGTTCGTTATCCAGAAGGCTTTCCTATCTTTCAATAAAACAAAACGGACCAAACTCGAAATCGTAGTCAAACGTTTGAAAGATCGAGGTGCTATTATACAGTAAAAAAAAAATGGACAAATAGTTCACAGATTTTCATCCAGTCTCATCCAGGCCTGCGAGCAGCTCCTCCAACTTGCAGGGAAAACTGTAAGTGGCACTCGGGCCACCGTAAAAAAAACCACACCCACTGTTCCGCTCCATTCAGAGTAATGTGGTGCTGAGGTGTCACCCGTTGCACGGTGGCACTCGGGTCCTAATTGGGATCCTGAGGTGGTTTGTTGTGTGGTGGGTGCGGCAACGTGCAGTGTCAGTACATACAGCTCTGGCCGAGGTGCACCACAATGATGCAGTGCATGCATCCATCCTCCTCCTACCCTCCCAATTTAGTCAAGGAGTGAAGAGAGGAAGGAACATGTCGGAAGAAAAACGCCATCGGAGGTTAAAAGGAGAATCGCAAGCAAAAAGGGTGAAGACCCGTGAGAGGAGTCTCTTGCAGGATGAGAGGGCTAGCTCGAGAGAAAAGGCCTCTTGCGATGGAGTGGCATCTGCCCCACTGAATAGCTGTGTGGCATGGGTGCGAGCGTGGTGGAGGTACGACTGCAGGTACGTGAAGGATGATGGGTGGAGGGCCGACCTTGGATGGTCTGCTTAGAGCTGTGTGGGCGGCTAAGGTGGAGGTCAAGTGATGAAGTTCATGGCTGTTAACGTTTTCCCTGGCTGAGCAAGCAAGGGGCGAGCTGGGCAAACCAAGGTGGGGTTGTACCGGACTCGTCTGACTGTACAGTAAGGACCCGATGACTGATAATGGATTTATTTATTACAACTTTTTAATCTCCGCTGGCACCTTCATTTTATTGGATTACTTATTGTAAACTACGCACTGCAGTATCGGCACTCTATGTTTTGGACTTTTGCACTTTTTCACCGTCCCCTTTCTTTGGGTGTCCTCATCTGCCAGCTCATCTGGTTATGACTATCGACGGTGTTGGGTTCAAGAGGCTCCCAGTAAGGGAAGTGGGAGCTGTAGCTGACCACCTAATTTTTTATCATTTCTTACTACAGGTCTTTAAAATACAGCCTGGCCATTAGACGTTTGCCGTAAGTCGTGCTCCTCACATTCCCTGTTTATGAATTCCAGAAGCGTCACCTCAGGGCTTGATAAGGACTGACAGAGCCGGGAGAGGAAATGCAATTATTCAGGCTGCAAAATTAGTTTATACATTATTTATTTTTGGGCAATATTTCATGTTGTAGTTATGTCGTTTATTGCACATTTTGCTATATCATTACTGATTCACAGGTTCAAAATGTTGTGCCCCCTCACTGTCCCCCTTGACTTTCACTCCATTCCTTTGTAGGTTGCTGTCCTAGTACTCCAATTTTCATCCTGCCTCTCAAGAAACATGGCAGCCAGCCCAGTGGGGGTGCAGATGTGAGGGGGCCGGGCGATGGACCCTTGAACCATCCTGAGGGGCATCCTGCCTTTACACCTATTGATTTTGAATTGGATTGAACAAGTCTGTGTACTGCATTGAGGCAGCCATCGAGAAAGGAGACACTGGAACACACGAGTGGCAAATGAAATAACATCGTCGACAGAAGGAGGAACGGAACCAGGAATGTGAGAAGAACTGGACGTGTTTAGCTAAAACGCAAAACAAATTTGTCGTCGAAAACAACACCAAAAGGTACAGAATGCCATAAGAACCTGAAACTAATTGACAATATTCTGGACATAGTTAATTCGTCATTAAAAACGGGGGTCTTTCCAGACTGTCTTAAGACTGCTGTAGTTAAACCCCTACTTAAGAAACATAATCTTGACCCCTCTGCCTTTGAAAATTTTAGCCCCATCTCTAACCTGCCTTTCTTAAGTAAAATTCTAGAGAAGGCAGTCATTATGCAGTTAAACGACCACCTCCATAAACCTGCTGTTCTTGATACATTTCAGTCAGGCTTCAGAACAAATCACAGCACAGAAACTGCACTCGTTAAAGTAGTAAATGACTTGCGGGTGAATGCAGACAGAGGCCATTTATCTGTTCTCATCCTCTTAGATCTGAGTGCCTCATTTGACACCATTGATCACAATATTCTTAGAAATCGCCTTAGTCAATGGGTGGGCCTCTCTGGCAGGGTCTTAAATTGGTTTGAATCCTACCTGGCAGGTAGAAAATTCTTTGTGAGTTGTGGTAATCAAATCTCAAAGACACATGATATCCGATATGGTGGTCCACAAGGCTCTATCCTGGGTCCGCTGCTCTTCTCAATCTACATGCTTCCGTTAGGTCAGATTATCTCAGGGCACAACGTGAGCTACCACAGCTATGCTGATGACACACAGCTGTACTTATCAATAGCACCTGATGACTCCGACTCTTTCGATACACTAACACAATGTCTTACTGGTATTTCTGAATGGATGAATAGTAATTTTCTCAAACTAAATAAAGAGAAAACTGAAATTTTAGTAATTGGCAATAATGGATTCAGTGAGGTTATCAGAAATAAACTTGATGCACTAGGATTAAAAGTTAAGACGGAAGTAAAAAATTTAGGGGTAACCGTTGACTGTAATCTGAATTTTAAATCGCATATTCATCAGACCACTAGGACAGCATTTTTTCACTTAAGAAACATAGCTAAAGTTAGACCTCTTATATCATTGAAAGATGCTGAGAAATTAATTCACGCTTTGTTTTCAGTCGACTAGATTACTGTAACGCACTCCTCTCAGGACTACCCAAAAAAGACATAAATCATTTGCAACGAGTGCAGAATGCAGCTGCTAGAATCCTAACTAGGAAAAGAAAATCCGAACACATTTCTCCAGTTTTGATGTCACTACACTGGTTGCCTGTGTCATTCAGGATTGACTTTAAAATTCTGCTTATGGTTTATAAAGCCTTAAATAATCTCGCTCCATCTTATATATCGGAATGCCTGACACGTTATATTCCAAATCGTAACCTTAGATCTTCAAATGAGTGTCTCCTTATAATTCCAAAAGCTAAACTTAAAAGAAGTGGTGAGGCGGCCTTCTGCTGTTATGCACCCAAAATCTGGAATAGCCTGCCAATAGGAATTCTCCAGGCTGATACAGTAGAGCACTTTAAAACACTGCTGAAAACACATTACTTTAATATGGCCTTCTCTTAACTTCAATTTAACTTAATCCTGATACTCTGTATGTTCAATTCATCATAATAACTATTCATAGTGGCTCTAAAATCCATACTGACCCCTACTCTCTCTTCTGTTTCTTTTTCCGGTTTCTTTGTGGTGGCGGCCTGCGCCACCACCACCTACTCAAAGCATCATGATGCTCCAACAATGATGGACTGAAAGCCAGAAGTCTACGTGACCATCATCATCAGGTCCTTCCATGAAAACCCTAAATACAAAGAGGACTGTTTGACTTATGTTAGGTAGATTGCCCAGAGGGGACTGGGTGGTCTCTTGGTCTGGAACCCCTACAGATTTTATTTTTTTCTCCAGCCTTTGGGGTTTTTTTTTTTCTGTCCACCCTGGCCATAGGACCTTACTTATTCTATGTTAATTAATGTTGACTTATGTTTATCTTTTATTGTGTCTTCTATTTTTCTATTCATTTTGTAAAGCACTTTGAGCTACATTTTTTTGTATGAATATGTGCTATATAAATAAATGTTGATTGATTGATTGATTGAAACGAAGGAAAACTTTAGTCTTTCAAACAATTCAATCCAATCACGGATGCCAGAAACTGCACTTATAGTGTCACGGGTGGCAGGGGAGGCGACCCGGCCAGTACGCCCCAGAGGACAGGAGGAGGGCTTACGCCTCCCCAAGACCACGTGGGGGTGACCGCCCTGGTGGCTATGGGGACCACGGGTACAGAGCTTTGAAGCTCAACCCTATAGAGGCCCGTGGTCACCGCCAGGGGGCGCCCAATGTCTATGGAGCCCTGGACCTCACCACACCCGGAAGTGCTGGAGGGAAGAGGATCGGGGACACCTGGAGTGCTTCCGGGTGCGCAGCTGGCACTTCAGCCACACTGATAAGATTGTCGGGAAGCACCTGGAGCACATCCGGGTATGGATAAAAAGGGCTGCCTCCCTCCATTTGACGACTTGAGTTGGGTGGAAGAAGGACGAGGTCTTGGAGGAGAGGCGGTCTGAAGAAAAAGAGTCATTGTGTTGTTGCCCAGGACTTTTGGGGAGATTGGGGTTGTGTGTGCACCATTGTAAACAGTAGTGTAAATAAACGTGTTGTGGGTGACTTATAACGATGTCTGCCTGTCTGTGTCCGGGCCGAGCTCCACAAGTGTCACAGTAATGAAATGAACCGTCAAGCCCATGCTGGGCTGCGCGACAGAAACACAAAATGGCGACCAGGTAAAATAAACTTTATAATAGTAATAAAAATGTAATTTTTTCCAAGAGACGACTCAAAATTGCAAAAATTTAACCAGAATGAAAATTATAATTATTCACTAACAAGATTAATATTATCCCAAGAGGGACAAGAACTAAAATTTACAAACTTGTGGAGGTCACGAGGATGCCAAGATCTACACGGTCCGAAGACGGTGATTTGTTTATTTTCTTGTGGTGTTTCCCCAATCCTTGACCCGACATGCACATACTGTGAGATAAGCAGCACAACAAATTGATAAATAAAGAATATATTATTCAAATAATTAAGAAAAAAGAAACAGTATTACAGAAAAACACATATGCAAATGTGCTCCCAACTTCCCTGATTGTAATAATTAATCACATACACTACACAGTAAAGGATAAACACTAACAACAAAGTCCGACACAGTCCAGTACAGTCAGTCAGTCAGTCATTTCCAACCCGCTATATCCTAAGACAGGGTCACGGGGGTCTGCTGGAGCCAGTCCCAGAAAGCACAGGGCACAAGGCAGGAACAAACCCCGGGCAGGGCACCAGCCCACCACAGCATTCCAGTACAATACAAGCAAATGACAATGGAGTGCGAAATTAAAAACTTCTGCGAATGGTTTTGTCCTACCAGGTTCCTGTTGCAGTGTGAAGATTTGTGCTGACTGGGAGTGCCACCCCAGACTGACAAGCGGGCACAGGACAGCACATATATTCAGACGAAACTCAAATCCAAGTTACTTGTAGTTGTAATCCAATGATGTGTGTGATGAGTAGGAGCAAAAACAGACAGATGATCGTGATTTAATCCTATTTAAAGAGTCTGCTTAATTAATCGTCTCCCCAGCAACCCCTGCGCCCTCTGAAACTGCCCAATAGTGTAATACCGCCGGGGCTGCTGGGAGTTGTAGGCAAGTTTAAGTAGTGTTGCTACAAACTGGTTCTTCACAACAGATGGAAAGGTTTTGTTATCGTTATTTTCACTCTCACATTAAAAATCTCCCAGTCACGATGGAGTAAGCGGTGTGCACATCTTAATAAGACGTACAAACATTTTTACATTTTGTTTACAGTGTCATTATTTTGAACTCTTCCTTACATAGTTTTTGTTTCCCTCGCATTTACGCAATGTCGCACATACTTCAGTGTCTTCCAGTGGTTGATACAGTAACTGTTTTACATCTCGCTGGCACCTTCATACATTGGGGATTTACAAAAAGAAAAATATTACAGCATATGCCTTTTGACTTACTGTATGTGTGTCGTGCATCAAGTAAGTCAAAGTAATTGAACCAGCAGCCATCCTGGTTAAAGTTCAATTCACTACACTGTTCATTATAGTCACGGACTGTGAAAAGCATCGGTAGTGGGGGAAGCTAAGTGGCTTGCATACGATCCCCCCGGAGTGGGGGCTCTGATTGTTATGACATATACGTTAAATGTCGAGGATTATTGTGAGCAAAAGGACTGGGAGATGATGTGATAGGCAAGAATTGTCAAAAAAGTGAAAGGCGATTGTCAAAAATGAAACTGAGGGACTAAAACCAAAGGATCTAGACAATGAGCAAGGGTCGGAGTGCAAAGACTCCAAAACCAGATAATCAAAAACGATATTAACGTCGATTTGTTTTAACGCTAAGAGATAACATGAAATCCGGATCACCAACTACACCGATAGATGGCGTCGTGTTGTAAGCATGAATGTGACCAGTACTACGACAGAAATCAAGATGATAAAAATAATGGCTTGACTACTTTAAAATTGAAAATGTAAAATAAATGTAAGAATTCAATTCGCACATAGAATTGTGGGTACACTACACAGACACCCAGCGATTCCTACAGGATTACCTGCTACAGCACACCGCACCCTAAAGTGGTATTAGGTAACGTGATAAAGAGAATTAAAAAAATCATTGGAAAGCTGGGAGGAAAAGAATAAAGAATTTTAAGGAATGAAAAAAGGCCATAATTTGAATCCGTAAACTTGGATACGCATCATTGACAAACCTCCGAGGGCACATCCCTAATAAAGCCAAGCATTATTAGAAAAATATTCCTAATAATGGGAACACAAACTGAGCGTAAACCAAACAAAACGTCAGTGAAAAAGGTCCAAATAAATTTATAAAATCAAAAGTAATTGCAAAACTGACATTAAATTCAGATTCAAGGGCATAAAAACAAAACAGAATAAGTCCCAAAACTCTCATAAAAAGGTGAAGGAAATCATCCAAAAAAATGTAATAAATGGCAAATTATAACAGTGTCAAAGATATGGCAGTGACGTTCATGTCTCTGGTGACTCTTCCTATGAAGTCAGTAGACGGATTGGGAGGGCATTGGGGGGTCATGAGGTCTCTGGAAAGGGGCATATGGTGCGCCTGGTATCTCGGCTAAAGGACGGAGGTCCAAGTCTTTAGAGTCCTGATGCTCCCTGATTGCGAGACATGGACGCCATGCAGTGAGCTGAGATGAAGACTCTTTTGGTACTGCAGGGCCGTTCTTAGCAGTTTGGGGGCCTTACGAGGTTCAGAAATGTGCAGGTCCCAGATTGGGGGCTCTGGGGTCTGGGGGGGCTCAGGAAGGCGCTCTAATAAAACGTCCGGAAAAGAACGATAAAATTTAGGATGAGTAGGGTATCGTGACACACAACGTGAGGGACTGGCCCTGTGCCAGGTGCATGACAGGGTCCCCCCCCAGGCCCACAGCACGACAGAAAAAAAAAAACAATTCTAAGTCGGGGTCACAGTCGGGACCCTACGCGGATGTGTAGTTCACGTATGCCTAAGAACGTCCCTGGGTACTGTGTCTCTTCGGAGAATCCTTGGGTCCCGCTGGTTTGACTTTGTGTTGCTCATGGAGTCTTAAATGAGGCTCATGACCTGCATTGTCAGGGAGCTTCAGTTACGGCATTACGGCCATGTGGCACCATTACCCGAGGGTGATCTGGCTCATAGGATCCTCATTGTTGAGCAGCTGGACCAGGCTAAGGGGACGCCCGCGTAACACCTAGTTGCACCAGATAGACGGTCATTGATGGAGGGTGGGACTGGACCGCGTGTCTGCCTTGGTTTGTCGCCAACCAGGGCCCCAAGCTGTTTCGTCAAGTGGTGGGTGCGGCAATGCGCTGTACCAGTGCATGCCCCCTAACCTGACCTGACAGATACAATTGATATTCATTTCTGAAGCAAGTCGTCTCCGCGCCAAGCATCTTGATGACTGTCGTGTTTCCGCCAGCATTTTCCCATTGGCTGTACCTGACAGTTGTGTTTCATGTCTGTTTTGTTTAATTTGTTTCATTTAATGGTATTAATGTTTATTGCTTTTGTGATGTATATTGTTTATGTATGTGTATGTTAGAAAAGTTGAAGGGCCTTCGTTAGGTCCCTTGCGTTTTATATGCAGTTCATTGATTGCGCTAGGAGAGGAGGCTTATGGTGAGTTTGCTTTGCGATTTCCTGGAGCTTTGAATCCTTGCTTTGTGATTTGATCTCACCTATGGATTTTGGAGTGGGACTTTGTATATTGTTATTTTTGAACCTCTATTTTTGTATTCAGTTTTGGGACTTATGTATCACCTTGCCTTTTCAGGGATCTCCTTTTTGTGTTCTTCGGACCTCCGGGGCTTTCACTTTATCAGGATTCATCTCGTCCCTTGTTGTTTCTACTCCCTTGGTATCTTGGTGGTGTTTCCCCCCCTCTAGTGGACAGCCTTTGGAAGTGTTTTTGGTACCTGTGCCTTCGGGACTCCCAGATCACGACAAAAAAGTGCGCTCGAGCAGTTCCAGGTTTGTAAACTTCGCTTAATGAATACAGAGGATCTGATTGGCCTGATGTTGCCTGTTTGTAAGAGAATTGATACGGTTGGTGATTTTTTTTTAATCCACTGAGCGATGTACGCTCCTAAGTGCTCATCCTACAGCGACGGACATACTGCTCCGTCGATAAACCGAGAAGTGAGTCATGTGTAGAATACGAGACAAATAAGGAATTTTCAAAAAGAAAATCGGGGGACCAAAATTGTGCAAGAACTACGGGACAGCACCAGAAAATACGTGATGTCTGGTAACCAGAGTTCCAGATCCCTTCATTCGGAGGACTATACGGTGATCCACAAATTGATTGGCGTGATTGGGCACTGCCGGTGTTTCCGCCTCGCCGTTGGGTTTCTCTCAGGACAAGCTGTGTTTCATCCAACACCTCCCAGAGAGTTTAGTGGTGACTCTAAATTGTGTATGAGGTGCCCTGTGCAGAGTTGGCTCCTGTCTATCACCCGACGCTGCCAACACAGAGTCCATCTCCCCAGGAAACAGAAATCAATGAAAAAAATGGAGGAATTTTCTAATTGCGGCTTATTATCTCGTTCCAGAAACGTACTCTGTTCTATGCACGACATAAACATCCTGTCGCCAGTACATAACAAGTCCTGGGAATTTGGTAATAAACTGCACGAACAAGATAATAAGAATCTGAAATGAGTTTTTATTTTTCAATTTCTCCTGCTACTTTCCACAGATTTTACTTTTGTACTCCTTGGCAAATAAAATCGTTCTGATTAAATTGCACTGAGCGCTCGCTTCCCAAATGATGAATATCAATCAGCTGTTATCTGTCTGAAGTTACAATCAGTCACCGTGATGAGATCGCTGGCCAGAAGACAGGCTTGTTGTGGTAGAACTCGTTTTTTTCTTATTAGACGTCGTTAATGAACTCAAACAAAAATCACCGAAACTTTGCCTAGCTTACGGGTTTGATGTTTGACACAATTACTCGATTTTAATTAGATGTTACATTTCTAGATGCCTGCTTGTAACTTTATGAATAATTTTCACCTAAGAAGCTCCCACTTTATACAGCAATGGCTCCTGTTTAATAAAAAGGCTTTCATGTTACTCTGCCTTAATTCAACTGGACGACTGAATACGCGAAAGCAGGCCGTGTTTTTTGATTTAAAAGCCTGGAAGTAATTGGGCTTGAAGAAACTGACTGGCCATTTTGCAGGCAAATGTTCTACTTGTTACGGTCAAGTCAGGGTTCCTCTATTGGCTCCTGTATAAACTGCTTATTATTTATGGTTTTTTTTTGTTTTTTCAAATAATTTTTTCAAATAATTTTGTTCTCTCCATTTATTATTTGTTGAGTTATGGATTATCTGTTAATTCGATTCCATTGGGTTATTATTTAGTATCAATATGTGCTTTGCAGTTCTCTTACACTCCTTATATTTTGTGGGAGGGCCTTCAATGGGCGGGGCTGCCTGTCCATCAATTTTAAAAGAACGCCCACAGCCCTATATAAAGATGGCTGGAAAAAAAAAAAAAATGAAGTCCCTTGCAGTTCATTATGGTGGATTTTGGAGGTTCCCGTCTGATTTTCTTTGATTTTTTACTTTGGTTCTCAACTTTTATTAAATTACTAGCAAAATACCCGCACTTCGCAGCGGAGAAGTAGTGTGTTAAAGAAGTTATGAAAAAGAAAAGGAAACATTTTAAAAATAACATAACCTGATTGCCAATGTAATTGTTTTGTGACTGTTATGAGTGTCACGGCTTTATTTAATGTTAGCTAAGACCCGGCACTTAAAAATTTCTCTCACAGTTTCGCTAAGTTTGTGCTATATATATATATATATATATATATATATATACACACACATATATATGTATATACACATATATATATATACACACACACACATATATATATATACATATATATATATATATATATATATATATATACACACACACATATCAAAGCTTCTCAGCTGTGCTTGTGCTATCCCGTGCAATCTCGCGATGTCCACAGCTTTATTTAATGTTAGCTCAGATACCCGCGCTTCAGGTGGGGAAGTAGTGTGTCTGAGACACACTGTGTCATTAGCTCATTGTCTTTCGTAGTGAGAGGTGAGTGCCGACAAAACATAAAAGTGCCTGCAAGCACCACCTAGTGGCTGTGGCTGAGCGTGAGCAAAGCAGACTGCTCCATACACACACACACACACACACAGTCTTTCGTTTATATCCGTCTAATGTGTTTGTCATTTTTTATGTTGTCAATCCATTTGAAATCTTGACTGATGGCTACTTAAATGTTCTATTCCACCTTGGGCTTATACTCTCCCAACATGCATGTCATTTCGATTGGCTTTATAGCTGCCATCTGTTCAAGCATAACACTGTGAGTGTGGAGACAGACTAGCAAATCCATCCACCCGCTATAGGGTCAACGAGGTTCTGCTGGAGCCAATCCCAGCCAACACAGGGCGCAAAGCAGGAAACAAACCCCGGGCAGGGTGCCAGCCCACCGCAGAGTACAAACCAGGGACAATTTAGGTCCGTCAATACACCTAACCTGCATGTCTTTGGACTGTGGGAGAAAACCCACGCAGACACGGGGAGAACATGCAAACTCCACGTAGGGGGGACCCGGGAAGCGAACCCAGGTCTCCTTACCCACTCTACCCACCACCGTGCCACCCAACTGGCAAATAAAAAAGCGTAATAGACAGATTAACAAAAGCTGCTGGATGGACTCACTGCTCACCCAGGAAGGACGTCCAGAGTTCATGCCTACCGTGATATCCGACTCTAACTTTCTATTAGGTGGTAGAAGAAGGATACTCCATTGCAATAACACGGGAGGCAGGAGACATGCTTGACGGTGTCAAACACCTTTTGCCAGATGCACATTCCAAGTATCATTCTCCACAAAGAAGAAACATCTGGAGTATGCACTCGATCAAGTCATCACTCATCGCTGATGACCACTTAAACTGATTGGAGAAGGAGAAAAGGTTTAATGCAGCAACAGCATTCTAGTACCTTCTTTACAGGACAGTTGTAAAAGTTTTAGCAGGTGGCTGCATGCTACACGTTCATGTCTGTACAAACAACTAAAAAATCTCGTCATTATGAGGTGTTGATTTGCTGTTATGCCCTTCGTCTTCAAAAATGCACCTGTGGTGTTTGTGTGCACCTGCACTGAAAAGACAACATCAGAGATCAGGCAAAATGGGGAATCAAAAGTCGACGGCAGAGTTAAGGAAGCGGGGTCAAAAGCCAAAAAACGAGAAAAAAAAAAGCATGTACTACATCAGGATTGTTGTCCCTAAGATCTTCTGAAATGATGTTGCTGCAATTCACAGAGCTTTCGTTCTCCGCACATACGCGACCCGTCAGCATGGCGTCATCGGCATACTTGATAATGAAGCAGCGGCCATTGTTCTGTCTCAGGTCACTTGCGTACAGTGTAAAACTCAAGGGTCCCCAACTCTGGTCCTGGAGAGCCCCAGTGGCTGCAGGTTTTCATTCTAACCATATTCTTAATTAGTGACCTGTTTTTGCTGCTAATTAACTCGTTTTCCTTTCATTTTAATTGACTTGTTTTTTTTAGGATTTGTTCCCCCTGAATTACTTCATCGTTCCTCTGGATTCCTTTGTTTCTTCCCTTAAACAGAAATGAAATGTGAAGTGAAGTGAGTGAGCCAACAGAAGGCCAGCTAAGGCAGAGCCGCAAACTCCAACTCATTGCTTAATTAGGTGCCAAGTACATCCATCCATCCATCCATTATCCAACCTGCTATATCCTAATTACAGGGTCACGGGGGTCTGCTGGAGCCAATCCCAGCCAACACAACAACAACAACAACATTTATTTATATAGCACATTTTCATACAAAAAAAATGTAGCTCAAAGTGCTTTACAAAATGAAGAATAGAAAAATAGAAGATACAATAAAAAATAAAAATAAGTCAACATTAATTAACATAGAATAAGTAAGGTCCGATGGTCAGGGTGGACAGAAAAAACAAACAGGGTGCAAGACAGGAAACAAACCCCAGGCAGGGCACCAGCCCACCACAAGCGCAGAGTCTCATTGTTAATTAAACTCGTTCTTTAATTCCATGGCTTGTTGCTGCTCTCATTGTGCATTAGTACACATGTCTGAAATTGTGTATTTTTCTTTTTTCTAAGAGCACTGCTCACATGTTTTGTGGACCTGAGCAGATGAATGTTCCTCAGACCTTCATCTTTCTTTATTTTCAAATATAGTATGATGAGTACAGTTCATGTTTTGGTGCATTTTGTATCTCGTTTTTGTTTGGCAGCTAATTAAGGAGAAAGAAACAATGAAGGGGTCTGCGTCTTCAAGAGCAAGTGAATTAAAATGAAAAATTAAAACCTGCAGCCAGTGTGGCCCTCCAGGACCGGAGTTTGGAACCTCTGGTTGTAAATAATAATGGTGACAGAACACATCCTTGAGGAGTCTCTGTGTCTGAGTGAATGACTTTTGACGAAGCATCCTGTACCTTTTATTTTTTATAATTATAATTAATCAATTTATTTGCCATTTACGGTTTCTTGTATATGGTATTTATTTTTCACATACCCCAACTTACTCCAAGTGTGAGGGTCAGCTATTTGTACAACACGCCTGGAGCAATTACAGGTTAAGGGCCTTTCTCGAGGGCCCAACAGAGTAGCATTCTTTCTGTCACTGCCAACCTTCAAGTTACCAGCCCAGGTCCTTTTGCCACCACTTTGGCTGAACAGTTTCAACGAAAGTCCAGAATCCATAAAGTAATACGTGGGTTAATACAAATATATTCATACTGTTGAGGACCTCTATTTCTTTGTGAGGATGGATGATATTCATCGCTGAAGAAAAATCCAGAAACAGGCGTAACAAGAAAAGTTCAGATCTGACGTAGGATAACCTGAAGAGCGTCTTTCTACACTTCTGCTTGCACCGTAAGCAAATTAGTGGTAATTTTGAAAAGACTTAAGTCTTCATCCATCCATCCATCCATTTTCTGACACTCATCCGGGTTCAAGTCACAGGGGGGCAGCCATCTAAGCAATTATGCCCAGACCTCCCTTTTTCTCGCCACCTCCACCAACTCCTCCGGCAGGACACAGAGGCATTCCGAAGCCAGCCATCTTACATATAAATATCTGCACGTGGAAGTGCGTGTGTCTGTGTGTCTGTCCGGCCTGGAAGTCAGAGGCAACTGCATGAAGCTCAAAGAGCCAGCAAGGCGGCCCCAAGTTAACGAATCGGAAGAAGAAAGAAGGACGAGGCTACGGCATGAAGCTGAAGGATAGCGACTCCACCGCCAAAGTGAGATCACCGAGGAAAGACAAACGAGACAGTAACTCGATTAGCCGCTGACAAACTAAGGGGGTGAGCTCGTCCACAAAATGAAACCGCTGACTCTGCGTTTCAGTTTTCTTTTCTGATGATTTCAATAGTTTCTAGGACCTCAGGCTTTTTACTTTTTGTATATATATATATATATATATATATATATATATATATATATATATATAATCTCTTGAGTACAATACAATACAATACAATTTATTTTTGTAGAGCCCAAAATCACACAAGAAGTGCTGCAATGGGCTTTAATAGGCCCTGCCTCTTGACAGCCCCCCAGCCTTGACCCTCTAAGAAGACGAGGAAAAACTCCCCAAAAAAAAAACCTTGTAGGGAAAAAATGGAAGAAGACTCGGGAAAGGCAATTCAAAGAGAGACCCCTTTCCAAATAGGTTGGGCGTGCAGTGGGGTGTCAAAAAGAAGGGGGTCAAAACAATACAATAAAATACATAGAACAGAACAAATCCTTAATACAGTATAAAAATTAAAAAATTAGAAGTATGGAGTAGAATTCAACAGTAGATGATATCCCAAAATATGATTTGGATTTGTTTTGAGTGTGTCCTTGGTCCGCCCTGAGGTCTCCTCCGAGTTGCTCAGCAGGCCTCCTAATCAGATGTCCCAACCACTTGAAGTAACAGTGGAGAAGCAGCGGCTCTTCTTTGAGCTCCTCCTGAATGTCTGCGGTTCTCACCTAATCTCTAATGGATGGACAGAATTTCCTGGCGCAGTCAAGGAGTGGAAGGTGATGCAGTTCGGTGGCCTCAGGATCATGTCTTTGCTGTTTGTGGATGATGGGGTCCTGTTAGCTTCATCTGGCTGTGACCTTAGACACGCACTTGGGGTGGTCTGTAGCCGAGTGTGAAGCGGCTAGGATGAGGAAGTTCGAGGTCATGGTTCTCAACTGGGAAAGCGTGTAGTGCCCTCTTCAGGTTATGATAGGGTGCTGCTTCAAGCGGAGGAGTTTAAGTTTCTTGGGATCTTGTTCACGAGTGAGGAATGAAGGGAGTGGGAGATTGAGAGGTTGGATCTGAGCAGTGCTCTAATACCAGGCAGTCGTGATGAAGAGAGAGATGAGCCGAAAGGCCAAAATCTCAATTTACTGGTTGATCTGCGTTTCTACCCTCACCTATGGTTACTAGCTTTGGTTAGTGAGCGGATTATTGAAACAAGCGCCAGGATTTTGTCTCTGTCATTAAAACTCTTCATGTTTCATTTTGAAAACGATATCGTTCTCTTCTAAGTAGCCAATATTGAAATCGTATCATTGATTAAAAGGGTCTACGCTAACCCCGAGCCATTAAAAGTAGTGACAGGTATCAATCTGATCACAGGATGGTCACTTATATGGAAGGCCAAAATCCAAGAAGTGATCTGCTGTGCCACCAAACGCACTCATAAAAGATACAAGGCGTCACAATTTTGGGCTCTCAATGGCCCGTTACTCGACATAAAATTACAAATAATGATAGAAAATACCTAGACGGCTCCCAGCGTTGGCAGTATAGATACCCATTGTTTGGTTTATCATGGCATCTGAAATCCAGAAAGAAATTATAGGCTTTTATTCTAACTGCAGATGAATAATAAAATGATGATTTTCATCATGAGAAAGACCGAGCTTATATTTCAGGGGTAGGAATTATCACTGGCTTCACAAAAGGCTTTTCTAAATTGACTGCGCTATCTCAAATTAAACGAACTTAAGAGGCATATTTCTTAAATGCTTTTGTGAAGTATAAAGGGAAAGAGGGAGACAAAGAGAGAGAGGGAGAGAGAATGGCAGCTTTTAAATATTGATATCCCATTAAAGATATGTCCCTGGTCAATTACGACTGTAGAGTCATTTCTTTATCGTTATCGGCTTGTGCTGCACCTCTTATAACTCGTTCTTCCTGCCTCTAGGAGTTAGCTGACAACATGGAGAAGTATGGCTTTATCTTTGGGGCTCTTTTCTGCATAGCATGCGTCATCTTCCTTGTTTCTTGTCTTTTCTTGTTGCGGCTATTATATTATATTGATCCTCGAGTTAGCCCTCTATGAGTTTCACAAGTTTCAGTCACGTACATTTGCCCTTTATGTCCCTCATAACCCTTCAGCAACCCTTTACATTCCAGCCAAGAGTCAAAAAACTTAGTGTTGGCACAGAGTTTAGCACGGTTATGGCTCTAGGGGACTGGATCTAAGTTAAAGGAATTACCCAAAAATGATTGATATATATTATCATATGTTACTTACCCCTGTGAAGATGTGGGTTCTCCTCCATGCTCCCAACCAGCTTCTGGGAGCTCTCGAACCTGACGGTAATGTCACCGATGAGCTAGGCAGTGAAGACATCAACCATGAAGCAAGGGTGATGGTGCAAAATGTACAAAGTGCTTTCATTAAACGTCAACCAAACCAAAGTGTCCAAATAAATAGTGCCGTGTTTCTCAAATAAGTCATTAAATAAATAATCCATAAAAGCAAGTGAACTGTGGAGGTTAAAAACACACTAGAAAAAATCCTTTAAAAACCGAGATTAAAATAATGGCTGGAAGCAGTCTTTCTTTAAAACTAAGGCCAGGTGCGTTCTTCTCCCTTACTGGTGGCTCCCCTGCCTCTCCACTAATGGGCCCCGCAACAGGTTTGTCACCCTACCAGCAAAATACAGCTCCCTTCAATTCTAGTCCAGTAGCCCTCCGAATCCAGACTTGGGCTCCCTCCCCAGCGGCCATGGCACTCATGCTGGGGCACAACACGCCCAAAGCCTCCTTGACTCCGATTCCTTCAACAGCCAGTCGACCCCTCGCTGGCACGACCGCTTCCAACAGCCCCCCTCAGAGAGTTGGCCAAACACTGCTCTGGGGCTTTTAAATCCCAGCTGAAGACTCACCACTTCGGTTTAGCACGCCCTGACTAGAGCTGCTCATTAACTGTGCAGACTGCACCTCTGTTGTTAGTCATTAGCACTAAAACATAAGTAACGTGATAGTTAGAATTTGTTACTAACCCTCACCTGTTCTGTTTCTCTTCTCAGTACTCAAATGTGGCACTTGGTGCCCACTGCCCACCTCCCAAGTTGTTTTGCCTGCCTAAGGTAAAGTCATCCCTGATGGAGGATCGCAGGAATCAACGGTTAGAGGGGTCCTTTCATCAGATTGGCTGGCCCAGCACTGTCTCAGCTGTTGAACGGCCAGTAGGGAGAAGGTCGATTGATGGCTGAGGTCTCCAGGACTCTGACAAAATCCAAATCGTGTTAAGGGATATCACCTACTGTTGAATTCTGCTCTGTCCATATTGTATTGAGGATAACTTGTGTTCTGCTCTGTGTATTGTCTTGTATTGACCCCCTTATTTTTGACACCCACTGCACGCCCAACCTACCTGGAAAGGGGTCTCTCTTTGAATTGCCTTTCCCGAGGTTTCTTCCATTTTGTCCCCTACTAGGGTATTTTTTACTTGTCTTCTTAAGAGAGTCAAAGCAGGGGGGCTGTCAAAAGGCGGGGCCCATTAAAGTCCATTGCGGCCGTTCTTGTGTGATTTTGGGCTATACGAAAATAAATTGTACTAGCAGGAGTACCTGGCGTTGCTCGGGAATCTATAACTGGTGAATTTCCCAAATTAAAGAAACTGAACATAGAAATAGAACAAACAGTTTTCTGAGTCGATAGATAGATAGATAGATAGATAGATAGATAGATAGATAGATAGATAGATAGATAGATAGATAGATAGAGTGGAACGTGGTGTGATTCTACAGTAAAGCAATTGGCATAGTCGGCAGGATTTGCACTGTAGATAGGTAGTGTTGCCACTAGATAGATACTTTATTAATCCCAATTAAACCCTAACCCTAATTCACATTTTATTGTAAGTTCCTCTACTTTGGATTGTGTCTGCTGTGGCGTTTGAGACGCCCTTGAAATAGACTTTTCTCTGGCATCTGAAGTGGACCGTGAAATTGTACGTCTTTTTTTCGGTGGCATGGGTATATTCACATAAAGCAGGAGAATTATAATGTGTTACATGTATATGTACAGAATACGCACCACAGTGAGATGAATTTACTTTATTTACACTACGCTGGAAAGCGAACAAATCATAGACATATATAGATAGACGGCGCATTCACTGTGTTGCCCAGTTGATGCGATACGTCAATGTGTCCACCCTATTGCGAGTGGTAAAAGTGCCATTTAAACGAACACAGGCAGACATGAAAACTGGGTTTTCTGATGAAAAAACAGTATCATTTACATACAACAGATTTTGGCAAATTGTTTAAATGTAATTATTTATATCCATTTATACAATAATAAAGGTGATTATTAAATAATACTAATAATAATCAATCCATCCATTTTCCAACCTGCTGAATCCGAACACAGGGTCAGGGGGGTCTGCTGGAGCCAATCCCAGCCAACACAGGGCACAAGGCAGGAACTAATCCCGGGCAGGGTGCCAACCCACCGCAGGACACACACAAACACACCCAGAGACCAAGCACACACTAGGGCCAATTTAGGATCGCCAATGCACCTAACCTGCATGTCTTTGAACTGTGGGAGGAAACCCACGCAGACACGGAGAGAACATGCCAACTCCACGCAGAGAGAACCCGGGAAGCGAACCTGGGCCTCTTAACTGCGAGGCAGCAGCGCTATCACTGCACCACCGTGCCGCCCACTAATAATAATAATTATTATAATTATTAAATAATTCCTCCCATATAAGTAGCATTTCTCGGACTGCCTTCTTCCATCTCCGAAACATTTCTAGACTTCGTTCTGTTCTTACGCAGCACAGTACTGAAGTATCAGTTAATGCCCAAGTCACCTCACATATAGATTACTGTAATGCTATTCTAACTGGCCTCCAAGAAAAACGTATCATCGCTTACAACTTCTTCAAAATTCTGCTGCCAGGATAATAACCTGCTGTTCTAAATCCTCTGAACATATCTCAGCTTCCGTGGCTCCCTGTTAACTACAGAATACAATACAAAATACCGCTCTTAACATTTAAAGCTCTCCAGTATTGAGTCGAGGTATTGATGTGAACACCATACATCGTCATACATTTGG
Source organism: Polypterus senegalus (assembly GCF_016835505.1). NCBI lineage: Eukaryota > Metazoa > Chordata > Cladistia > Polypteriformes > Polypteridae > Polypterus > Polypterus senegalus. The sequence continues at coordinate 10,637,983 of NC_053165.1, read as the reverse complement.
GGTATTGACGCGAACACCATACATACGGATACTATCAAATTATATATAAGGATTGTATTGCATTATATAGTTGGTGGCTTAAAATGTCCATGATGACCAACCTACAACAACAACATTTATTTCTATAACACATTTTCATACAAACATTGTAGCTCAAAGTGCTTTACATGATGACGAAAGAGAAAAAAGACAAAATAAATAAGAATTAAAATAAGGGAACATTAATTAACATAGAATAAAAGTAAGGTCCAATGGCCAGGGAGGACAGAAAAAAAAACGGCTGGAGAAAAAAAAAATCTGCAGGGGTTCCAAGGCCACGAGACCACCTGACCAGCCCCCTCTAGGTATTCTACCTAACATCATTCAGTGACCTCAATCAGTCCTCATTATATTTAGGGTTCTCATGGAAGAACTTGATGATGATGGTCGTGTGAACTTCTGGCCGTGTAATCCATCAGTGTAGGGACATTTGAATAGGTGGTGGTGGTGGTGCCACTCACCAATCATGAGACTTTTCGCAAACTCTTTACGCGACTCTTTCCCAATGGATACAATGGAGGGTGTTGGACTCTGTGTGACCCAGGAGTTGCCAGCCCGCGACCAGACCCTTAGTTTGAGAAGCCTATTAGAGCATTGGAAAGATTTAGTCGAGAATGGGCCACTTAATTCCTGCAGCATAACTTCAAGTCGAGTTTAAACATTTACAGAGTTGATTAATCGTAACCGATGACTCTGGCTTCCCCAATTTTCCTTTCACAGTGTCCACTGCTTGCATGGATTGATTGACAGGTGTCAGATTTAATCACATGGTCTCAGACCCAAACACACACACACACACACACACACACACACACATACTCTCCCTCGCTAGCCTATAAGTTCATAAGATGATATATGTGCAAAAATGTGGAACAGTGAAATTCAGAAGGTATATTTTATACATTAAGTAATTGAATTCTTATCGGATGATTCTCACTGATTAAATTCCCTTTTGTGCTTGAAGCTATAAACGTTCAAATAAAATGGTTTTTAGCCTACTATAAACTGGCGCCCACAAAGGTCAGCAGAGCTGATGAAGACACAAAACTGAATTACAGAAAACAATAGATGGGCTTTTAACTTAATCTTCTTTAGCAGAAATGCCTCTTCCCCTGCATATTTTCATTCAAATTCAATTTGCACTCCAGCACTCCTATGATCTGTATGCAAGTCACCGGACAGGAATACCATTGTGTTTAGATCTTTGCAATGACCTCGACATGCAGTCGCATCACTAGTGTGATTCGGATAAGATCTTGAGTTTCCCCGGTGGTGTCGGCTGCCTGCTTTGCTGCTGTCTTAAACAAGGGCCTCGAGTGGCCAATTCAACATCAGAACTTCACTGCAAAAATGCACCGAGTGACAAAAGAATGCTGTGTTGACATCAGCAGCTGACCCAGAAGTGGTGTCACCATGGAAGGGGGGTTTTGGGAGCAGGTGCTGAGAGCGCATTGTCACTCCTACCACATGACCGACCACCTGGATTGGGACCCGAGTGCAGTGGGTGACACCTCAGCACCACACGGGAACAGGTGTGGAATAAATGAACAGTTAAGTACAGAATGTGACCCTCACAACGCAGAACACTCGATGGGTTTACTTTGGTGAAAATCTGATAACATCTGCGATTTTAATGTTTGTAACCTTGTTATTCTCGCTTAAATTGTTAACTTTTTTCATTAATTGCTGTTTGACACTCTGACATGAAATGAGAGTCTGTGACATCGCTTAAAGAAAGCCACTTTCCACAATGTGCCATCCCTCGTGTTCTCTTTTCCCCCATGTGTAGTTGATGCTGGCAGTGTCACTTTGCATTTATCTGTCTGATCCTGACTACTATACTAAAGTCTATCTATCTATCTATCTATCTGATCCTACCTACTATACTAAAGTCTATCTATCTATCTGATCCTACCTACTATACTAAAGTCTATCTATCTATCTGATCCTACCTACTATACTAAAGTCTATCTATCTATCTATCTATCTGATCCTACCTACTATACTAAAGTCTATCTATCTATCTATCTATCTATCTATCTGATCCTACCTACTATACTAAAGTCTATCTATATCTATCTATTTATCTATCTATCTGATCCTACCTACTATACTAAAGTCTATCTATCTATCTGATCCTACCTACTATACTAAAGTCTATCTATCTGATTCTACCTACTATACTAAAGTCTATCTATATCTATCTATTTATCTATCTATCTGATCCTGCCTACTATACTAAAATCTATCTATCTATCTGATCCTACCTACTATACTAAAGTCTATCTACCTACTATCTATCTATCTATCTATCTGATCCTACCTACTATACTAAAGTCTATCTATCTATCTGATCCTACCTACTATACTAAAGTCTATCTATCTGATTCTACCTACTATACTAAAGTCTATCTATATCTATCTATTTATCTATCTATCTGATCCTACCTACTATACTAAAGTCTATCTATCTGATCCTGCCTACTATACTAAAGTCTATCTATCTATCTATCTGATCCTGCCTACTATACTAAAGTCTATCTATCTATCTATCTATCTAATCCTACCTACTATACTAAAGTCTAGCTATCTATCTATCTGTCTGACCCTGCCTACTATACTAAAGTCTATCTATCTCTTTTTCTTTCTGTCTTTTTTATCAGCTCTACTACCTCACTCCTGTATTTAGACTTATCATTTCTGACAAGAACAATTATGGTGGACTCTTATTAATCATGAACTCTGTATATATGAAAATAATGAAGTCAATAAATGCTATGGAGGCTCCTATCACAGGTACAGCAATATGGCGTTATAATGCCTCACTGGGACTGCTCTATCTTCAGCCAAGTCAAGTTGGGGAGCATGCACTGGTACAGAGAGTTGCCCCACCCGACAAAACAACTCAGAATCCTGGTTTGCAACCCCCAGCCAGACATCTATCTATCTATCTATCTATCTATCTATCTATCTATCTATCTATCTATCTATCTATCTATCTATCTATCATTACCCCACCAGTCCTTCTGCCTCCATGTTCTTTTATCTAATTCATTTCTGTCTTTTGATAATTCTTATTTTACTTAAGTGACAGATTGTAAAACATTTTAAGATGTGTAACACAACATGATAATCATAACACATATAATCCCACCAAAAAAGAATGCACAATTTTTGTTTCCCTAAGACGTCTGACTAGAAGTTTCACGTCGTCCAACGCCTATAGTCTCAGCTCCTGACGTGCTGTGTAGCGTCGCTAGTATTTGATTTTCTGGTTTAGACAAGTGCCCTCTCTGGGGCAGGTGGGTTGCCGTCAGTCCGTCCAGAATCTCCTCAGGCTCCATACATGTATAGCCCAGCAATGGAAAATGAACAGAGGCCTGGATAACGGGACCGATTTGTGGTGAGGGTAGAATATGAGACTTCAGCTAAAAGTGAATTGAAGTGCTGGATACTCAGTGTGCTGCTGCGTCCTTGTAAAGTGAGACCGCAAGAAGAACATTAAACAGACAGAAATAAAAAGTAACTGCTGCAATTTCATCTTTAAGGTGTTACAAGGAGGATGGGAAATAATAATCACCGTGAAAACAGCGAGACTTTGACTAGGACTACGCTGACCCACCTTCCTCATCCTTGATTTACCTAACATGCTAAACGTTCCTTTGCTAGGATTAAGTACAGGAGCGGTGTGAGACGGCTATGGAGCACCATGGGAAGCATTACAATGATGAATGGGTCATCGGAGAGTTCATTACTGTCCTCCCATGCTCAGGAGCGCCTGCTGCTGCACATCCCTGGTCACAGTTCAGACTCTCTTCTTAAGCGCCGGGCCTCCAGCTTTATTTTTAGACGTTGAACTGCTGATGCGTTGTGAATTAGAGAGCAAGCCAAGACGATCATAGACTCTTATCTTTTTTTGTGAGTGTATCCTAGGGAGTCAGCAGTTGCAGAATTAAGATGAACAATTGCAGGAATCATTTACTTGTTTAATGGTTTATTTATAAACTGGGATTCATTTAAGAACAACTAATAAGGAGGGCAGGTATAGATCTTTGTCAATTATTTTCCCAATTACTCCTTCTTGACACTGTTGGTAATGCTACTGGCTCATAAGCAGCTCCGACATTGTTAGCTTTAAGCAGTGATTATTTGGAAGCGGCGTGTTGGGAGAGGTTTAGTCTTTTATGTATGGTGGAAACTTTGCCACAATAGGTATACTTTCTGTTTAATATTTTAAAACTTATTTTGTTAGTGTAGCTTGGCATCTCGATGGAAAATTAGGTTTTCTTTTTTTTTTAAGGCCTATTTTGATCTTTTTATGTAATATAATATGCTACCAGCTACAGCATTTTTTTAAGTTTATATACAATATATATATTCAAAGTGGCATAAAGGATGGGCACGCATCCCGAACAGGAGAGGGGGAGATTTCCTGCCTGAACCTGCAGCTCCAGGTGAATGGATGGGCATCCCGACCAGGAGAAGGGAAAGTTCCTTACCCGGACGGGAAGACCCAGAGCATCCCGAATGGATGCATTTATAATAGAAGGGAAGGACAGAGAGGGACTGTCTCTAGTTTATTGCCCCAGGGCATGAGATGGCAGCAGCCCTGGATGTCGATGCCCATTCAGACACCGGCAGGAATGCTGGGAATTGCAGTCCATGAGCGCAGCCCTGCTGGAGTCTGTGGGTCCCATAAGAGGGAACTGCAGGGAGTTACACTTCCTACCATTTGGGACTTCCATGACCCAAAAGTGCTTCCAATGGGTGAAGCCCTGGCACCAGTAATACTCCCCGGTCCTCAATTAAAGTAGGGCCGCACTGCCTTGCCAAGACGAGTTGGAACCGGGACCGGAGATGGGCAACACTCAACTGTAGGATTGGCAGTGTGCAATACTGTGCGCATTCTTTGTAAAAAGGTATTTTGTGTAGTAAATACTCTCTTAATTTTGAATCCGTGACTGTCCGTGTGTTTCTGTTTGGGGTTTCCTGGTGACCCCCCAGCCATCACAAAAGACACCATTCAGCCACAACATAACAACCACCAACAAGTGCACTCAATAACATGGATGATCTCCATCCAGTGGCGCCTATGAAGGGGTGGGATACTTTAGGCAGCCAGTGAACAGCCCGTTCTTGAAGGAGATGTGCTGGAAGCAGGAACAATAGGCAAGCGTAAGGATCTGAGCGACGTTGACAAGGGCCACACTGTGATGGGTCAGAGCATCTCCAAAACACCAGGTCTTGTGGGGTATTCCCAGTATGAAGGATAACTGGTGACCCAGAGACAGAGTCTCAGACGCCAAACGTTCATTGAGGCATGTGGGGAACAAAGGCTAACCTGTCTGCTCCAATCCCACAGAAGAGCTACTGTCACACAAATTGCTGAAAAACGTAATGGTGGCCATGAGAGAAAGGTATGAAGGATAAAAAGTACATCACACCTTCCTTTGGTGGCCACTGTTAAGAATTTGTAGAGCTCATGAAACTCAAAAGAGGCTTCAGTATCAACGCTAGGCCTGCAAACTCTAAGAAGGCCACAAAATACAAAAGTAGGCCTTACTGAGAAACTCAAATTCAGGTTTGTGGCTTGAGCAAAAAGGGAGAAGGGTACCATGAAAACCCCTGAGCCCAAAGGACAAAAAAAAAAACAAAAAAACAGTTTCTTAATAAGGTTTATTGACAATAAGGTTCGAACAAGAAAGCAAAAAGAGGCAGCTCAAAAAATAACCCAAATCTAAAATCCACAAGATTCAAAAACTAGCCTTTAAAAAAATCCAGTAAATTGAAATTTAAAATCCAAGAACAAATAAAAGAGGTAAACAGCCCGGGCAACACTTGAGCTGCAACATCACTTGTTTTTAATGTAGCCTGAGTGTGGCCGCCATAACTGTAGCATTAGGGGGCCCTTCCCCTTTGGCTCAATATATAGAAGACATGACAGAAAAGCAGCCAAACAGTCAGTACTAAAAAAAGAAAACTACAAAAATCATTGAAAAACAGAAAAATCCTTTTTGTGAATTTCATTATTTTTAGGCTCTGTGTCAATTTTGGTTTAATTTTGAGTATAGATTTGGGTTTTGATGAGTCACGACTATCCAATAGAGGATCTCCTGGACAGAGTCCACCTGCTTTTGTTATTTTCTGGCCACCTCCCAGAATTTTCCTGCTGGGATAAAAGGAAACGTGAGCGACTGTGAGACCAGGAGGTGAACGTGTGTTCAAAAAGCTGCAACGAAGGTCCATGTCTAAAACACACAAGGGGCACTGCCAAAAAGAAACATGCAACTAAACCGTGAATGAAGTCAAAGCAAGAATTGTTAACCAGAAGATGTGTTGAACCAAAAGCTGACAAGTGGAATGCTATGCTTCATGAACGAGAATCCATAGAATGCTAAGAGCATAACGTTGTTTGAGGGCTAAATCTGTAATCCTGGATGGTGCACTGAAAGCTGCAAGGGGTTTTAAAGTGACGCAGAGTGCCTTCCGGGAGACAACCTCTAACAACGGCGTAGCGTCTCCGAGCATCAAAATCACAAAACACCAAAGCTATAAAATGGAGATGTGAGGCAACAACAACAGCAACAGCATTTATTTATAGAGCACACCTTTATAGAACGAACGTAGCTCAAAGTGCTTCACACGATGTACTAAAAATAAAATGATAAATGCATCCATCCATCCATTTTCCAAACCGCTGAATCCAAACACAGGGTCATGGGGGTCTGCTGGTGCCAATCCCAGCCAACACAGGGCACAAGGCAGGAACCAATCCTGGGCAGGGTGCCAACCCACCGCAGGACACACACAAACACACCAAGCACACATTAGGGCCAACGTAGAATCGCCAATCCACCTAACCTGCATGTGTTTGTACTGTGGGAGGAAACCCACGCAGACACGGGGAGAACATGCAAACTCCACGCAGGGAGGACCCGGGAAGCGAACCCTTAAGGGTCTCCTAACTGCGAGGCAGCAGCGCTACCACTGCGCCATCAATCCGCCCCCCTATGATAAATGCATTTATAACTAAATTATTATCACAAATAACGTATGTATTAACATTCCCTTAATCAGCGTTTCTCAACCTTTTTCCATGTGGGCCCCATGTTTTTATATTAGTTTTTGTGGCACCCCCTAAAGTTTTTATGCACACTTTCAGATTTCTAATTATATTGAGATCCACCCAACAACACTAAATTTTAATTTGGGACTACACTATTGGCAGAAGTGCTCACGTCTGGATCGCTAATATATTTTTATCATCAAATTATACAGCCACACATGGGACCCATTTAAAATTAAAATCCATGTGATAAAATATATATACGTCAAAATTCAAACATGTCTTCGGTTTTCATTCAATTTCATGAAATTGTGTAGTAATTTTAATAATCCCACATTTTAAATGATTCCATTCTACTGTACAATAATACAAACGAAATTACAAATATTATAAATACTCATAAGAATACGATCACTTATTTCTAAAAATTATAACTGACATATTAGCGATTATAGAAGTTACATATAACGGTAAGAGAGAGGGAGGAGTTTTAACTTGAATTACGATGTTTGCTAACGGGGCGGACAGGCCTACCTATACGCGCATCTACTTTAATCGAAACACGCCACTAATTATAGCAGCCCCCTGATTTAATCGACTCGACACGCAGAGAGTCACAGACCGGTGCCTTTATCTTTATTCACATCTTAAACTTTAGATTCTTTATTCACATTGTTACACCGTCACAAGCGCTGTGAAAACTATAATATAAAACATACATTTTTTTAACATTTTACAAAGAAACAGAATAAATGAACAAGTGAAACAACATATAATCAATTGCGTATCTCGCTCCCTTTACCAAGGGGGCAACAGTTTTAAAGATTACCATTTTAGAGCTCAGCATTCGCCTCCCGTTATTTCCTCACAGTTTCTCCACACTTCCGGTATTCTGCGTCATGACGTTCCCTACGTGTGGAATGATTTTGCGGTCATTTACACGAATGTACAACAGAGCCAATAGTCGATATATTCGGTGTGATTTGTCTACCATTAATGAGTTTGTTTCAATAAATAACTTCGATTTCCATGTTTTTTCATGCCCCCCACCTTGTAGATATCTCGCGGGTGCCCCACAGGTTGAGAAACTTTGGGTTAAAACCTTCCAAAAACCCAGAACAGAACAAGAGCAATAAAATATTTAAAACTAGAACTCCTAACACTGCCATTGAGTCTCACCATTTTTTCGTAGATTTTAACCCTTGTATTTAATAACCCTAGCCCCTCAGGTTAAAACCCTAGTTCCTGAGGGACTTAATATATTTTATAATTATTTATATATTTATTTATTAGAGAAATATCTTTTAAAAGAACATTTGTCCCTTTATTATATTCCAAATTTTAAAACAAACTTTGGGGCATTTTAGAGTTAATAATAAGGTATATAGGTAGGTCATTTTAAGGGATTTAAATATGCTGCTTTTTAGACCTGTACATTACCTTATAGAATATTATTTATAGGCCCATTTTATTGTGTGTATAGGGTGGTCCACATCTAATTATGCAATTTTCATTATGCTATAACTTAAGTTTATTAAATGGAAAATCACTCAAAAAATCCCAGACCATCGAGAAGTGTGCGAACTGACGACATGAAGAATCGTCTTCGCGCTGAACTGGAATCGTCCCCACATAAATCCAAGTCATCCAGACGATCTGGACCTGCATAATTAGATCTGGACCACCTTGTAAATAGGGATATTTTTAGGGGGATTGGTAAATTATTATGGAGGGTGTTTTTAATACCGGATGTCAGGTATTTAAATAAAGAATGTTTTTTCACGGGTGAAATGTGCTAGTGCGTCTTATCCTGTGCGGACAAGCTTCCTCCAATAACCCTATCCTAACACAGCCATAGAGGTAAGGTCGCAGACTCACTTCGGCAGCCATCTTTACTGTGACTTGTGAAACCGTCTTTGGTCAGGTGACCCTGATCTTGTGATACGTGACGTCATAACTGCCAGCATATATAAAGAGGGCAGTGGAGACTCTGGTTTTCTTTCTTTTGGGAAGTTTTCACGGTAAATCTTTGCTGCATGTACTTGAAGGTTTTGGTTTATGTTTGGTTCATTTTCTTTTTGAATTTTGATTTTTAGTTTTTTATTTTTTTTTTTTCGTTTACTAAGCAATGACATTGTTTGCTAATCTTTTTAGCTTCACTGATTTTGATCTCTGCTTGTTCTCAGGTTTGAGTTGGCATCTTCCTTCCTTTATTGTTTTAATATTCCAATCACAATGTCTGTCTTTCTGTTCCTAACAATACATAATGAAAAAGCTAAACACAAAAAGAAAAACATTAATAAAGACACTTATTAACAAATACATTCAAAGACTAAAATAAGCCAACGAGGATTAAACTGGCTAACGAAATGGATGAACCAATAGCAGACCCTGACTGGGATTAACGTAACGGGTGAACAGAGACTGTCCCAGTCATTAGGATCGTGAGCTGATTTGTCTGTAGCTCACTGAGGGTCCGGTCCCACTCACTGTCGTGCTCGGAATGGAAACGACACGCCGCGCTGGCTCGATGAAAGGGATCGGGAAATAAGATGAGTCGTATATATAGCCAGTCGTCAATATCGTAACACACAATGGCCAATTGTCTAAGTGAACGGAATCTGGTTGGGTCATTTTTTTTTTTTCAACACTTATTTGCGCTAAGAGCAGATCAACATTCCTGAGACCTTCACCATTTCTTCATTTTCAGATATTGTGTGATGGACACCAGTTGTTTTGGCTCATTTTGTATCTCATTATTGTTTGGCTGCTAATTAAGGGGTCTGAGTCTTCAAGAGCAAGTCAAATAAAATAAATTCAAAAGAAGTTAATTAACCGGTCACAAATTAAGAAAAGGGTTAGAATGAAAACCTGCAGCCATGAGGCCCTCCAGAACCAGAGTTGGGGACCCCTGGTCTAACAGCTAATGTCAGTGAGACAGAAATTCACCAAACAAGAGGGTCTTTAAACATGTCTTAAACACTTTGAGCATGGGAAGAGTGCTAAATTAAATTATTATTATTGAGGGAGTCAGCAGTTCAAATGGAGGTGGGCATCTCATTCGACCAGACAGGAGTTACACATGAGGAGTATGGTTCGAGATCTGATGCCATGTAGAGGTGGCACAACCACACGCGGTTGATCAGCATACCTGAGTGGTCCAGAAGGAGCAGAGGGCCTCACAAGTGTCTCCATTCCTGTAGATGCTGACCCGTTGACTACTCTATAGGCAAGCATCAAGGATTTGAACTTCGTACGTTTCATGTATTTTCGCTTTGAATTTTACAGAATCTGTTTCTGTTGATTAGTATCAAACTTGCCAATTAAAATCTCCTGTGATTCAATTAATCGTATAAAAATAAAATGTGAAAACTTTCATGGGAGTCGATACTTTTTCATAGGCTCACGTGTGCCTGTGTCCCCCAATTCACACTGCATGTCAGATCAAAAACCAAAGCATGAGGTCCAAGGAACTCTCTGTAGATCGCTGCAATTAAAGTAGGGATATCTATCTATCTATCATATAGTGCCTTTCATATCTATCTCTATCTCCCTATCTATCTCTCTTTATTATATAGTGCCTTTCATATCTTTCTATCTGACTATCTCTTTATTATATAGTGCCTTTCATATCTTTCTATCTATCACCGTATTTACTCGTGTTCCACGTGCACATTTTATCCCAAAAATGAGCATTAGAAAATCAAGTGCGCATCATACATGAAGAAATGTAATTCTGTAATTTACTTCTTCTGCTTGCGCTCGCTCGCTCAGCTCTCTCTCTCTCTCTCTCTCTCTCTCTCTCTCTCTCTCTCTCTCTCTCTCTCTCTCTCTCTCTCTCTCTCTCACTTGCTCACGTATTCTCTCTCTTTCTGTCTCTCTCTCAACGCTTCCTATACAATCACAATGCGCATCGTACTTCGTTATTCTTTGTAAAAAGTAAAGTGCGCATCTTACACGAGGGCGTGTGGTACACGAGTAAATATGGTATATAGTGCCTTTCATATCTATCTATTATATAGTGCCTTTCATATCTATCTATCTATTATATAGTGCCTTTCACATCTATCTATCTTTCATATCTATCTGTCTATTATATAGTGCCTTTCATATCTATCTATTATATAGTGCCTTTCATATCTATCTATCTTTCATATCTATCTGTCTATTATATAGTGCCTTTCATATCTATCTGTCTATCTATCTCTCTTCACACATGTTCGTCACAGGGTCCTCCTCCAGGCTCATCTGACGTAAGCACTACCACACCCCGGGACGAGATTGGGGTGCTGTTGCTAATGGTATCGACTTTTCTCCTTACCCACAGCTCCAAAAAAGACATGCAGTGTGGGCAACTGACTCCGCCCCTTCTGGTTGGAGGACTATAAATTCGGGATGTTCCCAGAAGATGGCGTCTCATTTGCTCGTAGACATGGTGCAGGGTAGAACTCGACCCCCAGATCGGACCACTCAACAGATGCACTGCAGCTTTGTTTTTGTTTTTTTTTATGCAACCGAGTGCTATTTCTGTTGTTATTGGCACCATTATTAAATGGGGCACCTGCTTGGCACCCAACATTTATTTTGGAACTTACTCGACCAGACACTATGTATGCTATTTATTTGTCCTGAGAAATCTATGAAGCGGCTAAGGAAGGTGAATGTTTGAGTTGATGAGCTGTGTTTTTGGGGCAGCACTCTGACTGATGTTATGGCATCAAATTTTAGCAGTGAGTATTTCTTGTTATTCAGAAAGAAAGTACAGTAGCTGCTGCAGTGGCTGCATTGTAACTGATATATCATCACCATAATTTCAGAAGCCCCTCCCCAATGGCAGATTTTTCTCTGGCGCCGACCCTGATAAAAGATTGGCAAGGTGAAGTGGTCCTGGGTAGTGCCGTAATCCCTCTTCACTTCGAGTTTTTCCGAGCCCTCGCTGTTCAACGCTTCCTGAGATAATCCCAGGATGTCCTCGACGCTAAGCCTGTCCCTGCTGTGCTTGAAGTGCTCGCAATTTCAACACTCTGCTAACACAATCTGGTGAATAGGAGTGGACAGGCGCAGGGAGAGCAGGGTGTACATCCACCAACACTCTTACAAGTGCTGCTTCTTTAATGGTTCTTCACTGGGCTGTACGGCCCCGCCATTGCTTGACAAAGCAGCAGTTCATTCTGCGAAGGGTTCTCTGCATAAGAAGTTGGTTCTTTCAGTTTTAATAAAATACCCTAATATGGAAAAACCAAAAATCCCAAATCTTTAACGTATGGACGGTGGACTACTTAGCAGGACAATAACAGATTAAGAACACGGCCTGTGTTATTGTATACAGCGAGAGTCTTTTTGAAATCATAACCCATTGTTATTTCACAGATCTGTTGCCATCTATTTGTGGTTCTTCTCTGTATGGATCTAGTTAACGGTCTAAATAAATAGTAGGTTCTTTCTGGAATCTTCATTTGGATGCAGTCTTCCTGGGAACCAAAAATGGTTCCCCTATGGCGGGGGCCACCAATTCCAGTCCTGGAGGACCACCATGGCTGCAGATTTTCTTTGTAACCCTTTTCTTAATGAGTGCTGCTAATCAGCTTCTTTTGAACTCATTTTAATTGACCTGTTCTTGAAGACTCAGACTCCTTAATTGTTTCTTTTTCCTTAATTGACAGCCAAACAATAATGAAATCCAAAATGCGCCAAAACAACTGGTGTCCATCACACAATATCTGAAAATAAAGAAATGGTGAAGGTCTGAGGAACGTCGATCTGCTCAGGTCCCCAGGGCTCTCAGAAAAGAGAAAAATCAACATTTTCAAAAATGTCGGCTAATACACCACGAAAGCAGCAACAAGCCACGAAATTAAAGAACGGGTTTAATTAACGACAAGAATGGGCACCTCATTAAGCAGCTGGTTAGAGTGAAATTGGTTGGGGTTTTGAGGCCCTGACTGAGTTGGTCTTCTGTTGGCCCCCTCACTTCACGTTTCATTTCTGTTTGGGTGCCATTTAAGGAAAGAAGTGGAGCGACTCCGAGGAACGATGAAGAAATTCAGGGGAACAAATCTTAAAAAAGCAATTCAATTCAAATGAATTCACAAGAAGTTAATTGGCAGCACAAACAGGGCACTCAAAAAAAAAAAAAGGTCTGAATAATAATAATAAAAAATAATTCTTTGCATTTATATAGCGCTTTTCTCACTACTTAAAGCGCTCAGCAATTGCAGGTTAAGGGCCTGCAGCCACGGTGGACCTCCAGGACCGGATTTGGCCACCCTTGCCCTATGGCATCACTCTGAAGATCCGCCCTGGCACCTTTGCTTTTAAGAGTCCTACAAATACCAGTTCATTAATGGCGCTTCACTGGGTTGTGTGGTTCCTTGTAGAACCTTTTCAACAAGCGGCTCTGTGCTCCCCGAATAGGTGCTCTTATTTGACTTTTCTTTTTTTATTATTTTTATTAATTTTATTACAATCCATACAAAGCAATCAAGTTTTCACAAAAAGAAAAGTTGAGTTAAGAGCAGATCGATCCCCACCCCTGAGAGAGAGCAAGCCGAACGGCGTAAGATTTAAGGCTTGTAAACATACCTAAATTAAGAAATTCTCTGTGCTTTATAAACTTATTTTAAAATATTACTGATTAGATCCTGCCATGTTTTGAAGAAAGTCTGTACGGATCCTCTAACTGAGTATTTGATTTTTTCCAATTTTAAATAATATAACACATCGGTTTCCCACTGACTTAAAAGAGGAGAGTTTGGGTTCTTCCAGTTTATCAGAATGAGTCTGCGTGCCAAGAGTGTAGTGAAGGCAATCACAGTTTGTTTGTCGTCCTCCACTTTAAGCCCCCCTGGAAGACCCCCAAACACAGCTGTTAATGGGTTAGAAGGGATTGGGAGTCCAAGGCTGTCTGAAAGCTAATTAAAAATGTTTGTCCAGAATGATGTTAATTTGGAGCAGGCCCAGAACATGTGACCCAGCGAGGCTGGAGCTCGATTGCAACGTTCGCAGGTTGGCTCTCGCCCTGGAAACATTTTGGAGAGTTTTAGTCGAGACAGATGTGCTCGATATATAATTTTGAGTTGTATAATTGTATGCTTTGCGCATATGGAGCTCGAGTGAATTCTCTGCATTGCTACTTTCCACTCCTTTTCTGATATATTAATTGAGAGATCTTGTTCCCAGTGTCCTCTTGGATCTTTGAAAGGGAGGGATTGTAAAAGGATTTTATATATTGTAGAGAGGTGGCACGGTGGCGCAGTGGTAGCACTGCTGCCTCGCAGTTAGGAGACCCGGGTTCGCTTCCCAGGTCCTCCCTGCGTGGAGTCTGCATGTTCTCCCCGTGTCTGCGTGGGTTTCCTCCCACAATCCAAAGACATGCAGGTTCGGTGGATTGGCGATTCTAAATTGGCCCTAGTGTGTGCTTGGTGTGTGGGTGTGTCCTGTGGTGGGTTGGCACCCTGCCCAGGATTGGTTCCTGCCTTGTGCCCTGTGTTGGCTGGGATTGGCTCCAGCAGACCCCCGTGACCCTGTATTCGGATTCAGCAGGTTGGAAACTGGATGGATGGATATTGTAGAGATGGAGTCTAAGTCCTTGAGATTGAGCAATATTTTTTCCAGCATGGATGAGGATGCAAGATGAGGAAAATCTGGAAGATTCTGTTTAACAAAGTTTCTGATTTGAAGATGGTGAAAGAAATGTGTAGCTGGAATGTTCAATTTGGAATGTGATTGTTCATAGGATGCAAAGGCGTTGTCTATATAAAGATCTCTAAGCAAGTTAATTCCAATTTTTTTTCCAGATATTAAAAACTGCATATGTTTGTGAGGGTTGAAAGAGGTGGTTCTCTTGCAGGGTGCCACAGAAAGAAGCTTCTCCGTCTTAAAATGCTTTCTACATTGGTTCCAGATTCTAAGTGAGTGGAGCACAATTGGGTTATTAGTGTATTGCTGATAACGTGTGTTTATTGGAGCACAGAGCAAGGAATACAAAGAAGTACTGCAGGATTTTACTTCTATTGTGGTCCAAGCCTGTGTATGTTCTTCTGTTTGTGTCCAGGTTCTTATCGCCTGTATATTTGCTGCCCAGCAATAAAACTGGAAGTTAGGTAGAGCCATGCCGCCTCCTGCCTTTTGTCTTTGTAGGGTCGCTCTTTTGTATTTGACTTTTCTTTAAATGCACCCTTGTCACAAAAAGTAATTTCGTTGTGTTACACAATGACAGTAAAGTGCTTGAACTTGAACTAAAGAATTGAGCTTTTTGGCCATCATTA
This sequence comes from Polypterus senegalus, assembly GCF_016835505.1. Lineage (NCBI taxonomy): Eukaryota > Metazoa > Chordata > Cladistia > Polypteriformes > Polypteridae > Polypterus > Polypterus senegalus. Next base: position 10,622,611 of record NC_053165.1, on the reverse strand, counting down.
TGTAGCACACCCGCCGACCTAGCAAGCGCGGAGGTTGCCATCAGATTTCTGGAGCAAAGAAGCTGCTATGCATTTCAAATGAGGGACGGATTGAATCGGCCAACGCCTGTCTTGTCTTGGGAGAGTTCTCGAATGACTTTACTTTCCCCTTTTTTTGTATTTTTTAATGTGTAGCCTTTGTCAGAACGTCTCAAACCCCATAGACTTACCGCTGTTTATAAGGGGCCTGCTGCCATCCTCCTGCCTGGCTGTCAAGTTCTGGTATGTCAGTAACATTCAAATGTCTAAAAAGCTCCAACTTGTAAAGTTGATTTAGCTCCTGCAGGCCAGACCTGTCCATATTAAAGCAAAGCATGCAACGTAGAGGAAGAGACACATCAGGTGTTACATATTAGATGGTCGGTGCCCTTCTGTAATGAACGTTCTTCAATAGACTCCCGCTATGGAACTCCAGAGCTCCACTCCATCGAGCAGGTTATGGCTTTCTATTATATGTACGTCAGTGATGACGCCTGGTGAAGATTACGATTGTCTGGGGTTGTCTGACTCAAGTCAACTAAACCAGGTGACAAAAACCTGCAATCCCATTGGCTGGAGGTCTGCAGCTGGACCCGTCTCACGGTCTCCCGGTGGCACTTCATCTGGTGTGGTGTGGTGACGTGACGTACTTAAGAACAAACCATAGGCTGGTGGTCATGACTGGCTGTTGTGATTCTATTTAGTGCCCGTCTGTCTTGTCTTCTTAGAGGTCTCTTTGACTCTCCTTTCCTCTTTTGTATTATTAATGTGTAGCCTTTGTCAAATCCCGTAGACTTACCGCTGTTTATAAGGGGCCTGCTGCCATCCTCCTGCCTGGCTGTCAAGTTCTGGTATGCCAGTAGCATTCAAATGTCTAAAAAGCTCCAACTTGTAAAGTTGATTTAGCTCCTGCAGGCCAGACCTGTCCATATTAAAGCAAAGCATGCAACGTAGAGGAAGAGACACATCAGGTGTTACATATTAGATGGTCGTTGGGTAATACGGTGCCCTTCTGTAATGAACGTTCTTCAGTAGACTCCCACTGCGGACCTCCAGAGCTCCACGCCATCGAGCAGGTTATGTCTTTCTATTATATGTACGTCAGTGATGACGCCTGGTGAAGATTACGGTTGTCCGGGGTTGTCTGACTCAAGTCAACTAAACCAGGTGACAAAAACCTGCAGTCCCATTGGCTGGATCACGGAGGTCTGCAGCTGGACCCGTCTCACAGTCTCCTGGTGGCACTTAATCTGGTGTGGGGTGGTGACGTGACGTACTTAAGATCAAACCATAGGCTGGTGGTCATGACTGGCTCTTGTGATTCTATCTTGTGCCCGCCTGTCTTGTGTCGGTGGAGGTCTCTATGACTCTCCTTTCGTCTTTTGTATTATTAATGTGTACCCTTTGTCAAATCCCATAGACGTACTCCTGTTTATAAGGTATTGTACTTTAAAACTTCTCCCCTCCTTCCCTTCTACATCTGTAACCTCACAGAGTAAAAGACAAGCAGGAGCTAAGTTACAACTTTAAATAATGTATTATTGATAATATTCATAAAATAATAACAGTAAGCAAAGTACAAGTGAATCTTGGCAACCATACAACCTGATAAATGCTGATGTGGCGTTTCAGGCGGCACACACACATTAGTTATTTAGAATGTCTCTACTTAAGTCCTCATTTTATGGCATTCATCAGGATGGGCCACATGCCTGTCTCAATATGGCTGCCAAGTTGTGTTCTTCATTTCAGTCCATGGTGTGTAAGATGCTCCTTCATCGTGATGGTGTGTGTGTGAGAGAGAGAGAGATTGCACTGCCACTGCTCCAGGAGCCAAAGTTGGAAAAAGGGGGGCAAATCTTGCTGGAGGAGAAGTGGAAGCAGAAGGAGAGGCAATGACAGAAAGAAGGAAGACGCATAGAGAAGAAAAAAGAGAACTGCTGTGTGCCTTATGTCATTGTGCCTGGTGCTTTCTTTCTTTCTTTTTTTTTTTTGTTTACTGTGTGCAAGTGGGAAACATTTGGGAAAACTTTCCCACAGCTGAATAAAAGCCGATGTGTGCGTAAAAACTTGTGTCTGCATCTGTCTGTGTCGGGTTTAGGGAGCTGGTGCACCCCCTACAGGCCACAATGCGTATATAGGTTTGTATATGTATATCTTCGTATAGAATACGCTACCGCGGCCTGCCATTTGTCTCTCCAGGATTTTCAATCACCTGTTAGCTCGCAAACCATTTGAACCATTGACCTGAAATTTGGTACACATATACTACGTGACGTCTACTGTCCGCTTTCGGAGTAAGGATTGACCACCAAGGTTATTCCTCATTTTATTTTATTTTATTATAGAATCAACTTCTGGCAGCGATCAGCATGGCGGCCATGTGGCTCATCCGTACGGGCGCCGTTGTCATTCCCTCCCACCTTTGCCGTCACTTCCTCTACGTCTTCATATCTTAAATCATCCTTGAGGCAGACTGAATGAAAAATTAAGAAAAATGTACAAAGTAATTCCAACACAAACACTGACTTAATCAGTTTTAATGTGAAAAGAGGCAGATGGAAGAAGAGAAGAAGCGGGCGGCCAGGGTGGAGAAAAGAAGAGCTGATCAGGAAGCAGCAAACGAATGCTAGACGTACAGAAAAAGAGCATGAAAACTATAAGCCAAGTGTATTCACTGCACGTTATCGTTATAGCACTGCGCCGTTACTGGTCTTATATAATACGCTACTGCGGCTGTCCGTTTGTCTGTCTGGGATTTTAAATCGGCTGTAACTCGCAAACCGTTTGACCTGTTGACCTGAAATGTGGTACACAAATACTACGTGACATCTAATATCCGCTTTTGGGGTGAGGATTGACATGCAAGGTTATTCCTCTTTTCATTTTATTTTATTTTATTGTAGATCTTTATCTTCTTATATAATATGCTGCCGTGGCTGTTCGTTTGTCTGTCCAGGATTTTAGATCACCTGTTAGCTCGCAGACCGTTTCATCTATTGAGTTGAAATTTGGTACACATATACTACGTGACGTTTATTCGGGGTGATGATTTTTATTTCTCTTTTTATTTTATTTTATTGTAGAATAAACTCTCAGCAGGGCAGCCGTGCGGCACATGCATATGGGCACCGTTGTCATTCCCTACCACCTTCGCTAATCATTCTTGAGGCAGATTGAAGACTTAAGTGCCAGCTTAAGTGAAAAATTAAAGAAAACGTACTAAGTAATTGCAACACAAAAACTAACTTAATCAGTTTTAACGCGAAAAGATTCCGACGAAAGAAGAGAAGCAGCAGGCCGCTAGGGTGGAGAAAAGAAGAGCTGATCAGGAAGGAGCAGGCGCCTCAACCTCTGAGCAAACGAATGGTAAACTGAGAGAGAAAGAGTCTGAAAACTAGGAATGCTCACGTCAAGTGTATTCACTGCACGTTATCGTCATAGCAGTGCGCCGTTACTGGTATATGATACTCTACCGTGGCTGTCCGTTTGTCTGTCCATCATTTTAAATCACCTGTAACTCGCAAACCGTTTGAACTGTTGACCTGAAATGTGCTACACAAATACTATGTGACGTCTACTGCCCGCTTTCGGGGTGATGATTGACCTCCAAGACTATTCCTCTTTTTATTTTATTTTATTTTAATGTCGATCTTTATACATGATACTCTACCATGGCTGTCTGTTTGTCTGTCCATCTTTTTAAACCACCCATAGCTCACAAACTGTTCGACCCATTGACCTGGAATGTGGTACACAAATACTACGTGACGTCTACTGTCCGCTTTCGGGGTGACGATTGACCTCCAAGATTATTTCTCTTTTTAATTTTATTTTATTGTGGAATCAACTCTCGGCAGCAGCCAGCAGGGCGGCCGTGTGGCTCATGCTTACGGGCGCCGTTCTCATCCCTACCACCTTCACCATCACTTCCCCTACCTCTTCATTATCTTAAATCATTCTTGAGGCAGATTGAACACTTAAGTGAAAAATTAAAGAAAATATACTAAATAATTGCAACACAAACACTGACTTAATCAGTTTTAACACGAAAAGATGCAGACAGAAGAAGAGATGAAGCGGGCGGCTAGGGTGGAGAAAAGAAGAGCTGATCAGGAAGCAGCAAGCGCATCAACCTCTGAGCAAACAAATGCTAAACGTACAGAGAAAGAGGAGAAAAACTAGGAATGCTCACGTCAAGTGGATAAGTGGTACATGTATATATTGCAAAGTCGACTGACTCATCAACAAAAGCACTTTCTCCCGTTTATTTAAAAAAGCTGAAATCTGGCAGGATTGCACATCAAGGGCTGTAGGTATCCGCTAAGAAAGGACATTTCGATAAATAAAGATTAGGGGGTGAACCCCGCCACAATAAAATCAAAAAAGATAAATGCCCCAAAATCTCAAAACATGCTTTGACAGACTTGATTAAAGTACTTTGGATATTCCCGATCATTCGAGGACATTATTACAGCGTAATGAAATTTCCCGAGCCAAGCCGAGCAGACACAGCTAGTCCGTAATAAAAACCAGCAGGGAGAAGTGAACACGCGGGGTCCTCGCTGGCAGCGGCCCGGCTACGGATTGGCCCTCGTGCTTTGGGCCCCATGACGGAGGATTTTTTTCCATTTGCTGCTTGTTATTGCCATGGCCTGAACTGAACCCGTCTGTTTTCAAAGTTTCATGCCGCCAAGAGATGCCAGACTGAGAAATCAAGCGTCGAGAGATCCGTGACGCGATTCCAATTATTTTGACTACTTGCCGTGCCCAGTTGAAGTTGCTTGCTTTTTCTCTAATTTTACTAATTATTTTACACAGTACCTTGTGATTTTGCTCATTATTAAAGGCACTATAAAAACATCTGATTAGGTTTTGAAATTAAAAGAAGTTCTACGCCGCTTTCAGAAAGCCTTAATTAACAACAAACGTGTTAAATGATGGCAACCGACGCGCTTATCACTATCAGTTTCTAATTAGGATAATAAAGACTGAATAATTGGGAATGCATAAATTGACAAGGACTATCAATTAGCCTTCACTATGGTATATGGAGGAAGACACCTCGCTTATTAATTCTGATTCCATAGTGAAGCTGATTGTCAGCGTGCATTAATTTCTCACAGAGTGTGGCGTCATTAACATGCAGTCTTCAATTAAATCGGATCCGTGTGTCCACTTACTGAACTGCTCTTTCAAACCCCTAACATAATAACGAATGGTGATCCTTCATGACGTTTATATGTGTGGCCCTCTTCTAACTTAGGGTAGCACGGGGGCGCAGTAAGCAGACCAGGGTGCACATCCTGGGTCATGCGTGGCGTCCGCATGTTCTCCTCGTGTATGTCTAGGTTTCCATCGGGTGTTTTCTCCCACAGTCATACAGGCTGGGTGATTTGGGGACTCCGAATGACTCTGGTGTTTGTTTGCCCTGTGATGGACTGGCATCCTGTCCAGGGTTTGTCCCTGCCTTGTGCCCTAAAGTAGCTGGGATAAGCTCCATGCCCAAACCAGTTGGGTGAAGCGGGTTAGAAACTGGCATGACATGTTCCGACCTGCTCGAGGCACTTCAAATAGACAACAGGGAAGCCTCTTCAACCCCCCACCAGCAATGTGCCATGGCAGCCATTCTAAGTACGCTCATCACGCATTCGCTATAAAGAGTTGAGATAAGTAAATCGGTCAGCTATTCGGCAATCCAAGTTAAGGTGGTCATTGAAATAATCGTTACCCCTGAAGCTTTCCTGAGGGGTCACTGGATCTGACCAATCTCCTTCATGCTTGTCTGTTGTACACTACCTTGTCTGATACCTTGAATTCCCCCTTGGAGCGACTGCCATCAGGCCCTGCGCCTAAGGGGTGGGGGCCAACGCTTTTGAGGTCTGCGTGTCCCGTTTGAGCGGATTTGTCAAGTTATAGTCTCCAATATGTATGTATATGTGTGTGTGTGTGTGTGTGTGTGTGTTACACATCTTGGTGTAGGTCTTTTGGCTGAAAGGAAAGGAATTAAAAATAAAAAGCATCAGTCTTTATTATTCATCCGACTCGCCACCATCACTCATAACTGAATACAATAATATATTTGCAGTGTTTTCTGAAAACCTGTTATCACTTTGTCATTTTAGGGTACTAAATGTAGACTGATGGGCAAACATGAAATAATGCAACACAGCAGAGTGTGCAGGAAGTGAAAGGGTCTGAAGATTTTCTGAATCCACTGTGGACTCCGCACTGTGCCTAACCACAGCATCCTTAGGGACGTGGGGAAGAGAGTGGAGGAACACGGGAAGAACATTCAGAGTCCACATGAACAACAATCAGACATGGGGTGCAGACGAAAGGACACCGGATCCATGAAATAATTGGCACTAAATGCTTCACCACCTTAATACAATTTCAGGGTTGAGAAAAGCCTGAAAAGTCCTATCTCAGGAAAATGGGACACAAGACAGTAACCAACCCTGGAACAAGGTGCCAATCCATGAGAGGAGTGGGCACAGTTATTCACAGGCCTACCTTCACTCACATGCATCAGGCTGAATCGGAGTCTCCAGCATCCCCGTGAATTAAACTGAATTTTATTGCCAGGCAACACAGTTGCTATAGAATTTCTTTTAGTGTTACATCTATACACACATACAGAATATGGCATTAATTGTACAAACAAATATGGCTTTAAATGTAAATGTAGGGGCGGCACGGTGGCGCAGTGGTAGCGCTGCTGCCTCGCAGTTAGGAGACTTGGGTTCGCTTCCCAGGTCCTCCCTGCGTGGAGTTTGCATGTTCTCCCCGTGTCTGCGTGGGTTTCCTCCCACAATCCAAAGACATGCAGGTTATGGATTGGTGATTCTAAATTGGCCCTAGTGTGTGCTTGGTGTGTGGGTGTGTTTGTGTGTGTCCTGCGGTAGGTTGGCACCCTGCCCAGGATTGGTTCCTGCCTTGTGCCCTGTGTTGGCTGGGATTGGCTCCAGCGGACCCCCGTGACCCTGTATTTGGATTCAGCGGGTTAGAAAATGGATGGATATAGTAATAAAATGCATTCCAACAGATGGCTCATCACAAATATTTGCAGTAATAAAATGCATGTTTCAATTATATGCCATTTAGAGTGGTATTTTATTTCTAAAAATGCTTGTCATGCACCATCTGTTGGAATCACAAATGCAATGTATTCTATTACTACAAATATTTGTGAAGTGTCATCTGTTATTTGCCATTTAGCATGGGATTCATAAAAGCAGTGCTAATGTTTTTTTGATGTGCCATCTGTTGGAATAGCAAATGCAATGCATATGCCTCTGCTATATGCCATTTAGCATGTGATTTTTATTACTACAAATGTGTGTGACGTGCCATCTGTTGGAATAACAAATACAATGCATTGTATTACTATAAATATTTGTGATGTGCCATCTGTTATTTCCCATTTAGCACGGGATTTATAAAAGCAGTGCTAATGTTGATGAGCCATCTGTTGGAATGACAAATGCAATGCACAGGTCTCTGTTATATGTCATTTAGCAAGGCATTTCACTAATACAAATGTTTTTGATGTACCATCTGTTAGAATGACAGAGACATAGCAACTAGAGGGATTAAAAGATACACAAATGTATAGACACTTGTCCTTTTATTAAGGTTAATATAATATAATATCCACTTGAAAGGATTCAACATGAACGGTGCCATATCAAACTAAAAGATGGACAGTTCAGTCCTTGTGTCTGATTTACTGTGAGACACGGAGTAAGTTCCGTGATTTAGCACTGCTTTGCCCTTAACAACATTTTTAAAACACTTTGAGGAGGCTCTCAATTTGAAAGGCGCTATAACGTATTAGCTCTGCTTTACTCTCTCAACATGAACAGATTGCGTTTCCTACAGATGGCCTCATTATAGAATAAACATTGCCGTTGTGTTCACGCCGGAATGGCGCTATATAAAGTAAAGGCTGTTTGACTGCACCGCCATAGCCGCGCCTGATGCTCTTTGCGCCTTCGCCAGAAGGAAACTCCAGTAAAAGTGAAGCCATTGCTGCTCCGCCTACAGCGGAGCCTTTTAAAATGTTGACTGCCATGAAATATTCAACATTCCCATATGTCGCTCGTTCATTCCAGTGGGTCAAATACTCCATTAGCATCCTAAGTGCTTTGGCTCGGGCTCATTTACAGAAAGGCTTCCACTGACGTGACGGTGGTCTCGCCCTTCATGGAACTGCCCTGAAGCCGGCAGCGCTGAAGCCGATTTGAGCCGAGGCAGGTGGAGCTTCTGAATTGAACGGAGGCTCGCTGTCTCATCCGCCGTCCTCACACATGGCCAGAGCTGGACCAGGTCACGGTCTACAAAGATCCGCGTTTCTGTTGGCTCGAAGGCAGTCTTTAGAAAAAGAGTTCGGGGCCATGCGCGTGATGCTGGGCGCGTTATCGTCTAAATACGGTGGCATGGGCAGTGGGCGTGGGGCGCACGCCCTTCGAGGGCTCTTCTTCGGTTTGATCCCTGGAGTCCGCCGTCACATAATGTCACAATCACCCCTGTGACCAGCGCCCTTGGGGTATTCCACACAAACCTTATTTTTTTTAGTGCCTTTTACAGTGAATACCCTTTCAGAATTCTTTGAGGGCATTTGAAACTTTACATAAATGACTCTGTCAGGGTTACTTTCTAGTGGGGATTAAACTCATAACTTGATTATTAATTTAAAAAAAAAGCTGTAGCTCAGGCTTGTCTGCATGATGCACACTATACAGTACATTCTGAAAGTATGGCTATCAGCCTAAAAGAGGTATCACAAGGCTGGCAGCCCGTCATCCCTTAGGAATAGCGGACACGTCTTACACCATAACTTAATGTCTTCGTTAACTTGACAACGGGGCACTTTTGTGTGCATTTCGATTCTTTCTTTTATCCATCAATTGAAAATTCCTGCCTTGAACTTGAGTCCTGACTTAAGCCAACAAGTACCAAGTCTCTTAACGTTGCTCTTCTCCATCTATAAACAAATACACCTCAACAATTAAACTGTATCGGTACTTTAAAGTGCCATGGAGGTGCACTCATTATAGAAAGGTGCTATATGAACATTTTGGGATTTCTTCACTAATTCAATGTGCAATTCTAAACATTTTCCTGGCAGAGTATGTTTCATTTCTTAAGGCTAAGCCACATATTTTGAAATTTAATCCATCCACCCTTTTTTAAACAACCCACTTAATCCAGTAGAGGGTGCTAGGGAGCCTTTTTACACAATATTGTTAAATTTGTGCCCGGACAAATTAAAGGTCTAGCTGTCTATCATACAGTGCCTTTCATAACCCTCTGACTGGCATCTATCTATTATTTGTAGAGTGCCTTTCATAACCTTATATCATCTATCTTTTACTTAAATAGTGCCTTTCCTAGCCCTTTAACTGTCATCTATCTATCACTTATATAGTGCCTTTCCTAACCCTCTATCATCTATTTATCACTTATATAGTGCCTTTCATAACCGTCTAATTGTCATCTATTACTTGTATAATGCCTTTCATAACCTTATATCATCTATCTATCACTGATATAGTGCCTTTCCTAACCCTCTATCACTTATATAGCGCCTTTCATAACCGTCTAATTGTCATTTTTTACTTGTATAATGCCTTTCATAACTCACTGTCTATCATCTATCTATTATACAGTGACTTTCATAACCCTCTATCTGTCATCTTCATATCACTTAGATATGAAGTGCCTGTCCTAACCTTTTGTCTGTCTGTCTATCTATCGATTTGGTATAAGCAAAGAGCCAACCCTGAATGGGGTGCCAAACTCTTTCAGAGCACATGGACATAAAGGAAAACAAGGAGTCACCAGAACCAGTGCCAGTTGTTTCCTAGTTTTCATTTCCAAACAAAACCAGCCATCGATCAGTGTGTTCTCTGCACTGAAAAAAGTATAACCTCCATTCAACTTAAAATAATTAAGGTAATGATTCACACTTAATATTTTCAATCTGAACCAATAGAATTCTTTTTTGCTTATTGATCCCACAATTTTTAAGTTGAGGCAAATCATTTAGAGTGATTGGGTGCAATTCACATGTTTTATACTGAAGTTAATCTGTTTTTTAAGTTGTTACAATTTTAAATGGTTTATTGGTCATAACCTGTTTTTATGTTATTAGAAATATTATGAACATAACACATTCCAATGCTGTACTTTTTACATTTATTTAAAAATCTAATGCAAATACACAGCATTTTGCAGTGTAAATCTTAAATATACCTGTACAACAAAAAATTATTAAACGTTTCTACAGCTTTCTTGAAAGTATGTTTTATTACGAGTTCTTATACTTAAAATGAACAGTTGAGAAACAGGGTCACTTACCAGAAATCCTCCGTTATAAAAGTCTGCTGCTGAAAATGATCGGACCTGTATATCCACGTCCACTCCACTCGGGAAAGTGTTCTTCTTTTTAGGCAGTTGGAAAACCAGCACGCTGAAAAGTTCACCCAGAAGAAAATACAAAGAGCCCCTCAAACACGGCACACGAACAACCAAAAATATTAGGTGAACTGAAATGGGGTTTTATGTTTATTCCCTCCACCATAACTTACTTTGGTGCAAACTATTTTTTTTTACTTTGATTGAGATCTGAAACCAAATATTTCAAGCTACAACACTAAACGACTAATCTTAAGTTGCTTGAAAGCGAAAATTTGTGTTGAATGAACAACATCAATGTTAGACTTTTTTCAGTGTGATCAATCTTATCTAATTTAGGGTTATGAGGAGTCAGAGCGTAAAGTGGCAGAACTCCATGCATGGATTCTAAAATCTATCTATCTATCTATCTATCTATCTATCTATCTATCTATCTATCTATCTATCTATCTATCTATCTATCTATCTATCTATCTGTCATTTCCATGGCACTCCAACAGATGGTGCCGTACACAGCCCTACATCCACCCTTATCTCTTATTACTTCTGCTCTTCAGTGTGAGCTTGTGAACATAATTTTGACTTTTTGTGCCTCCACTGCCACCAGTTACTTTGCAGTTAAGGTTTGCTGAAGTACAGTAAGTGACACTTGATCTTGTCCGAGATTACGGATTTGACATGTGAATAATTGCAGTTTAGTGATTTAGATTCTGCCATTTGTGTTTACGATTCACAGCTTCTTGTGTCAACTCAATTCTCTGTTCCATTAGATAACAGTAAATGACTCTTCACCAGTCATACCATAATGATCTATCTATCTATCTATCTATCTATCTATCTATCTATCTATCTATCTATCTATCTATCTATCTATCTATCTATCTATCTATCTATGATATAGTGTATGCACTGTTCCTATTATTATTCTTATATAGCACCTTTCACGTCCCTATCCTTCCATCCATTTTCTTGACCTCCTTTATCCTGAGCAGGGTTGTGGGCCACTGGTGCCTATCCCAGCATGCACAGGGTTCAAGGCAATAACAATCCCTGGGCACGGCGCCAGTCCATTACAGTTCATATTGTATCTATACAGTATATTTAATATAATGCATTTCACAGATATTCTATCTTTATCTATTCTTTCCTTATCAAACACACTTTTTCACATAACACTTTACTTAAAGACGGCCTTACGAAGGGTGCCATGACCTCTTGTCTTACTTGTAAAAAGCCCCCCCTTCTTCACGCCACCTTGAGGCACCACACACTTTGTCACATTAAACGAAACTGAGAATGTCTCTTGTCACAATTTTCAGGCTTTCATTTATACCTGATAACGATGCTGTGACAGCAGCTGCCACAGACACTATCACTTTTTTTCTTTGTTTTTTAATCACTTTGCTTTATCATTAATAATCATCCAGCCTTTTATCTTGATGTAACTTTTTTGCTGCCTTAAGCAAAGATAAATGTAACAATCTCCCTTCCAAAGCTAATTATACCAACAATAAATGAGAGACTGCTCATGCCGTACGTCTACAAATGACAACCGCGTTCTTTGATTAAAACAAAGTGATTGCTGCCTAACAAGTCCCATATTAGAGGGATGGCTTTGGCTTTGTGTGCCTTTCCTTTATTCCTGTCTGATTTGTCTGATTCAGCAGATGCCAGCTTACGTTTACACCCGACACACAAGGGGTGTGGGCACATCACTTTCTCGTGGTCAAGCGTGGAGCTTGTGGTGACGTTGAGCGTGTTCTCTCCATTTGAGCACTGATGTGACTTCTGATTGGTTGATATTTTTCACCTCTGAAGTGGTGCAAGTTGACGGCGGTCTCCCCACAAGTAACCGAAACTAACAATCAATCACAATAAATCATCGTATCTCTCTGTTAATACTGAACAAACATCTGTTTGGTTGGTTGGGAGTGAATAAGTAGCCTCCTAATTAGTCTGCTAGGAGTGACTGCGGTCTGACATCCCATCCAGTGTGCGTTCCCAAATTGCACTGGATGCTGTTGGAACTGATTCTACGTCACGCTGTTTTTCAGGAATAAAGGTAGTTAACACTCTTAAAATTGAAGGTGCTAAAGTGGTCCCTCAAAATAATGCCTTAGAGGAACCATTTTTGATTCCCAAAAGAACCTTCCATGTGACGATTTGAGTAAGAACCTGACCTTAGATCAGTAGACTCCGTAAATAGGCAGGGACAGGTGACAACAGGTTTGGGTACCAGCAATCGTGTAACTACTTTAACATGGTGCTCACTTCGCACACTTACTAGCTCAGTTCAGGCCTTCTTCGTCTCTCAGTATCCTGTTAGGTAACCCACAACACATTAAAGATTTCTCATGCCATCAGCTCACTGTTACAGTAGTTAAAGAATCTTTTCATAGTTTTCAATTACTTTGTAAAATGGAAAGGAGGAAAAAAATGGTTTGTAACCACAAAAACAAATTGTTCATATTATCAAAACCTTAAAACCCTGAGCTCTCTGAAACTAAAGTATATCCTTTCAAACAATTACCTTCAATGTCTATGAACGCAAGAAATCCCACAGTGCGCTGTCCAGGGTTCACCGACAAAAGCGAGATAGACATATGAGCGCCGACAAAACCGCGACGGACAAATGAGTGCCGATAAACCCGCTAACTAGTTTTCGGCAAATGCGCGCCGACAAAATCGCGAGAGAGGCCAAGAGAGTGGGGACGCATACGTGCGCATTATGTGCCGCTGTTGGCATGCCGCAAACCAATAACTCAGTCGAGGGTTGGCATAACGCGTCGTATACAAAGCGGAATTACCAGCAGTCAGGCAGCCAGCAAGTCTAAATACGCTCAACTATCAAGACGTCTTGCTGCAATTCTTCCTACATATGCAGGGCGTCATCTTAAGGACTATCTGCGTGCCGTGTCAGATTATATATATATAACATTATTATATATACTTTAAACTAGTAATTCATATTTAATGAAACTTTCACGATTTGTCGGCGCGATTTTGACGCCGAGTTTTAACGGGACTATTTTGTCAGCGCTCATATGTCTATCACGCAAATGTCAGGTCACACTGTCCAGAGGTGGTCTTATTCTGCCTACTACACTAAAATCTATCTATCTATCTATCTATCTATCTATCTATCTATCTATCTATCTATCTATCTATCTTATCCTGCCTACTACACTAAAATCTATTATCTATCTATCTATCTTATCCTGCCTACTACACTAAAATCTATTATCTATCTATCTATCTATCTATCTTATCCTGCCTACTACACTAAAATCTATTATCTATCTATCTTATCCTGCCTACTACACTAAAATCTATTATCTATTTATCTTTCTATCTATCTATCTATCTATCTATCTATCTATCTATCTATCTATCTATCTATCTATCTATCTATCTATCTATCTATCTATCTATCTATCTTATCCTGCCTACTACACTAAAATCTATCATCTATCCATCTATCTCATCCTGCCTACTACACTAAAATCTATCGGCCCGGACACAGACAGGCGGACATCGTTAATTCACCCCACAACACGTTTATTATACAACTATTATATACAGTGCAGCACACAACCCACAAACTCCCCAAAAGTCCAGGCCCTCAACCAATGCCTCGTCTTTCTTCAGGCCGCCTCCATTCCTCTCCACCAAGACCTCATTCCCTTGCCCTCCCGACTCCAGCCCCCAAATGGAGTGAGGCAGCCCCTTTTATAATCAGCCGGATGTGCTCTAGGTGCCTCCCGATAATCTACCGCCAGCACTCCCCAGTGTAGTGGAAGTACCGGCTGTGCACCCGGAAGCACTCCGGGTGTCCCTGATCCTCTTCCCCCCAGCACTTCCGGGCACCCTTTAGCGGTGACCACAGACCCCTATCTATCTATCGATAGAACTAAATTAGAAAATGGATGGAAATCACAGTAGTTTGATAGAATTTATTTTCTGTACTTGACTGTTCAGATACATACATGTTCAGAGTTCTGTCTTCTCCCAGATGTGAGCTCCCCTTATGCCTGCATGCCTGGTTGAACGGATGAACTTTATTTTACCACTAAAGGACACTGTTGTCCACATGGAGGTGCTGACCCCGAGTAGTAATGAACAGTCCATCCATTGAGCCACAGGCTTATGAAGATAAAGAGACGCTGGCAGCCCCATCACTTCAGATGGACGAGGAAGTCCAAAGTAGACAGTGGAATAAGAAAGACCCTGGAATGAAGAACGTGAGTCGATGGGCCTCAGCTGAGCATTTCCTGAGAGGTGCATTTTGACGTTCTCTTTGCATTGTTACGTCTGTTCAGACGATTCTGAGGTGCTGCAGGGCACCAGACACCACTCTCTTTAAAGATTTCTGATTTTTTTTTAATATTAGGAATCTTATCGAAGCCTGAAGAACTAATTTCATCTGCAAAGAAATGATTCTTTGTCAAGCAATGGTTCTACGAGAAACCACACAAACCAGTAAAGGGCCGTTTAAGGAATCAGGGTCTTTTAAGGATTTCTAATGGATGAACGAACACCTGCGCTCCCTGCATCTCTCCACTCCGATTCACCTGCTGCCGTCTGCAGAGTGTTAAAATTGTGAACACTCCAAGCACAGCAGGGACCGGCTTAGCATTGAGGACATCCTGGGATTATTTTGGAAACTGATAAGCAGCGAGCGCTTGGAAGAACTCGTTTGATATTCATTCATGAAGCACAGGATTACCGCGCGCACAGGACCACTTCACTGGCCAGGCTTCTGTTAGGGTCGGCATCTGAGAAAAACCTGCCTTGGCTTTGGGGTGCGGATAGTGGCAGTTGGGGGGTTGACTGATGTCTGAGATTCTGTGGGGAAGGCAATGGTATTTCACTTAAAATGGAGCCACTGTGGCTAATTTACTTTAACTTTCCATCCCAATAAACACTAAAGTAACAAGAAATACTCACTGGTAAAATTTCATAATATAATACCATTAATAAAAAATTGCTGTTTCATTATCTTAAAGTATCTTAAATAAGCTTTGCTCCAAATATAGTAATATATCTGGTTTTGACTTCCTCAAACATTCATTTTCCTTAACTGCTTCATAGATTTCTCAGGGCGACGCATTTATAAATTTGAACAATTAAAAGTATTCAACCCCACCCTTTGAAATGTTTCATATTTTATTCTAATGCAACATTCAATCAGTGGATTTAAATCTGCCTATTTTGGCACAGATAGATACACCGTGTCATGCAGGTTCATCAGAAAATATGTAATGCCACTCCGAGACAAGAGGGGGCGCTGTCACCAACCTTATCATTTCCTTCTGCCTTCTCATATCCAATAAGGCACCCAGTGAGGGCAGCTGACTCCGCCCCTTCTGGGCCGAGTCCTATAAGGCTGGGGTTTCCCAGAAGGAGGCGTCTCACTTTGGTTTGAGCCAGACCTGGAAGATGGAGCTCCTCAAAGCCAGACCCGCTCAGCCGAGCAGCATTTGTAGACAAAGACAAGGCTATAGCTGGCATTTCTGTTTTTTAACACTGTCACACATTTGTTTTATTTTCAATTTGTTTGGTGAATTAAATGGGACGACACACCTGGTGTTCAAACATTTCTTTTGGACCCGATCCTTACTCTTGTGATAGATTAATAGATAGGGTGAAATTTGGCTTTTAACAGAAGCTCAATAAATAAATATATAAACTGCTCAAAAAAATTAAAGGAACACTTTGAAAACACATTAGATCTCAATGGGAAAAAGAAATCCTCCTGGATATCTATACTGATATAGACTGGGTAATGTGTTAGGAACGAAAGGATGCCACATCGTTTGATGGAAATGAAAATGATCAACCTACAGAGCCCTGAATTCAAAGACGCCCCAAAAATCAGAGTGAAAAAATTATGTGGCAGGCTAGTCCATTTTGCCCAAATTGAATTGCAGCAACTCCAAATTGTACGCAGCACTTTGTATGGCCCCTGTGTTCTTGTATACATGCCTGACAACATCGGTGCATGCTTCTAATGAGATGACAGATGGTGTTGTGGGGGATCTCCTCCCAGATCTGGACCAGGGCATCACTGAGCTCCTGGACAGTCTGAGGTGCGACCTGGTGGCATTGGATGGACCAAAACATAATGTCCCAGAGGTGTTCTATTGGATTTAGGTCAGGAAAGTGTGGTGGCCAGTCAATGGTATCAATTCCTTCATCCTCCAGGAACTGCCTGCATACTCTCACCACATGAGGCCAGGAATTGTCGTGCACCAGGAGCCACTGTACCAGCATAGGGTCTGACAATGGGTCCAAGGATTTCATCCTGATACCTAATGGCAGCCAAGGTGCCTTTGTCAAGCCTGTAGCGGTCTGTGTGACCCTCCATGGATATGCCTCCCCAGACAATCATTAACCCACCACCAAACTGCTCATGCTGAATGATGTTACAGGCAGCATAATGTTCTCCATGGCTTCTCCAGACCCTTTCACTTCTGTCACGTGCTCAGGGTGAACCTGCTCTCATCTGTAAAAGCACAGGGCACCAGTGGTGCATCTGCCAATTCTGGTATTCTATGGCGAATGCCAATCGAGCTGCATGCTGCTGGGCAGTGAGCTCAGGGCCCATTAGAGGACATGGGGCCCTTGGGTCACCCTCATGAAGTCTTTCTGGTTGTTTGGTCAGAGACATTCACACCAGTGGCCTGCTGGAGGTCATTTTGTAGGGCTCTGGCAGTGCTCATCCTGTTCCTCCTTGCCCAAAGGAGCAG
This sequence comes from Polypterus senegalus, assembly GCF_016835505.1. NCBI lineage: Eukaryota > Metazoa > Chordata > Cladistia > Polypteriformes > Polypteridae > Polypterus > Polypterus senegalus. The sequence continues at coordinate 10,605,422 of NC_053165.1, read as the reverse complement.
ATACTGGTCCTGCTGATGGGTTATGGACCTTCTATGGCCCTCTCCAGCTCTCCTAGAGTAACTGCTTGTCTCCTAGAATCTCCTCCATGCCCTTGAGACTGTGCAGGGAGACACAGCAAACCTTCTGGCAATGACACGTATTGATGTGCCATCCTGGAGAAGTTGGACTACCTGTGCAACCTCTGTAGGGTCCAGGTATCGCCTCATGCTACCAGTAGTTACACTGACTGTAGCCAAATGCAAAACTAGTGAAGAAACAGTCAGAAAAGATGAGGAGGGAAAAATGTCAGTGGCCTCCACCTGTTAAACCATTCCTGTTTTGGGGGTCATCTCATTGTTGCCCCGCTAGTGCATCTGTTGTTAATTTCATTAACACCACAGCAGCTGAAACTGATTAACAACCCCGTCTGCTACTTAACTGACCAGATTAATATCCCATAAGTTTCTTTGACTTTCTTTATGCTATACTCTGATTAAAAAGTGTTCCTTTAATTCTTTTGAGCAGTATATATAAGAGTTGGTTTGTCGTGTGGTGGGTGCAGCAATGCACTGTAAACCCTGCCCAGGATTTGTTCCTGCCTTGTGCCATGTGTTGGCTGGGATTGGCTCCAGCAGACCCCCTTGACCCTTATGTTAGGATATAGTGGGTTGGATGATAGAGGGATGGATAAGCGGGATGCTGATGTGTCGCTTTTGACTCATGTGGATTAGCGGTAAGATTAGCTACGTGAAACACATCTGTTTTTAGTGTGCAAGTTAAATGTTAGAAAATCATTTAGTCCAAAATGAAGGGCCAAGACAGTTTAGTTGCCCCGTTTTGCTGAGCCCGGCCCTGCTTTCTGTGTGCATAAGGTAACGTTTACTTTGAGGGCCAGTGTCTATTGTGGTGATGGGTGTGAGGTTCAATTGTTTGCAGAGATCAGGCCAGAAGCCCACCAGGCAAGGGCGAGGTGAGATCTCACTCTCATGGGTAAAGCTCATCGAAGTCACCAACTTTGTCTGAAAAGATGAAAAAGATGTTAATCTCTCTGTGGATTGTTGGGTTTGTGGTCTTCCTGAAACTGCGATTCAACCCTCGCCTTATCCGATATCAGATCAACTCATTTGGTGCGGAGGCGCCTCTCATTAGATCATGCAGAAGTTTGAAAGTGGAGTTTGTCCGTGTTTGTGTTTTAGTATCTAATTGTTTTAGTTTGCTTTCCTTGCCTCTGAGTGAGTGATTGTTCTAAGATGGTAACACACAATTATCACAGCTGTTGATCTCTGCTACGTGCGTCTCCCCACAACACCAACAAATAATAAATAAAGACACACGTGGTGATTATCTTATAAATACACACTCACGGCGTGTCTCTGATAATTATAATTACAGATTGGGCATAGATTCTGAAGAGAGCCTATATTTCAATTTAATAATAAGGTCTAAAAAAAGAAACGTTAAACTAATAAAGTTCACAAAGTTGGGTAGGATTATTTATATACACTGCGGCTCCCGTTTCTGCTTTATATGCCAGTTTATCTCATCTGTAATTCATCACCCGGTGGAAGTCATCATTTAATAACACAGCAGATTCCAAAAGTCTTCCAACCTGCCCGTCACTTTTGTCACACTTTATAGTGGTGTAGGTTTCATTTGAAATGGATAGGTGTAAAGGTTAAAGCTTTGGGTCCCTCGTGAAGACTTTCTGACTCCAGTGTACCATACTGGACACTCAGAATGTTATTCTTCACTAGAATTCTCTCACAGTGGCCTTGCATTTGTAAAACCAACGCGTGATGCAATTGGAGTTTCAAAATGGCCTTCTAGCAGGTGGGCACCTTCACACAATCCCCTTGATTTCATGGGCAGATCATGAAAAGCTCCACTTGCGGAGTCGTTCACTATGGGTCCGTGCATGCAGTGTGTCCCAGCATGTCCCTTTTGTGTGTATTTCCATATTTGTTCTGCATGCAATTTCAAATATTCCACAACTGCCATCTCAAATGGCATCCAACTAGCAGGTGAGCACCTTCACACAGTCCTCACGATTTTGATGGGTGTATTGTGAAAGGCTTTACCCGAAGGCTCATTTATCATGGCATGATACATGCGGTGTGGGTATACAGTTGGCGACACCCACAGCGTTTCCCTCTTGTGCGTATTTGTACATTTGCCCTGCATGCAACCCAAATATTCTGCAACTTGTGTTTCAAGTCGACCGCCTACAAACAGGCGAGCACCTTCACACAATCCTCATGATTCCATGGCCGTATTATGAAAAGCTTTGCCTGAAGGCTCATTCATCATGGGATCATACATGCAGCATGTGTATACAGTTGGGACACCCACAACTTTTCATTATTCCAATTTTCTTATGCTTGCCCTTTTAAAAAATTCAATTGTTGTGCAACTGGCGTTTCAAGCTGACCGCCGACTAACAGGTGTGCTCCTTCACACACTCCTCACGATTTCATGATCGTATTGTGAAAAGCTTTGCCTGAAGGCTCATTCATCATGGGATCATGTGTGTGTATACTGTTTGGGACACCCACAACTTTTCATTTTGCCAATTTTCTTATGTTTGCCCTTTCAAAAAATTAAATTGTTATGCAACTGGTGTTTCAAGCTGGTGATCGCCTACTAACAGGTGAGCTCCTTCACACAATCTTCACGATTTTACAAACTTATTGTGAAAAGCTCTGCATGCAGGTTTGTTCATTATGGCGTCATACACTCAGTGTGTGTGTATATAGTTGGTGAAGCCCACAAGCATTTCCCTTTTGTGAGCATTTGCCCTGCATATCAACTCAGTCGTTATGTAACTGGTGTTTCAAGCTAAAAGCCCAATTGGCAGGTGTGAGCACCTTCACACAATCCTCACAATTTCATGGGCGTATGGTGAAAGGCTTTGCCTGAAAGCTCATTCATCATGGCATCATACATGCAGTATGTGTATACAGTTGGTGATGCCCACAGCATTTCATTTTGTCGATTTTCTTACGTTTTCCCAGAATAAAATCAATTGTTATGCAACTGGTGTTTCAATCTAACAGGTGAGCACCTTTAGGTAATCCTCATGATTTCTCTGACTTATTGTGAAAACCTCTGCATTCACAGTCATTCATCATGGTGTCATACATGCAGTGTGTTAAATGTCCACAGCATCTCAAGTATTTTCATATTTGCCCTGCGTACAACTCAAATATTCTGTAACTGCCGTTTCAAGCTAACAGCCTACTACCACTTGAGCACCTTCACACAATCCTCATGATTTCATGAGAATAATGTAAAAAATCATTATGGCATCATACAAAGTACATGCAGTATACGTTGTGGCCCCCGGCCGGGGCTGGAGCCCGGCCGGGACGCCCATGGGAGGACGTGAGGAGGGCTTGTGCCTCCTCCAGACCGCGAGGGGGCGTCCGTCCTGGTTCTGTTGGGGGCCACGGGTTGAGGGCATGGAAGCCCTTCCCTGTAGGGGCCGTGGTCACCGCCAGGCGGCGCCCCGATGCCGGTTTATCCCGTGCGGTTGCCGGTCGGGGCAGGAGCCCGGCGGACGCTTGAGGACGGAGGAGGGCGAGTGCCTCCTCCAGACAGAGTGGGGGCGTCCGTCCTGGTTAGGCACGGGGCCTCAGGTACAGGGCTTTGAAGCCCAGCCCTGTAGGGACCCGTGGCCACCGCCAGGCGCGCCCCGGTGCCTGATTATCCCGGGAGCCCGGCACTTCCGCCACACCAGGAAGTGCCGGGGGGAAGACTTTGTGTGGCACCCGGAGAGCTGCCAGGAAGACAGCCGACACTTCCGCCACGCTTGCGTGGCTAGAGGCGGAAGCACCTGGGGCTCATCCGGGGCATTATATAAGGGGCCGCCTCCCTCCAGTGAGTGGTGGAAGTCGGGAGGAAGAAGGACTGAGCTGGAGAGCGTGGACAGGAGGCGGCCAGGAAGCAAGGCACAGGACTGTGGGCCCTGGACTTGGGGGAATCGGTGCAGAAGGCACTGGGGTTGTGAGTGCACGTGACTTTTGTATATTGGATTATTGTAAATAAACGGTGTGTGGGGAGCAAAATATGATGTCCGTCTGTCTGTGCCGGGGCCAGCGTTCACAGTGGCGTAGCCGGCAGGATGCTCCGCCTGGGACAAGGCGGGGACCTGGGTTCAAACATTCAATTTCTGTGAACGGCCCGGCGCAGCAGCGGACCCCACACACTGGCCGCGGGAGCGGCCCGTGCACAACCAGCGGGCGTTCGCCCAGAAACCCGCCACCGGACAGCGGGATTGCTTTCCCCGAGTGCGGAGGAGAAGTCGACATCGCCGGAGCGCAGCGGGCTCAGTCGCGCTGTCGGGACGGACAGCCAGGCGGCGTTGCTTCACTGAAGGCCACACCGAGGCGGGGGCCTCGGCATGACGGTATTCGGGAGGTGAGTGCCCTGCCCTGCAATCATCGGCCCTTCGGGGTCGGACTTACCTTTGTTTCGACAGGGAGGGACGAACCGGATCCGCGTCTGTGGCGAGGCCGCCGGGCCACGGGCTGTCGGCAGCGCGGCGACGGAGGCAGCGAAGAGGGCTGCGGATTCGAGCCGCTGCGGCTCAAAGGATCGCCGCAGTCACAACGCGGCGAGGAAGCACGTCTCCGCACTCGGAGCAGGGGAGGCAAGATGGCCGCGGGCCGGAAGTCCCGCCCGCTGACAGGCACGGATTGGCGGTGTGTCTTGTGTGCCCGCCGATGACTGGATAGAGGCGGGCCCAAGGAATGCCAGTCTCGTGCCAAACCGAGACCCGATTGGGCCAGAGGGAGTGGCCCAGAGGAGGCAGGCGTCGCGTGGAGCTGATGGACAGGTAAGCCCACCGGCGTCTGTCTCTCTCTCCACCAGCGGCTCGGCATGCGTCCGAGGAGTCCTTCGCCCGCCAAGCCGTCTTTAGAGGAGCTGCTACGTGTTCTCGCCGCTCAGTGTGAGCAGCTGACGGAAAGGCGGTCGCGTCGGGAGAGCGCGCGTGAGACGGAGGATCGGCGCGGCGCTGGAACCGAGGCCGGCAGAACACGGCGGGGTGGTGAGTATTACCGTCCCGTAAAGCAAGCGGGGAGGTTTGCGAACATGGCTGTGACCGTTACGGACGATCAGCTCAAGTAAGCAACCTCCCGACAGCAGGCGCGCGGTGCAGACAGCTAGCGAGGCGAGGAGCTCGAATATGCAGGGGCGGGTAGGATCGGGGCTGCTGAGTGCCCTGGGTCCTAGCGCCTGCGCTCAAGCCTGCAACTGTCTCCTGTCGCTCTGCCTGGGCGCAGGCGGGCTGGATTTGAGCTTTGCTGTGCTCAGACCCAGACCGTCAGCAGCGTCCAAGAAAGAAGGAGGAACGAAGGGTGAATGCGGTTCCTCCGATAGGAAGACGCGGCGCTGGGTGCGGCGTCGGAGAAGGGCCGTCCTCTGGATGGACAGAGGAGATCCCTGGGCGCTGGCGGGCCGCCTGCGAGCGGTGCCGCGGTCGGCGGACGGGCATGGAACCTGCGGCGGAGGACTTCAGCAGGCAAGTTGGGGGCTGTCGGAGGGGGCAGGAGCACGGTCGATACGGAGACCGACGGGCTCGGGATGAGTGTCCTGGCTGTGCTTCTGGCCCTCTTTTCTTTATTTTACAGGCCCGAAGCCCCGACGGCGCTGAGGCCGGCGTCGACGGGACCTGCCCGCTGGAGCGGGCGCTCAGCGGAGTGCTCCACGCCAGGCCTACAGTGACCCGCTGGGGAACGGCGGGCGCAGGCGGCGCAGACCACAGGGGCGTTTGCGCGGCGAGGGTGCCGAAGACAGATGTCCCAGGGTGCCGTGTTGGACCCTGGGGACATAGTAGGACCCTCGCTGGGGACGTGCCACCCTTCGGGTTGTGCCGTTGGACCCGTGTCCTCGCTAGCGGTGGGGCACTGTGGCCCCGGCGGGCTGGAGCCCGGCGGGGCGCCAGGAGGGCGTGAGGAGGGCTTGTGCCTCCTCCAGACCGCGAGGCGTCCGTCCTGGTTCTGTTGGGGGCCACGGGTTGAGGGCATGGAAGCCCTTCCTGTAGGGGCCCGTGGTCACCGCCAGGCGGCGCCCGATGCGGTTTATCCCGTGCGGTTGCCGGTCGGGCAGGAGCCCGGCGGGGCGCTGGAGGACGGAGGAGGCGAGTGCCTCCTCCAGACAGAGTGGGGCGTCCGTCCTGGTTAGGCACGGGGCCTCAGGTACAGGGCTTTGAAGCCCAGCCCTGTAGGGACCCGTGGCCACCGCCAGGCGCGCCCCGGTGCCTGATTATCCCGGGAGCCCGGCACTTCCGCCACACCAGGAAGTGCCGGGGGGAAGACCTTGTGTGGCACCGGAGAGCTGCCAGGAAGACAGCCGACACTTCCGCGCACGCGTGGCTAGAGGCGGAAGCACCTGGGGCTCATCCGGGGCATTATATAAGGGGCCGCCTCCCTCCAGTGATTGGTGGAAGTCGGGAGGAAGAAGGACTGAGCTGGAGAGCGTGGACAGGAGGCGGCCAGGAAGCAAGGCACAGGACTGTGGGCCCTGGACTTGGGGGAATCGGTGCAGAAGGCACTGGGGTTGTGAGTGCACGTGACTTTTGTATATTGGATTATTGTAAATAAACGGTGTGTGGGGAGCAAAATATGATGTCCGTCTGTCTGTGCCGGGGCCAGCGTTCACAACGTATGTACAGTGGTGTGAAAAATTCATTTCTTATTCTTTTGCATGTTTGTCACACAAAATGTTTCTGATCATCAAACACATTTAACCATTAGTCAAATATAACACAAGTAAACACAAAATGCAGTTTTTAAATGATGGTTTTATTATTTAGGGAGAAAAAATCCAAACCTACATGGCCCTGTGTGAAAAAGTAATTGCCCCTTGTTCAAAAATAACCTAACTGTGGCGTATCACACCTGAGTTCAATTTCCGTAGCCACCCCCAGGCCTGATTACTGCCACACCTGTTTCAATCAAGAAATCACTTCAATAGGAGCTGCCTGACACAGAGAAGTAGACCAAAAGCACCTCAAAAGCTAGACATCATGCCAAGATCCAAAGAAATTCAGGAACAAATGAGAACAGAAGTCATTGAGATCTATCAGTCTGGTAAAGGTTATAAAGCCATTTCTAAAGCTTTGGGACTCCAGCGAACCACAGTGAGAGCCATTATCCACAAATGGCAAAAACATGGAACAGTGGTGAACCTTCCCAGGAGTGGCCGGCCGACCAAAATTACCCCAAGAGCGCAGAGACGACTCATCCGAGAGGTCACAAAAGACCCCAGGACAACGTCTAAAGAACTGCAGGCCTCACTTGCCTCAATTAAGGTCAGTGTTCACGACTCCACCATAAGAAAGAGACTGGGCAAAAACGGCCTGCATGGCAGATTTCCAAGACGCAAACCACTGTTAAGCAAAAGAACATTAGGGCTTGTCTCAATTTTGCTAAGAAACATCTCAATGATTGCCAAGACTTTTGGGAAAATACCTTGTGGACTGATGAGACAAAAGTTGAACTTTTGGAAGGCAAATGTCCCGTTACATCTGGCGTAAAAGGAACACAGCATTTCAGAAAAAGAATATCATACCAACAGTAAAATATGGTGGTGGTAGTGTGATGGTCTGGGGTTGTTTTGCTGCTTCAGGACCTGGAAGGCTTGCTGTGATAGATGGAACCATGAATTCTACTGTCTACCAAAAATCCTGAAGGAGAATGTCCGCCATCTGTTCGTCAACTCAAGCTGAAGCGATCTTGGGTGCTGCAACAGGACAATGACCCAAAACACACCAGCAAATCCACCTCTGAATGGCTGAAGAAAAACAAAATGAAGACTTTGGAGTGGCCTAGTCAAAGTCCTGACCTGAATCCAATTGAGATGCTATGGCATGACCTTAAAAAGGCGCTTCATGCTAGAAAACCCTCAAATAAAGCTGAATTACAACAATTCTGCAAAGATGAGTGGGCCAAAATTCCTCCAGAGCGCCGTAAAAGACTCATTGCAAGTTATTGCAAACGCTTGATTGCAGTTATTGCTGCTAAGGGTGGCCCAACCAGTTATTAGCTTCAGGGGGCAATTACTTTTTCACACAGGGCCATGTAGGTTTGGATTTTTTTCTCCGTAAATAATAAAACCATCATTTAAAACTGCATTTTGTGTTTACTTGTGTTATATTTGACTAATGGTTAAATGTGTTTGATGATCAGAAACATTTTGTGTGACAAACATGCAAAAGAATAAGAAATCAGGAAGGGGGCAAATAGTTTTTCACACCACTGTAATTCTTAACACCCACAGCATTTCCTTTTGCCAAATTTCTCATTGTTTTTGCCCAGCCTGAAATTCAATTGTTAAGCAACTGGTGTTTCAAGCTGACAACAGCTTTCTAGAAAATGAGCACCTTCACATAATCTTCACAATTTTACAGGCTTATTGTGAAAAGCTCTGCATGCAGAGTCATTTGTCATGGTGCCATATACAGTACGTAGAGTGTATATGCAGTTTGTGATGCTCGCAGCATTTCTCCCTCCAAGTATTTTCACATTTGCCCTGCATGCATCTCAAATATTGTGCCACTGGTGTTTCCGACTAATAGCCTTCCAGCAGGTGAGCGCCCTCCCTCAGTCCTCCTGATTTGAAGGGCTTATTATGAAAAGCCCTGCATGCTCAGATATTGATCATGGCATCATTTGTACATTGTGTGTATGCAGTTGGTGAAGCCCACATTTCCCTCTTGTGGGTATTTTCAAATTTGCCCTGCATTCATCTCAAATATCATGCAACTGGTGTTTCAGAATAACAGCCTTCTAGCAGGTGAGCACCTTCACACAGTCCTCATGATTCCATGGGTTTATTGTGAAAAGCATTGCCTGAAGGCTCATCTGTCATGGCATCAAACATGCGGTATGTGTACACAGTTGGTGACACCCGCCGCATTTAATTATTCACACCTTCTCACGTTTGCCCAGTCTAAAATGCAATTGTTATGCAACTGGTGCTTAAAGTTAACAGCTTACTAACAGGTGAGCACCTTCACATAATCCTCACCGTTTCACAGGGTGATTTGTGAAAAGCTCTACATGCACAGTCATTCATCACGGCATCAGGCGCGCAGTGTTTGTGCAGTTGGTGACGCCCATGGAATTTCTCTCTTGTGAGTATTTTCACATGTGCCATGCATACAACTCAAATATTATGCAACTGATGTATTCAAACTAATAGCCTTCTAGCAGGTGAGCACCTTTACACGATCCTCACGATTTCATGGGCTGATTGTGAAAAGCCCTGCATGCCCTGTCATTCATCATGGCATCATTCATGCCGTGTAGGTCTGTAACTGTTAACACTCACAGCAATTCCTTTTGCAGATTTTCTCACGTTTACCCAGTCTAAAATTCAATTGTGATGACACTCTTTGGTGGTGTAGATTTAATTTGAAATGGATAAGTGTTAAGGTAGTGTGGTGTAGAGGTTAAGCTTTGGGTCGTGCCTGAAGACTTTCTGAATTCACTGTATTTTCTACACATTACCAATTTTATTCTCCACTAGAATTCCCTTGTGCCAATTCTCTCACATTTGCCCTGCATTTTTAAAACTAGCATATTATGCAAGTGGTGTTTCCAGCAAACAAAGAGCCTGCTAGCAGGTGAGCACCTTCACACAATCCTCACGATTTTACAGGCTTATTTTGGAAAGCTCTGCATGCAGAGTCAGACATTATGAAGTGTGTGTGCAGTTTGTGATGCTCACAGCATTTCTCCCTCCAAGTATTTTAACATTTGCCCTGCATACAACTCTTCTGTTATGCAAATGGTGGTTCAAGTTAACAGCTTATTAACAGGGGAGCACCTTCACACAATCCTTACAATTTCACTGGCTTATTGTGAGAAGTACTGCTGCAGAGTCATTTGTCATGGCGTGTGTGTGTATAGTTGGTAGTACACGCAGCATTTCATTTTGCAAATGTTCTCACATTTGCCCAGTTTAGAAATCAGCAGTTAAGCAAACTGGTGTTTAAATCTAAATGGTGAGCACCTTCCCACAATCCTCACGATGTTTTTGGCTTATTGTGGAAAGCATTGCATGCACAGTCATTCATCATGGTGTCATGCGTGCAGTGTCTGTATCCAGTATCTATGGCATTTTATTGCAAGTATTTTCTTATTTGCCCTGAACTCAAATATTCTGCAACTGCCATTTCTAACTAACAGCATCCTTAGCAGTTAAGCACCCTCACACAATCCTCACGATTTCATGGCCATATTGTGTAAAGCTTTGCATGCACAGTTGTTTGTCATAGAGTCATATACAGTATGTAGTGTGTGAGTGTGTGTGAGTTTGCATTTCTCCTTACAAATATTTTCACATTTGCCTGGCATACATCTCAAACATTCTGCAACTGGTGTTTCAAGCTAAGAGTTTACTAATAGGTGAGCACTTTCAGACAATCCTCACGATTTCATGGGCGTATTGTGAAAATCTTTGCCTGAAGGCTCATTCATCATGGCATCATACATGCAATATATTTATGGAATTGTTAACAACCACAACATTTTCTTTTGCAGATTTTCTCATGTTTTTGCCGGGTCTAAAATTCAGTTGTTATGAAAGTGGTATTTCACGCTAACAAGAGCAGGTGAGCGCCTTCACACAATCTTCACAATTTTACCGGCTTATTCTGAAAAGCTCTGAATGCAGTCATTTGTCATGGCATCATACGTGTTGTGTTTGTGTACAGTTGGCAACACCCAGCGTGTTACCCTTTGCAAGTATTTTCATATTTGCCCTACATACATCACAAATATTTTACATCTATTGTTTTAAACTAAATGAGCTCCTTCACACAATCCTCCCGATTTCAAGGGCTTATTGTGAAAAGTGCTGCATGCACAGAAATTGATCACAGCATCATTCTTGTGTGTGTGTGTATTTGGTGATACCCCCCGTGTTTCCCTCTTGTGGGTATTTTCACATTTGCCCTTGATACATCTCAAACATTCTGCAACTGGTGTTTCAAGCTAACCGCCTACAAGTAGGTGAGTACCTTCACACAATCCTCATGATTCTATCGGCTTTATTGTGAAAAGCTCTGCATGCTGAGTCGTTTGTCATGGGGTCATATGTGTAGTGTGTGTGTACAGTTGGTGATGCCCACTATTGTTTCAAACTAAATGAGCTCCTTCACACAATCACCACTTGTTATGCAAGTGGTGTTTCAATCTAACAAGAGTCTGCTAGCAAGTGAGAACCTTCACAAAATCTTACCAGCCTATTGTGAAAAGCACTGCTGCAGAGTCATTCATCATGGCATCATACATGATGTGTGTGTATATAGTTGGTGACACCTGCAGCATTTCATTTTGCAAATTTTCTCTCATTTCCCCAGTCTAAAGTTCAATGGTTATACAAGTGGTGTTTCAGTCTAACAGGTAAGTACCTTCACACAATCCTCACGATTTCATTGCCATATTGTGAAAATCTTTATCTCAGGGCTCATTCATCATGGCATCATACATGCAATATATTTATGGAATTGTTAACAACCACACCATTTTCTTTGCAGATTTTCTCATGTTTTTGCCGGGTCTAAAATTCAATTGTTAAAAGCAAGTGGTGTTTCAAGCTAACAAGAGCCCGCTAGTAGATCAGCACCTTCACACAATCCTCATGATTCTATTGGCTTTATTGTGGAAAAGCTCTGCATGCAGAGTTGTTTGTCATGGCGTCATATGTGTAGTGTGTGTGTACAGTTGATGATGCCCACTATTGTTTCAAACTAAATGAGCTCCTTCACACAATCCTCACGATTTCAAGGGCTTATTGTGAAAAGTGCTACATGCACAGAAATTGATCACGCCATTATTCTTGCAGTGTGTGTGTGTAGTTGGTGACACCCCCCGTGTTTCCCTCTTGGGCGTATTTTCACATTTACCCTTGATACATCTCAAATATTCTGTAACTGGTATTTCAAGCTAACCGCTTACAAGTAGGTGAGCACCTTCACACAATCCTCACGATTTCACTGGCTTATCGTGAAAAGCACTGCTGCAGAGTCGTTCATCATGGTGTCATACATGCTGTGTGTGTATATAGTTGGTGACACCTGCAGCGTTTCATTTTGCAAATTTTCTCTCATTTCCCCAGTCTAAAGTTTAATGGTTATGCAACTGGTGTTTCAGTGTAACAGGTGAGCACCTTCACACAATCCTCACGATTTCATGGGCGTATTGTGAAAATCTTTGCCTGAAGGCTCATTCATCATGGCATCATACATGCAATATATATATGGAATTGTTAACAACCACACCTTTTTTCTTTTGCAGATTTTTTCTTGCTTTTGCCCAGTCTAAAATTCAATTGTTATGTAAAGTGATGTTTCAGGCTAACAAGAGCCTGCTAGTAGGTCAGCACCTTCACACAATCCTCATGATTCTACCGGCTTTATTGTGAAAAGCTCTGCATGCAGAGTCGTTTGTCATGGTGTCATATGTGTAGTGTGTGTGTACAGTTGGTGACGCCCACTATTGTTTCAAACTAAATGAGCTCCTTCACACAATCCTCACAATTTCATGGGTGTTTTTTGAAAAGCTTTGCCTGAAGGTTCATTCATCATGGCATCATACATGCAATATATTTATGGAATTGTTAACAGCCACAGCTTTTTCTTTCGCAGATTTTCTCATATTTTTGGCCGGTCAATAATTCAATTGTTATGCAAGTGGTGTTTCAATCTGACAAGAGTCTGCTAGCAAGTGAGAACCTTCACACAATCTTACTGGCCTATTGTGAAAAGCTCTGCATGCGGAGTCATTTGTCATGGCGTCATATGTATAGTGTACAGTTGGTGACGTCCGCAGTGTTTCCTTTTGCAAGTATTTTCATATTTGCCCTGCCTACATCTCAAATATTTTGCCACTATTGCTTCAAACTAAATGAGCCCCTTCACACAATCCTCACGATTTCAAGGGCTTATTGTGAAAAGCACTGCATGCCCAGCCACTCATCAGGGCACCATTCTTGCAGTGTGTGTGTGTGTGTGTGTGTGCCATTAGTGAAGCCCACTGTGTTTCCCTCTTGTGAGTATTTTCACATTTGCCCTCAGTACTTCTCAAATATTCTTCAGCTGATATTTCAAGCTGACAGCCTCCTAGCAGGTGAGCACCTTCACACAGTCCTGCTGATTTTGTGGCCATATTGTGAAAAGCTCTGCATGAAGAGTCACTCGTCATGGCGTCATTCATGCAGTATGTGTGTACAGTTGGTGACGCCCACAGCATTTCCTTTTGCAGATCTTCTCACATTTGTCTTGCGAATGCAAAACTCAAATATTATGCAACAGACCTTGCAAGTTAACGGCAGCTAAATTCTATTTATTTCCCTTTATACTACAGAATAAATATAAAATATTTAGCAGACGTTAGAGAGAGAAATCCCCGATTTATGGTGGGATTTGTTTTTTTTTTTTTGGCTTACATTTAAACCCCTCGGCTTTCAATTTAATCATTTATTTTAACATATTACGTACTAATTGATCTTCTCTCACAGACAGATTTAGTGTAACCTGCACTTCTGTGTTTGTACAGTTTGCACTGGCAGGCCATTTATCTGCGTCCTTGACAAGACGGATTGTTAGCACGTTGTTCTCCATGCGAGCAGGCTGGCCCCTGGAGGCGGATCCGGGAGGAAACCAAAAGAGGGGCCTCGTTCCTTCCAAACAGGAACACGGCATTCTTATTAAATGGGATGGATCTCTCCAAGGACGAGTGCGTCAATTTGTAGGGCTTGAGAAATTTAGGAGGGGGTTCTGCAGGGTGCAACGAAGAAAAAAGGGATGAGGAAATCTGTCTCTCAAATTTAAAGCCCTTAATCGATTCAATTTAGGACTGTTCACTCATATAATGTCAGCATCCTGGAATGGAACTTGGAAAAATGGAGGCATGGATGTTATGAGTCAGGCCTAACCGAAATCAAAAAAGCCTAAATACTTCCAAAAGATCTTAGACCTACTCGCTTGAGCCTAAAAGCACCCAAAAGGAAAAGGGGAGCCATAAAACCCCTGGCCCTAAATAACAACAATATACCGGATACACTTTAATGAGATAAATCCAAAAGAGTTCACAATACCAAGCTACATCAAAGAAGTGCAAACAGAAAAGACAACAGCACAACAAGTATAAAGTGTTATAGCAATTACAATAAATAGTTAAAATGGTCCAAAATCCTGCTGCCATCAGGGGGCGCACCAACTCTTCAAACCCGGCACAGACAGACACCAAGGACAGGTCCAGCAACAGACACGTTTTATTCTCAGTGGGAAACTCTTTTCCTTTCATTTCCCACCTGCACAGCACAGAGCCAAATGTATAATAAACACTACAACATGGTACTCTTCTCTTTTCTCTCATTGTTTTTCCATCAACCTTCACTCCTTCTCTGGTAAGCTTTGTTCTCCTCCCTCCCTACTCCGGCTCCCTGAATGAAGGCATGCAGCTCCTTTTATGCTGCCCCCTGGGAGTACAATGGGTGGCTCATTGGCGAGGTCAGAAGCACTCTCGACAAGGTAAGGCTCTGTATCTCCCCCTGGCAGCCCCCACTGAACCCAACAGGGCTATGCCAAAATCAAACTCCCATGGAGCCCCTGTGGGAATCCAAAGCACCACTGCCACCCAGGACGGGTGTGCCATCTAGTGCTACTGGAGAGCCCCAATTTTATGAACGAATTTAAATTCCCAACTGTCCTGCATGATGTCCCACAGTCCTATCTACCCAAGAAGAGGAAATCTTGTTGCGGTTTGCTGACCACAAACGCCTGCCTCCTTCACCTGGAGGGGCTCACGATTAAAGCGTGCTGTGAGCTGTGTGATCAAAGTCTGCACAAGACATTTCTGCTCCTTTAAAAAGTTAGAGAAGACAAGTTGGAAGACACAGATAAATGGCTCAGGTCTCATTCTACCTTAACTTGCAACGTGAATTTGCAGATGGTTCCTGCTGCCTGGCCGGTGTTTCTTTGTTTTTTTTTTTTTTCTTTTTTGAAGCAAACAAAGATAGACTGTCAAAACTGACATATAATAAAAAAAAATAGATGGAAGATGTCAAGGTCCACCTGAGGCAACATATGTAGCTGAGAGGATTTGGTTGGGCAGAAGTAACAGAAAAGTTTCAATCAGCTCCAATGATGAAAGCGCTAGTCTCCATTAGGCCTGTGAAGTGGTATGTTGCACTGGTTGCACTTTCCTCTAATTAAATCATCAATCATGTCCTTAACATCAGACACTTTCATGTCTGAGGGAATGGAGAGGGTAAGCCTTCACTTTGGGATGGAACTAAAACCCTTGGAAAACCAGGAACACATTGCAAGTTGGAAAGAGGGCAAATTAATTGTGGAACAAGAAGTCAATCCATGTGTTATTTTTGTGTGTGAGACATGCTTGGTATTGTCCTAATCTCGGTCCTTTTGAAACTCCAGCTAGGTGAATAAAATAATAAAATGTTCAATGAATACAGGGGCTATGAAGATAGATAGATAGATAGATAGATAGATAGATAGATAGATAGATAGATAGATAGATAGATAGATAGATAGACTGGATCATAGTGTGATTCTACAATAAAGCACTTGGCATAGTCGGCAGGATTTACATTGTAGATGGGTGTTAGATAGATAGATAGATAGATAGAAAATTAAAGGTACTATATAATAAATACTGTAGATATAAGCCTGGGATGGATTGTGGTGTGATTCTACATCAAGCACTTGGCATAGTCAGCAGGATTTGCACTGTGGACAGGTGAAGTGTAGTGGTGGTTTTGCTGATTGATAGATAGATAGATTGTGTGGCAAGTGGCTGGGGGTGGTACCCAGCTGGGACGCCCAGGAGGACCGGAGAAGGGCTTGCACTTCCTGCAAACCTCGAGGGGGCGACCGCCCTGGTGCCTATGGGGACCATGGGAAAGGAGCATGGAAGCTCAACCATATAGGGGACTGTGGTCACCGCCAGGGGGTGCCCAGATGCCTGAGGATCCCTGGCTCTCAGCACTTATGCCACACCCAGAAGTGCTGGGGGGAAGAAAACCAGGGACACCCGGAGTGCTACCGGGTGCACAGTTGGCACTTCCGCCACACCTGGGAGGGCCGGCGGAAGGTTATTGGTAGGCACCTGGAGCTCGTCCGGGTGAACATAAAAGGGGCCGCCTCCCTCCATTTGATGGCTGAAGTCGGGTGGAAGAGGATGGAGCTTGGAGGAGCGGAGTGCAGGCAGACATGCGGAGAAAAGGCATTGAGGAAGAAGGCCTGGACTTTGGGGGTGAAAGTGGGTTGTGTATGGACTGTAAATAGTAGTATAATGAATAAACGTGTGTTGGGTATTCAACCATCGGTGTCCGCCTGTCTGTGTCCAGGCTGTTTCCAACAATTGACAACAACTATATTTCAATATAGATAGATAGATTGGATCATAGTGTGATTCTACAATAAAGCACTTGGCATAGTCGGCAGGATTTACATTGTAGATGGATGGTGTTGCCAACAGATAGATATATGGATAGATAGGAAAGGCACTATATAATATATAAATAGACAGATAGACAGACGGCAGCCTGGGATGGATTGTGGTGTGATTCAACATCAAGCACTTGGCATAGTCAGCAGGATTTGCACTGTTGACAGGTGGAATATAGTGGTAGTGGTGGGCCAAAAAGCTTGCCAGTTGAGTTTGGAATCCAGCCACTCCATTGGGCCCCGACTTCAAGAGGGACAGGTCCAGTCTTTTGGGTGAGTTTTTCAAGGCCCATTCTTCTTTTTTCTGCTTCTTATGGAAGGATTTTGCAGAACCTGGTGCACTTCACAGGGTTCAAGTGACGCCTATGTCAAATGACTGTTACGATTTAAGAATCTTAGCTGCATTTTGAGTCTGTGCAGGCCAGAAAGCCTGCCTGTTGAATTTGGGGTCAGGCCAATCCAGTGGGCCCAGACTTTGAGAGAGACAGGTCCGGGCTATTGGGTGAGTTTTTAGAGGTCACCTTCCTCTTTTTGTGCTTTCTGTGGTGTACTTTAAATAACCCGAGAGGACCCCATTTCAAATGCCCGTTTAGCCATGAATGCCAGACAGTTTGTGTGGGCCTAAAAGCCTGCCTATTGAGTTTGGGATCTGCCTGCCTAGGATGAAGCCAATCCAATGGGCCCCTCTGTGGAAACAAAGGCAGGTCTGGCCTTTTGATGAAGGTTTTAGAGGCCTGCTTGTCTTTTTGTGCTTCGTGTGGAAAGATTTCTAAAACCCTGGTGCACTTCACAGCGCCCAAGTGGATCCCACTTTCGAATGAGGGCCCGGTCCCATCTTTTGGGTGAGAGCTTCGACCGCAAGCTCCTCGTTTTGTGCTTTCTGTGGTGCACTTAAAAGGGTCCAAGGGGACCCCATTTTAAAATGCCTGTTCAGCTATGGATGCCACACGTACCTCAGAGTATTGTTCTCTTTTTCTTTAAAAATCCGTGTGGTTAACTATTTAAAATATGGGGGCTGGGGTCTCACATTTTTCATTTCAGGTCTGCCATGAATACCAAAAGTATCTCTAATTCAAGTCACCCAAACATGGCAAGCGGATAAAGTGTTGGAAAACTGGCCCTCACGTCTGACGGCCTATTCTACTCGCTGCCAGGGATCGAAGCGGTCCTGGCACGCTCCGCATCTGCAAAGCAAATCATTGGCAGGGCTCTTTGCCTATCAGCATCACACCACTTTGAGTTTCCTTGGCTTATCGCTCCTCTTAGCTCCAGGCCGATGGCGTTATCCTGCCCGGAGAGGCTTCGCCGCTCTGTGCCCATGACACCTATCAGCTTCATGTGCCCTAGGTTTATGTTTTTTTTTTTCCATTCCAGCAAGTCAGCATTTGACAATGACACCCTTTGGCTCTGTTACTTTCAAACCCGATCACGGCGCGGACATTTAGTGAAGCTTAGAAGAAGGCTTTTAACACGCCACATAAAGGTCACACTTGTGCAATTCCTCTTCACACCCCTGAAATGACAGTGACAGCTGCCCCTGCAACTTCGGCACATTGCCTGTTATTCACAAACTTCTTCTCTGTCCAAGGGCTTTTCCATAATAAGCGCCGTGTTTTCAGCTCCGCTTTTTAATAACTGAGATCTATCAAGACCTCTTGGCTGGACAGCCAGGTCCCTGTCAGCCCTTTTTATTTATGTTCTTCCCTTTTACAAGAACTCAAGGTTAAGGTAATTTAGCTCACCCTCTCGCTGGCAGCCGCGTTAGAAATCAGCATCACTTAAGCCGGGTGCCGTGTAAAGTTTATGCCACATCAATACAGCCTCCGAAAAGACCTTCTGACATGCAAAGTTATGGGGGCTCATCCTTCAGCGTTAATCATCGCTCCAGAGAGTTTTGTCAGCCCGGGAAACATTCGTTACGAGGATAGGAACTGCCTGAGCGTCTGAAAACATAATCAGCTCTGCTCTTCATTAGCTGTCTTGTTATTCTACGGGGACTATTTTTGGGGTAAAATTTACTCTTAATTATTAAAAACTACACCGTATGTTTAATTTGTTGACTTATGCATTTGTATAGTGGAGTATGTCCCCACATTCAACGTATTCGTGTAACAAAATGATATAAGATATCCTTGAATTGAAATAAATCAGGCTTAAAAAAGGATCTTTTGGGTTAAATCCATAGGACTATTGCCTGCAGAGCAGATTCAGAAAGTCGTCAGACCCCTTCACTTGCTGCGCACTTCATTTCACTGGGGGGTGGAGCCCAGCCGGGATGCCCAGGAGGACCGGAGGAGGGCTTGTGCCTCCTCCAGACCACGAGGGGGCGACTGCCCTGGTTGTGTTGGGGGCCATGGGTAGAGGGCTTGGAAGCCCAACCCTGTAGTGGCCCGTGGCCACCGCCCCGGTGCCTGAAGAACCCTGGACCTCAGCACTTCCGCCACACCCGGGGAAAGAGGACTGAGGGATTGCCGGAGAAGCAGCTGGAGCCCATCCGGGTTGGTATTTAAGGGGCTGTCTCCCTTCCGTCATCAGCAAGAGTCGGGTGGAAGTGGACGGAGCTCGGAGAGAGGAGTGGAGGCGGCCAGGAAAGGCACTAGAAAGTGTGAGGCCTGGACTTTGGGGGATCGGTGCTGGAGGCACTGGGACATGCACTAAAACAATTGTAAATACGTTCCTTGTAAATAAACGTGTGTTGGGTGAACAACGATGTCCATCTGTCTGTGTCCGGGGCCAATTCCACAACGGATACATTGGCCACTTTTGCCCATCACCCTATACTCATAAGTGCAAACATGTTTTCAGAAAGGTTCACAGATGTATTAAAAAAATCACAAACTGAAAGAAGTTTTCAAACCCTTCATTTTATTTTTCATTCCAACAGTTGGCTCATCGCAAACAAGTGTAATAATAAACTAAATGGCATTTTTCATTCCAACAGATGGCGCAACACAAACCGGTGCAATAATAAAATTCATGGTGACTTTCGCTGCACCATTTGACTCCACGTCTGGTCACTGTTCAAGGAGTGGACGTAGAGGTGGTCCATTCCTACAAGTGCTTGGTGGTCCACATTAATTGCAGAGGAATGACAAATGAAAGGGCACGGCAGGCACTTTTTCTTTTACAACTCTTCTGATGGGCAGGGTGATTTTCTATTTTGTGGTGTGCTGAACTGGTAACACCCCTTCAAAAGAAGCCCACTGATATTAACAAGCTAATTAAAGGGGCAGGTGCAGTTATGGGATGCAGACTGGACCCTCTGGAGCTCGTAGCAAAATAGAGAATGAAGAAAACACTGAGTGCCATTATGAACAACACTGCACATCCCCTCTGTGACACACCAACAATGAGGACTCTCAGACAACAAATCACTCAGCAGAAGCGGGTCAGGAAGCACTGCAGGGGACCCTTCATGCCAAAGGCAATACGCCTGGCGAGCGCCTCATGGGGGCTGTGACAGCCAAGACAAAAAGTTTTTCTTCCTAATTTTCTTGCTTTACAGTCATTCTGGTGTGTGTTCAGACCTAAGTGTGTGTGTGTGTGTATATTTATTTACTTATTTAAAGAGATTCTGTAAAAAGCTAAATTTTCCCCAGGGAAAAAAAATGAAAAGAAAATAATTAATCTTTCATTCCAACAGATGGCTCACCTCAAACAAGTGTAATAAGAAAATGTAATGGATTTGTCACTCCAACCAATGGTGCATCACAAACAACTGACATAACACGCATTTCATTTTTCATTCCAACAGATGGTGCATCACACCCATTAGCACTGCTTTCACATATCCCTTTAATATTAGGCATAAAGGAGAGACATAAGAACCGGACAGACACACAGATACACAGACGCTTGTCCTTTTATTATGCTGGATGACAGCTTCTGAAAACTGCTCTTGTGAACTTAAAGGAAAGCACGTTTTGCTACAAACAAGCATGTCCGCTCTCCACCTAGCAACCTTTTACACCACCGGCGAAATAACAGGAGAGATGAAAATCGTGTGTTTGCATCTCAACTTTGCATTCTTTTGAATGTGTGAAGCCCCTCGGAGGATTTGACGCGCTGCTTTTTTTCAGCTTTTTCTTTGCATTGTGTCAACTCCAATAAAAAATGAGTATTTTGAAAACAAGCTTATTTATTTTTACCCGACTCCTATCTTGTCTTCAGTTTGTTTTCCCGAAATACGCATACATATATACATACATTCATAAGTGCCTACTTGTCATAAACATGGGGGGGCGGGGGGCTTAAAAAATGATCAGTTTGCACACAAACAATTCAGTTTGGCTGCCTTCACTAGCCCACCAAGGAGCAGAGTTACACTGCTGATAAAAAGTGTTCACCCCTTGGACGTTTTCCCCGTTGTATTGTTGTACAACACTGAATAACAGTGGACTTACAGGGGTGTGAAAAACTATTTGCCCCCTTCCTGATTTCTTATTCTTTTGCATGTTTGTCACACAAAATGTTTCTGATCATCAAACACATTTAACCATTAGTCAAATATAACACAAGTAAACACAAAATGCAGTTTTTAAATGATGGTTTTTATTATTTAGAGAAAAAAATCCAAACCTACATGGCCCTGTGTGAAAAGTAATTGCCCCCTGAACCTAATAACTGGTTGGGCCACCCTTAGCAGCAATAACTGCAATCAAGCGTTTGCGATAACTTGCAATGAGTCTTTTACGGCGCTCTGGAGGAATTTTGGCCCACTCATCTTTGCAGAATTGTTGTAATTCAGCTTTATTTGAGGGTTTTCTAGCATGAACCGCCTTTTTAAGGTCATGCCATAGCATCTCAATTGGATTCAGGTCAGGACTTTGACTAGGCCACTCCAAAGTCTTCATTTTGTTTTTCTTCAGCCATTCAGAGGTGGATTTGCTGGTGTGTTTTGGGTCATTGTCCTGTTGCAGCACCCAAGATCGCTTCAGCTTGAGTTGACGAACAGATGGCGGACATTCTCCTTCAGGAATTTTTGGTAGACAGTAGAATTCATGGTTCCATCTATCACAGCAAGCCTTCCAGGTCCTGAAGCAGCAAAACAACCCCAGACCATCACACTACCACCACCATATTTTACTGTTGGTATGATGTTCTTTTTCTGAAATGCTGTGTTCCTTTTACACCAGATGTAACGGGACATTTGCCTTCCAAAAAGTTCAACTTTTGTCTCATCAGTCCACAAGGTATTTTCCCAAAAGTCTTGGCAATCATTGAGATGTTTCTTAGCAAAATTGAGACGAGCCCTAATGTTCTTTTTGCTTAACAGTGGTTTGCGTCTTGGAAATCTGCCATGCAGGCCGTTTTTGCCCAGTCTCTTTCTTATGGTGGAGTCGTGAACACTGACCTTAATTGAGGCAAGTGAGGCCTGCAGTTCTTTAGACGTTGTCCTGGGGTCTTTTGTGACCTCTCGGATGAGTCGTCTCTGCGCTCTTGGGGTCATTTTGGTCGGCCGGCCACTCCTGGGAAGGTTCACCACTGTTCCATGTTTTTGCCATTTGTGGATAATGGCTCTCACTGTGGTTCGCTGGAGTCCCAAAGCTTTAGAAATGGCTTTATAACCTTTACCAGACTGATAGATCTCAATGACTTCTGTTCTCATTTGTTCCTGAATTTCTTTGGATCTTGGCATGATGTCTAGCTTTTGAGGTGCTTTTGGTCTACTTCTCTGTGTCAGGCAGCTCCTATTGAAGTGATTTCTTGATTGAAACAGGTGTGGCAGTAATCAGGCCTGGGGGTGGCTACGGAAATTGAACTCAGCTGTGATACACCACAGTTAGGTTATTTTTGAACAAGGGGGCAATTACTTTTTCACACAGGGCCATGTAGGTTTGGATTTTTTCTCCTAAATAATAAAACCATCATTTAAAAACTGCATTTTGTGTTTACTTGTGTTATATTTGACTAATGGTTAAATGTGTTTGATGGTCAGAAACATTTTGTGTGACAAACATGCAAAAGAATAAGAAATCTGGAAGGGGGCAAATAGTTTTTCACACCACTGTATCTCGGAGGCTAATCAACAGAAAAAGACTCGTCAATGTCAAAGTGAAAACAGATCTCTGCAAAGTGCTCTAAATTAATTACAGACATAAAATGCAAATTATTGGAGTCACCCCTTTAATGCATGGTGGCGCAGTGGGTAGCGCTGCTTCCTCGCATTAAGGAGACCTGGGTTCGCTTCCGGGGTCCTCCGTGAGTGGAGTTTGCATGTTCTCCCCGTGTCTGCGAGGGTTTCCTCCCACAGTCCAAAGACATGCAGGTTAGGTGTGTGTATGTGCCCTGCGGTGGGCTGGCGCCCTGCCCGGGGTTTGTTTTCTGCCTTGCATCCTGTGCTGGCTGGGATTGGCTCCAGCAGACTCCAATGACCTTGTAGTAAGGATATAGCAGGTTGGATAGTAGATGGATGGATGGAAAATTTAATGAATTAAATAAATAAATGTTCAAATTATAATAAAAATGATGGGCTTAATGGCCCCCTTGAGTTTCATAGGCCCCGGAGCGATGTACCAGCTGTACCCTCCTCTCCTCAGGCCTGACTCTAAACTCCGGTCTCTGAGACAGCAGCCCTAATCCCTGCGCCACCTCTTACTCACTACTGTCTAATGATCCAAAAACTATAGGAGTCCAATAGATAACGCATCTTCAAGATACCGTTAATGTAGCTCCTAAAACTCCCAGGACCACTTCTTTCAAAGATAATGTCAGGGAAAAATAATAACCTCCCAGAAAGACAAAGAAGACAAGGGAAAAAAAAAAAAATAAAAGATCTAATTAATTCAGAGACGTACAAAGGCTGCCAGGAACGACGCCTCAGGATGGATTTGGAACAAGCGCCCTACAATGAGAGTCACTTCAGCGTAACACGCTTATCTGAAAGATCTTCAAATATTAAAGGAGGGAGCAAAGTCATTGAAGTGCCCGGCTGTAGCGGTGACCGACTTAACCTGCACAGCCCCACGATGTCAAGTGGTGACGCACGCATGGAGAAGCTTCTGTCTACAGAGGAAACTCCAAGGGGATCACTGGGAAAAAAAAAAAAGTTAAATGAATCCATTTGGGGCAACTCGCCGCACTCGGGCTTTGGTTCAAATCCACTCCTTGTCGTAATACAGGGAGATTCACTTGGAATATTCTGTAATAACTCTCTCCAGGACAAAGCAACGTGTAATGCACTCCTCAGTATATGGAGGTTCGAACCAGCTGGGATACCCCTGTGTCAGAGCAATGAAAATTTGAAAATTTTGTCAAGGCGATGGACAGGAACGTCGATGCGTTTCAGCATTTAAGAAATAAGTTTGGTCTCGAGATACGTGAAGTGAAGCCAAAACTAAGGAAGGTGTTTTTGTTGGCCCTGAAATCCGTGAACTGAGGCTTGACGAGGAGTTCAAAAGGAAACTGAAGCCCACTGAATCAGCAGCATGGGAAGCATTCGTGCGGGTTGTCCAGAATTATCTTGGCAGTCACAGAGTTATGCTGACCTTATGGAGAACATGCTGGTATCGTCTTCTGTTTTGTTTTCAGAATAAAAACATCAAAACAGTTTTGGTCGGACAGAGTTCAAACTCCAGATATTGTCTTGATATATTGCTATTCAAACGTGTCAAAACATCACTGATGAGTATCTCAAAAACCTGACGTGCCAGCTTAATTCCAATTTCACTTATGAAATCAGTGTAAAAAACATAATAAAGAGCTGGGTGGAAGTTCCCAGTAGCAAACAAAATTTTTTTTTTTTGTAGACCTGCGTTATTATTACAGTGGTACCTTGAGACACGAGTGTCCCAACGTACAAGTTTTTTGAGATACGAGCCGTCACTAAGTCGATTTTTATGCCTTGAGTTACGAGCCAAAATTTGAAATACGAGCCATCAAAGAGCTTTGTGCCGTACCTTCCGAGGAATTGACGACGGAGGAGTTGACAGAACTACAGACGCGGCAACATACGGAAGTTCTGCAGGAGATCGGTATCGCGGAGGAGGTTCTCTCTTAAAGTGAGATAAAGGAAGTGCTGGCAATGTGGGAAAAAGTTTCAAACTTTAAATAAAAGAAACACCCTGGAAAAGTCACAACTGATCGTGCAGCGGCGCTATTTAATGACACTCGCCTAACGTATGACTTTATTGAAAAGAAACACCATGGAGAAGTTAGAACTGATCGTGCAGCGGCGCTATTTAATGACACTCGCCTAACGTATGACTTTATTGAAAAGAAACACCATGGAGAAGTCACAAATGATCGTGCAGCGGCGCTATTTAATGACACTCGCCTAATGTATGACTTTATTGAAAAGAAACACCATGGAGAAGTCACAACTGATCGTGCAGCGGCGCTATTTAATGACACTCGCCTAACGTATGACTTTATTGAAAAGAAACACCATGGAGAAGTCACAACTGATCGTGCAGCGGCGCTATTTAATGACACTCGCCTAACGTATGACTTTATTGAAAAGAAACACCATGGAGAAGTCACAACTGATCGTGCAGCGGCGCTATTTAATGACACTCGCCTAACTCATTTCAGAAAGATTCTAAAGGGGTGGACTAAACAAAGCTCCTTGGACAGGTTTCTATTGAAACGCCCTGCGAATGAAAGTGACGTAAGCGTCGCAAACATCTGTGAATTTCTTTAGATTCTCTTTTATGTATTATGTTTTATTCCGTTTGTATACAATATTTGTTCATTATAAATACATTTTTCTTATGTTGAAAACATTTAACAAAAAATTGTGGTGTTTTTTTGTGGGCTGGCACGAATTAATCTCATTTCAATTCATTCAATGGAGAAAATTGATTTGAGATACAAGCATTTTGACTTAAGAGCTCGGTCGCAGAACAAATTAAACTCGTATCTCAAGGTATCACTGTATTATTATTATTATTACCACAACGATCATTAACAGACTAACAGATGGTAGCTTGCTACACGCTACAATTCATACATTGCACTCAGCGTTTTTTTTAATTTCTTCTTCCACATTGAAACACGGGTTCGATTCCCGGATCCTACCTGTGTGGAGTTTGCATGTTCCCCCAGATTTGCATGAGTTTCCTCTCACGGTCCAAAGACATGCAGGTTAGGTGCACTGGCGATCCTAAATTGTCCCTAGTGTGTGTGTGTGTGCCCTGCAGTGGGCTGGCGCCCTGCCCGGGGTTTGTTCCTGCCTGGGATTGGCTCCAGCAGACCCCTATGTTAGGATATAGCGGGTTGGACGACTGACTGACTGACGTTGATATAGGGCTACTTATCATGACCAGTAACGTAAAAATCGTGTTAGACACGCCAACCTACTTTTCGTTCCTTCCTTCCTCATCGGTTTCTTCTTTGATTTCGCACTACAGAACTATTAGTTAGTGTTAGAATCGCCAACTTTCATGGTGGCATCCACATTTACGTTCCCACTCGGAGGTCAGAAATGGCGAAATGTCGACTTCTGATTCCACATCCCTGCCGTGTGATGAATGCTGCAATAGTTATAACGAGAAGGCCCTTAGCTTTTTAGACAGAGGAGGAAATGCAATGAGAAGAGGATCTAAGGAGGTGGCCTCGGGAAGGGAGAACATCAACACATCAGATTTTTGAGCGTTATGGATAAACGAAAATTTATTTGACAGATGAAGGAAAGTCGTAAGGATTTGTGGCCCCGAGAAAAGTGGGCGGGAGAGAATCGGGTGCGTCTTGGTGGTCCACACGTTGCGTGATGGGAAGACTCATTTAAATGGAAAGTTCCGGAGTGGCTGGTGTCAGAAATGGGAGGGGCCAAGAGAATCAGTCGCGACAGTCCCGCGGCCGTTACGAATCCAGAGGGTCTTTCTGGTGGAGCAAAGTGTGTGAGTGAGAAAGCCCTCGCCCACGAGATGTCCTTATGTTTAAATTCTCTTATTCTTTACCTTCGTCTTGATTGTGTGCTGGAAAGTAAGCAGAAGTAAATATTTTTCTTTCTGCTATTTGTTTGAAACATTGTGTTCTGTTTTATTAAGCGATGAAGCGGCGGCACTGAATTTTGATTTCATTTTTCTCATCTTGAATTCGCCTGTACATGAAAGTCGCACTTTGGTTTATTTTTCACTCGTATTTTGTGTCTCATTTCTCTCTACCCACTGAGGCTCAGCTCACTGGATACCCAAAAGTGAGTCATGTTGGGCCGAGGGTAAGAGGCATTAGAGAAAGTCAATTCAAGTGGGGCAGTTTCACAAAGAGCCGTTGAAAAACCCAGAAATATGGTGTTGTGTTCTTGATGGCTAACAGGGCTTACCCATATAGCGCCTTGCTTTGGTGAACTGCACCCATTCGTTTTTTAATGTCTGCCAGGTCAGCATGTGGGCAGGTGAGCGACTCTCTCCGTTTCCAACAACGAGTCAGGAGTGGACCAAAAAGAGCCAGAACAGTTCCATTCGCTGACCACAAGGGGGCCACACTGATTGCTTTAGCCTTTAAAAGAAGTGAACGACTCCCCAGAGCAAAAGAGGAATATTATGGGGTATTGAATGAACAATTTGATGAGCTAGAAACTCTCCCTGCTTTGTGTCTGAGTTTATTAAGAGAGAGCACTTATAACGCTCTCCATCTTTAAAAATAGAACTGGCACCATGTTGTGCCCCATACTCGTTGTGCCACCTTTATGTTTTTTAACACTACTGCAGTGAATGTTCAGGGTCAGGCTGTTTTGAATGGGCATCCCTCTTGGCTTACAGTCCAATATGACAATCACTGGGCCAACCAAATGAGAAAACACCATTCCCACCCACAACAACATTTCTTTACAGTTGTTCTTTTCTTTTGTTTCATTGTACTATCAGGTGTTCTCCCAAATGCGTCGACTGAAGCTGCTGCCAAATCAAAGTAGAGGCTCTGAGTTTCTTCCAGAAAGCTTCGACTCGCCATCTGTTCAATAAGTCATGAGGAGCTGCTCAGCATTCGTTGCCCACCGGAGGGTCTGCCTAACTCTACGGCTGGAAAGTAAACCAAGAATGCGTTTCGGCAGGTCAGGGCCTTGGAGTGTTCAATCCGTAATTTTTATTTGAAAACTTGAAACCCAATAGACAAAACACCCCCCCACATGGACCTTGCTGGCATGAGGAGCACGGAAGCGCCGGCTGAGCTGGTGGCTACACTGGCATCGCCCTCGTGTCAGCGCCCAACAAACCCATGCCAGACCATCCAAGGTTTTACGAGGCTTCACACAGCTCACTCACTTTCTGGACGTGTGCGCTGGCGCGAGCTTGGCAGTCAAGCCCAACCGAGATTAATGGTATCATTTCCTGCAGATCAATCATAGCTCTGAAAACGAGAGTCATTACTGAATGTTTACGAGGCCTATTGATTTGATTTTACTTTTCCCGTTTTTGAAGGCCTTTTTCATCTCCCGCTTGACATGTGTTCTCTTGTTGTTATTTTTACGCCACCACAGCGGCACCGTTGGCATCCTGGTTAAATCCCACCATGTGCTCCTGCTACTTCCAAATAATTATTGCTATATAGCCCTTGTCACAATGAAGTCCGTTTTACAGTTCACTGCCAAATAGAATCCATAATAATTAATTAATCGCAAGGCTGGATGGCAGCACTGCATCACATTTCCCTCTTAGAGAGTTTGTTTTTTGTCCATTTGGGGCTTCAGGTTCTCCACCTACCTCTCGAAGAAGTGCGTGTTAAATTCACCTGGTCACCTTAAATCTAAGAAGACAGGTTAAGATTCTTTATTGAGCACGTGCAGCTCGAGCGTCCAAAATGGTCAGTCGTTTAGCAGTACTCATTTCACACAGAGCAGCAAGGAAGACGACAGTGCGGCCATCGGTGCAACGAGACAGGAACGCATTGGAAAAAGGGAGACAGCGAATGGAGGGGCCGGAGGTACAAGAGGTCAACGGGGACACAGTTAGAAAGGCCTGAAGGGAGGACTTCACACACACAAGTGAAGAGCCGCAGACACACGAATAAGCAGTGGCGGACGTGCATTGTCAGGGCCCTTGAACTGTTATGGGGGGTCCTTCAGATCCAGATTACTGAAAATATTCTATTTTTGGGATACTTTAATAACCTTTTCATTTTTATTGTAACTATTGTTTTGTATCAAATTACACTTTATTATTATTATTATTATTTAAAAATATTATCATACAGTAGACACCCAAAATGGTTAAGGAATGTGGGCTAAAGTCACTTTTGGTGTCCCTCCGGGATTAGCAATAGATCTGCCCATGGGAATAAGTGACCAAGTAATACGGTGGAGAAAAGGACTCTGGGGACCTTCAGATCTCAAACTGATGTTATTTTGGACAATCAAGATTACTAGGACAGTCAAGCGTGCTGGGGTGAATGGCTTGTCGTCATCACAAATGTTCTGCTGTTCTAATTGGGAAAGCCATTCCTGATTTTGGTTGTCACTGCTGTTGACCAGGACTTTGTGTCACGTGATATCTGTTGTGCTTTGCTACTGCAGGAATGGTGCTAGTATTATCTATCTATCTATCTATCTATCTATCTATCTATCTATCTATCTATCTATCTATCTATCTATCTGTCTGTCAAACTGGTGGCAACACCACCTATCCACAGTACAAATCCTGCCGACTACACCAACTGCTTTATTGTAGAATCACACCACACTCCAATCTATCTATCTATCTATCTATCTATCTATCTATCTATCTATCTATCTATCTATCTATCTATCTATCTATCTATCTATCTATCTATCTATCTATCTGTCTGTCAAACTGGTGGCAACACCACCTATCCACAGTACAAAATCCTGCCGACTACACCAACTGCTTTATTGTAGAATCACACCACACTCCAATCCATCCTATCTATCTATCTATCTATCTATCTATCTATCTATCTATCTATCTATCTATCTATCTATCTATCTATCTATCTATCTATCTATCTATCTGTCCAACTGGTGGCAACACCACCTATCCACAGTACAAATCCTGCCGACTACACCAACTGCTTTATTGTAGAATCACACCACACTCCTATCTATCTATCTATCTATCTATCTATCTATCTATCTATCTATCTATCTATCTATCTATCTATCTATCTATCTATCTATCTATCTATCTATCTGTCCAACTGGTGGCAACACCACCTATCCACATTAGAAATCCTGCCGACTACACCAACTGCTTTATTGTAGAATCACACCACACTCCAATCCACCCTAGGTATCTGTAATATAGTACCTTTTATATATAGTATATATATATATATATATATATATATATATATATATATATATATATATATATATATATATATATATATATATATAAACTGTATATAAATATATATTGAGCTTCTGTAAAAGGCCACATTTTACCGTGGGAAAAATAAAGTTAAATCTGTTCATCTGTTGCGAGAGTAAGGATCGGGTCTAAATGTTTGAACACCAGGTGTGTCGTCCCATTTAGTTCATCAAACAAACTGAAAATAAAACAAATGTATGACGGTGTTAAAAAACAGAAAGTCTACAAATGCTGCTCGGCTGAGCGGGTCTGGCTTTGAGGAGCTCCATCTTCCAGGTCTGGCTCAAACCAAAGTGAGACGCCTCCTTCTGGGAAACCCCAGCCTTATAGGACTCGGCCCAGAAGGGGCGGAGTCAGCTGCCCTCACTGGGTGCCTTATTGGATATGAGAAGGCAGAAGGAAATGATAAGGTTGGTGACAGCGCACCCTCTTGTCTCAGAGTGGTATTACATATTTTCTGATGAACCTGCATGACACGGTCTTATCTATCTGTGCCAAAATAGGCAGATTTAAATCCACTGATTGAATGTTGTATTAGAATAAAATTTGATAACTTCCAAGGGGAGGTGAATACTTTTTATTCTTCAAATTTATAAACGTGTCATCCTGAGATCTATCTATCTATCTATCTATCTATCTATCTATCTATCTATCTATCTATCTATCTATCTATCTATCTATCTATCTATATAGTGCCTTTCACTCTATCTATCTATCTATCTATCTATCTATCTATCTATCTATCTATCTATCTATCTATCTATCTATCTATCTATCTATCTATCCCATCGGCTCCTCTCTCTCTCTTCTGTATTAAGATTCATCATCATTTCTGATGAGACCAATTATTGTGGTCTCATAAATGCACTCATTAATCATGGCACTGGAGATTGGTGATATGTTGCATGCTTTGTTTATTAGTATACGTCAGCACACATTTCACTGCACTCTTTATATGTGACAATAATGACCTTAAAAACCTAAAAATTAAGTATGAACCTTCCTATAGTGGCACTTCATCCAGGGTTGGGCCCTGCCTTTTCCTGGACCCTGCCGGGTTAAACTAAAGTTATAAACACATTGAAAGAAACTGCTGTAGTATAGAAGACAGTCGGCGTGTGCGCATTTGTGTGCCCAATGATGGGTTGACATCGCATTTCAGGACTGGTTCCTATCTTGCTCTTGAAGCTGCCTATTTAGATGAAACTTAATCATGAAATGTAATAATGTAGGGGTGGATTGGCCAAAACGGGCTCAGTCTCTGTGCAGCTCTGTACTTTAATATATTGGTGATGGCACCTGCTTTGATCAGATTGCCATTTTAGACTCCGGCCTTCATGACCCTGAGCTTTGTTAAGTGGTTTTGATAATGGATGATGGGTAGACGTTAGCTGGTATGAGTTACAAGGAGTCTGTGTGTGACTGGGAGCTACAATGGGCTGGCATCCTATCCAGGGTTGGTTCCTACATTGTGCCTAGTTTGGGTTCTTTCTGTCACATCCCTGAACTTGATTAAGCACTTTAAGTATTAGATGGATGGATGGATCAACGGTTAGAAATGTACCCATTATGACTCAGAATCAGTGTTAAGACGAGAGGGCACTGTTATGGACTGGCATCCCATCTGGGGTTGGTACCTGTATTGAGACTGGTGCTGCCGGTCTAGGCTCTTGCCCCATGCCCCTTGAACTTGATTAAGTAGGTTTTATAATAGAAGGACAAATACAAGTGTGAGTAGCTGTGGGGTGAGTAGGAGTTACAGTGGGCTGGCATCCCATCTGGGGTTGGTACCTGTATTGAGTCTGATGCTGCCAGCCTAGGCTCGCCCCCATTGTCCCTCAACCTAATTAAGCAGGTTTCAAAATGGAAGGACAAATACAAGTGTGAGTAGGTGTGTGGTGTGTAGGAGTTACAATGGGCTGGCATCCCATCCAGGGTTGGTACCTGCCTTGCACTGAAAGCTACTGCCATGGTCCACAGCTCCCAATAACACTGAAATGGAGACAGTGAGTTCATAAAATGGATGGGTTAAGGGATATATTTTTTTTAATTCTAATTATTCATTCTGAAAAGAGAAGCAAATAAATCAGAAAACAAGCCAGTCCCACTTTTCACGTTAAGTAAAGCACGGCCGCCTTCAAAGTGAATACCTGAATCACGGAAACACAAACAGAGAGATGACAAGTAGACAAAGAAACACAAATCCTCCTTTTCGAGAAGCAGCCTGAGATCCTTCCACAAAGAAAATCACATCAAATGCCTCAATTCACAGGAGGCCATTCCGGCTCATGTGATCTTCTCTCCGATGAAATTTTAATAACATGTCGAATGTGTTGCTCTGTCTTTCTTCTCAACGACTGCCGAAGATTGAAGACTTTAATCTGGTCAGATGGGAAATTTAAAATGTTATTTTTTTTTTGCAAGAAATTTCATCACCTTTTAAACAAATCTAATAGAGCGCGCTAAGGCTGGAGGTGGAAGTAAATGAAAATCGGGAACGTTTTTTTTCTTCACCCATTAAAGAAAAAATGTAGCATGTAAAACCACAAAGATGAGACTCCACGGTAAAGAAGAGCTGAAGACCTTTCAATCTGACGGCGATGCCCACGAGTAGCTTTAATCTCATTCCAGCTGGCATATTGGCAGAGATAGACTGGTCCACATTCAGTGCGGACATAACTGTAGATCTACTGGTCCATATCTAGTGATGGCACACCAGGATTTGTCCAAACTACTGCAGCAGGACTGATCACCATCACAATAGGTGGACATGTCATCATCATCACCACATCTTATCACACCACTGTCATATTCAGGAAACAGTGGTGTCATTAGCTTCCTTAAGATCTTCATCGGTGCATGTAGGACCTCGAGAACATTCAAGGAGAATGTGGTCCATTGTTTTGGGTGGGGCTTACCACAAGGACATTCACCGCTTGTTGTGAGGCTCCATCTAAATAGGTTGTCCCTTGTTTCACCCACCTTTGGCCCCAGTCATCCAGAGATGGCTGTTCCATTGGGTAGATGCTCTTGAAGTGTAGAAAGAGATACATTGGGAGGGTTATGGACAGTCTCTCACCACCTCTTGAGCCTATGTGCTGCAGACTGCTTTGGATTGAGGTGTTCCAACTGTGGCAAAGCTCCGAAGAGGAGGTAATCGGTGATTTACTTCTAGGTGGTGGTGGAGTCCATTAGTTGCTTGAACCTTTGGTGGTCAGGTTTCTCAGAATGGAGAGGTTATTTAGGCAGAAGTTGCTGCCCGGGTGCTTCACCAGTCACAGCTTTATGGGTGAGTGGCAAAGAGAAGAATCATACAGGACATCTCGGCTTGAGTTTCCCAGAAGCCATATGGGAGACTCTGAAATCAGCTGAAAGATCAGATGAGACCAAATGTGAGCTTTCTACTGTGGTAGATGGACAGGCCTATAATAAGTGATGGCATTGAAGTAAATGGACATGTCTGCATGCATTGATGATACCCCACAACTGATGGTGATTGGTATTTATTAAACAACAGTGTGATAGTAGATGGACAGGTCCATGTACAGTAATACATCTGTGGAAGGTGAACATGTCCATAATAATTGATGGCATTGTAATAAATGGAGAAGCCCACAGTATGTACACAGGTGATTTGTCCATATTAAAGAATGGTGTCATAGTAGATGGAGAGGTCTATATTCATTACTAAAACTGTGGTAGAAGGACATGTCTGCATTCATTGGTAATATCCCAGTCCTGACGGTGATTGGTCCTTATTAAACAACAGTGTCATAGTAGATGGACAGCTCCATGTTTAATAACACATCTGTGGTAGATGGACAGGTCCATGTTTAATAACACATCTGTGGTAGATGGACAGGTCCATGTTTAATAATACATCTGTGGTAGATGGACAGGTCTATGTTTAGTAATACATCTGTGGTAGATGGACAGGTCCATGTTTAATAACACATCTGTGGTAGATGGACAGGTCCATGTTTAATAATACATCTGTGGTAGATGGACAGGTCCATGTTTAATAATACATCTGTGGTAGATGGACAGGTCCATGTTTAATAACACATCTGTGGTAGATGGACAGGTCCATGTTTAATAATACATCTGTGGTAGATGGACAGGTCCATGTTTAATAATACATCTGTGGTAGATGGACAGGTCCATGTTTAATAATACATCTGTGGTAGATGGACAGGTCCATGTTTAATAACACATCTGTGGTAGATGGACAGGTCTATGTTTAGTAACACATCTGTGGTAGATGGACGGGTTCATATCCATCGGTGATATCACAGTAATCCACCGGTCCACATCCAGTTGATGAACAAGTCCACCTCTATCACGCCACTGCACTGGTGACTGAGTCGTGTTGGACATCACCTGCCACATATCTTGTCACCGAGACTCGATTTCCGTAAGTTCAAATCCCCTTCATTCTGGGCGGCTCATATCCAAAGACTTGCTCTATCCATTATGCATCTTACAAAACCTTTTTATAATTAGCACATCCAGAAGCCTGGTTTTTCGAAGCCCAGGGGGCCCCTCGCAATGATTATGCACTTAAATGAGATTTTTTACTGAAGCAGGTAGGAGAGGAAAAACTGATTTCTGTAATTGGCTTGTTCTAATTAAGTTTAATACGTTGGCAGGGAAGAAAAAAAAAAGACCTTCACGACGGTGTAGCCATATTTGCTGTTTTTGCAGCGATTGCCTTCCAGAATCGTTCTCTCCCTTCAAGGGGCTCTGGAGAAGAAACAAGGGCTCAAGTAGATGAGTGGGCTTCTTTCAGAGTGACATGTTCCAGTTTCCTTATTCTGTGCCACATAAGCTGCGTGTGTGTAGGTTGAGGTGTGCTGTAAGTGTCAAGTGTTTCGTGGCACTCGGTGACATCTGACTGGCAGCTCAGCACATAGCTATGAAAGTACACCGCCTACAGTGACACCAAAGGGGGACCTTATGGGAAATAAATAGACACCGTCAGATGGGCTGGCAAGGCCTGTCCTACAACTGAGGAAACATTTTAGGAGCACACTGGGAAAGGACATTTGTGGTGACGCAGCAGCTTCCTCCTCTCTCTTTTATTGATGTGTTAAGTGGACACCAACCCAGAAGGACATTAGAACAATTGTGACGAGAGCAGGCCATTCCGCCCAACAAGCCTGTCCCTCCCCTTCACTGAGAGTCTCAAGTTGAGATGTGAAGGTCCCTGCAGCCCTACTCTCCACCACACTACTTGGTCATTTCTTTGGTTCTTGGCATGAAGAAAAAATTCTAACGTTTGCATGAAACGTGCCCTCCCAGCTGTGCCCCCCGTGTTCTGGTTGAAGTAATTGTAAAGTAACAACTGGGATCCACTGTATGACTTCCTTCTGTAATTTGTTTTCTTAAACTGAAAAGGTTCAACTCCTTCCATCTCTTCTCATAGCTCCAGAAGACAAGTAACGGGTCTGCCCTAACACTCCACCCCTTCCACAAATGAGCCCCCCTTGTTTATTGAAGTCAAAGCCCCCCTCCCAAAAAAATGGAGCTTCCGCTGCTGCTGCTGCTCCTTGAACAGATGAACGACTGCTGAAGTAACTTCTGCCGGTTACTGCTGTCCCTGATGTCAGTGAAAAGATAAGTCCCCTCATTCAACCCACCTAGCTAGGTCAAGACAGACCCCGTACCCACAATGAAAGAAATCTCCAATAGGAGGCAGCGTCTGATTTTAGTGCCGATGTCCAGGTGAGAGTCGTGGTAGAAATGGACTGAAGGACAACGGGACAGAAATGCTTCGGAGGATGAAACATACAGGAGACTTTCAGAAGGAGTCAGGTGTTTATTTGGCCATCAAAGCTGCTTAATATGTCTGTGAAGATTCTCAGTCATCCAGGTGAAATGATCTGGTAGATGAATCGTGGCGACTGGACTTCCTTCTTGTTAGGTAGATACGTTTCACTGCTCATCTAAGCAGCTACTTGGATGAGCAGTGAAACGTATCTACTTAACAAGAAAGAAGTCCAGTTGCCATGACTCAACTACCAGATAAAGCTGCTTAATCCACCTCAGAGTAGGCAAGGCAGGAAACAAGCCCTGAACGGGATGCCACCAAACTCCATCACGTCTGAGAAATTCAGTGCTGAAGATCGACCCGGCACACGCATCTTTGGGGGTAACTGCAGAAATACCTACAAGAACACAGGAAGAACATGCAGACTCCACACAGGCAATGACCAAGCCGAAAATATCGAACCAGACCTCCCAGAGCAGAGCTGTGAGGGACTCACCACTGGCGCACCATATTGAAAAATTGGCTGCCTAGTTGGAACTGAGAAGAAATGAGGTCCCTGCCCTGGCAAAGGTGGGCTCTCCCTCCTTGACAGGGTGAGGGGCTTGGCAATATGGGAAAGGCATGAAATAGAAACCTTCAAAAGGAGTCAGCAGAAAAGGTTTGGAGCATTTGAATTTGGAATGCCAGCTCATACTTCTGCTGATGCCATCCTAAGGCAGCAGTCAGTGCCAACACTGTGGATCAGGACTTCTTAAATTTTTTTGGTTGCGGTTTTTAGGGTCAAGACCCGTTTTTTGTTGAATGGGGGAGAGGGCCTTGGAGAAACATGGCTGGTTGTCTCATTGGGTTCTACTTGGAGAACTGTGGACAATCGTCAGGAGGGGGACGTAATCAAGGATGATCTCCAAAGCAATGTCGACTGCTTAACCCACCCGCGTGGATTCGCCGCAACCCACTCCGCAAACCATCTGCAGCCTATTACCATTAAATAAAAGAGTAACTCGTGACCCAAACCAACTGGGGTTGGGTGGGGTCGGGGGGCACTCCATGGAGTTTTTATACTTTCTATGATGGGACGTGTCGACGCGCTGAGGTGGACTCTGTTGAGTTTTCATGTTGTCTTTGTGTGGGATGTCCACTGTGGAGTTTTCATGCTGATGACGAGTGGGTGGGGGGGTACATCCCTCATGCCGTGGTCAATGAGTGGGATAGGGTATCGTCAATGGAGTATTCCTGATGACTTTTCATGCTTTCAATGGAGGGCAGTTTGTAGGTGGGGGTATCTCACCCATGGCACCGTCGACAAGTGTGGGAAGGTATAGACCCCCATGGAATGAAACACTGCCAGTACGTGGAGGGGTACTCCATTGAGGTTTCATGCTGCCTATGTTGGGGTGGGGGATCCCCATGGAGTTTTTTTGGGGGGGTATCACACCTGTGGCTCTGGCGACAAGTCGGGGGCGATGTTCCCCATGGAGCTCTAACACTGTCAATGAGGGTGGCGTGTTTGACGACTTGAAGGGGGGTCCCCCATTGGCAGCATTGATGGGTGGGGTAGGGTATCCCCTGTGGAGTTCTCACACTATCCACTCCGTTGAGTTTTCGCACCGTCTATTGGGGTGACGTCCACCCCATGGAGTTTTCGTGCTTTTGATGAGTACACAGTACAGGAGGAAGAAACGCTGGTCTCTCGAAGATTAGGGGCTGGAAGCCTAAGTTCAGTGGAGATCAGGGGCTGAAGCCCCCCCATTCAAAGTTAAATTTGTATTTACGCCTGCACTTTGACAGATTATCCCTGACGCTAAAATCTGATAATTAAATTTGGAAGTGATTGTTGAAAGTCGTTGGAGTTTCTCTTTCCACCGCTTGCCTGCCCCTCTCAAGATCCGACTGCACGTGTGGCACATAGCAGTAACTGCTTTCATGAACGTGAACTCGTAATTCATTAAACGTTTCATAATATTTAGTGATGGCTTCTTCATGAAAGTCTTTATAAAGAGCCAAACTGCTATGCAAAGCAAGGGCCGACTGAGAGGACAGCCCCTCAATGGGCTGGCATCACGTCCAGGGCTGTGCCCGAAGCTGTGCCAAATGGACTCTCACCCTGGACTAAGTGCGTTCCCCATGTGCTCTCATTACGTTCTGTTAATTCTGTCACAAGGTGTGGCTGAGCAGTGCCTGGGCCAGCATGAGGGAGGGTCAGGTGGTCCGCAGCGCCACAGACAACATAACAGAAAATTCTCCAATGTGCCAGGGGGGCGAGCTGGGGCCTTCCCGGCAGTACAAGCCAAGGAACGCAGCCCAGCCCACCTGAGCCAAACAGGATATACTGAACTGACCTCTCAGCCCTCCACCTGCCCGGTAGACCAGTTGGACCAGTGAATGTTAAATTGAAATCTAAAGCTTTTATTTTATGCAGCACATCACCGTCATTCACAAACCAAAAAAAATAAAAATACGTAAAATAAACATATGGAAGCTTATTTTAATCATGAAAATGCAAGCGTGTCTTGTTTTAATTGACATTTATTTTACAGTTTGAGATCGTTTTCTGATTATCATGAGCAAACACACATTTACATTGCTGATCAGGCACACAGGAATTTTCTAAAGTTAGAATTGAATGTGGGTTGTTATTTGAATAGCAATTTGGATTTAAATGAACAGGAAAGAAAAAAAAAAAAATAAAAAAACAAAAAAGAAGCAGCAGCAGCTCATCAATGCCTGCAATTATGTACCAGGGCACCTGGCCTCCCCGAGACCCCCAGTATGTACCACGCAGACACACAGACAGGCAGAAGGCTGCTCACCGTTATTTATTTTCATCCATCCATCCATCCGCTATCCAACCCGCTATATCCTAACTACAGGGTCACAGGGGTCTGCTGGAGCCAATCCCTGCCAACACAGGGCGCAAGGCAGGAGACAAACCCCTGGGCAGGGCGCCAGAGAATCAGGACCACAGTTTTACGTCTCATCCAAAGGACACAGCCATTTTAACAGCACGGTGTCACCGTCACTGCACTGAGGGGCATTGGCACCCACATTCAGACCACAGGATAAGCGCCCCCTGCTGGCCTCGCCAACACCTCTTCCAGCAGCAACCCAAACTTTTTCCAAGATGGTCTCCAATTCAAGTAAAGACATGGCCTCCCAAAAGAGCTTAGCTGCAGGTGGGTGACCTGTTCTGAAGTGCCGGTGGTGGGCTGCCACACGGATCAAGACTGGGCTGTTAGGAAATAAAACAACACGGAGAATGGAATGAAAGGGCAGCAGTAGCTCAGTCGGTAGAGTGGGTTGTCCAGCAATCGGAGGGTCGCCGGTTCGATCCTGGCTCCCGGCATGAGAATGCAGCTGTTGTGTCCTTGGGCAAGACACTTAACCTACCTTGCCTGCTGGTGGTGGTCGGAAGGATTGGTGGCGCCAGTGTTCGGCAGCCTCGCCTCTGTCAGTGTGCCCCAGGGCAGCTGTGGCTACAAAGTAGCTTATCATCACCAGCGTGTGAATGGGTGAATGACTGTTGTGTTGTGAAGCGCCTAGGGGTTCTTGAACTCTAGTAGGCGCTATATCAAATACAGGCCATTTACCAAAAGTCCATCCTGCCATCTGTTTTCTAAACATTGTATAAATACAAAGCAAACACTGAAGACCATGGACATTGTTGTGGTTTCAAATTTTGTATTTAAGTTGATAAACACTTTGTATGTCTTTATTTGTAACTTAGGCAAAGCAAATGTAATATTAGTGTTACATCATTGAAAAGAACAGCAATAGTTTGATACCCACCTCCCATGCCCTTTAGGATTGAGTCGGGATAGTGGATTTTAAGACAGGGTTGGTCTTGTGCCAGTTTGGCAAGCAGGACTCTCTCAATCAATCCCCTGAGGAAAGCCAAACTACCCAGCTGGCAAGCATCAGCTCCGCAAATGGTATTTCTTTTTTTTTGGGGGGGGGGCAGGTGTAAAAGGTATTGTGTGCCCCCCATCTGTCGAGAGTGTGGCTGTTTGGTTTGAATCAGAGGCCGTAGTGGTGAAAGGATTTGGACCAAGGATGTAAAATTCGGTTGCTTTACCCCTTCCTATCCCCCTCTCTCTCTCACCATCATCACGATGAAGGAGCATCTCACACACCATGGACTGAAATGAAGACCACAACTCGGCAGCCATATTGAAACAGGCATGCAGCCTGTCCTAAAGGAGGCCATAAAATGAGGACTTAAGTAGAGACATTTTAAATGACTAACACGTGTGTGTGCCGCCTGAAACGCCACATCAGCATTTATCAGGTTGTATGGTTGCCAAGATTCACTTGTACCTTGCTTACTGTTATTATTTTATGAATATTATCAATAATACATTATTTAAAGTTGTAACTTAACTCCTGCTTGTCTTTTACTCTGTGAGGTTACAGATGTAGAAGGGAAGGAGGGGAGAAGTTTTAAAGTACAATATCTTATAAACAGGAGTACGTCTATGGGATTTGACAAAGGCTACACATTAATAATACAAAAGACGAAAGGACAGTCATAGAGAACTCCACCGACACAAGACAGGCGGACACAAGATAGAATCACAAGAGCCAGTCATGACCATCTGCTTATGGTTTAATCTTGCGTACGTCACGTCACCACCCCACACCAGATGAAGTGCCACCAGGAGACTGTGAGATGGGTCCAGCTGCAGACCTCCGTGATCCAGCCAATGGGACTGCAGGTTTTTGTCACCTGGTTCACTTGACTTGAGTCAGACAACTCCGGACAACCGTAATCTTCACCAGGCGTCATCACTGACGTACATATAATAGAAAGACATAACCTGCTCGATGGCGTGGAGCTCTGGAGGTCCGCAGTGGGAGTCTACTGAAGAACATTCATTACAGATGGGTACCGTATTACCCAACGACCATCTAATATGTAACACCTGATGTGTCTCTTCCTCTACGTTGCATGCTTTGCTTTAATATGGACAGGTCTGGCCTGCAGGAGCTAAATCAACTTTACAAGTTGGAGCTTTTTAAACATTTGAACGCTACTCTCTTACCAGAACTTGACAGCCAGGCAGGAGGATGGCAGCAGGCCCCTTATAAACAGCGGTAAGTCTACGGGATTTGACAAAGGCTACACATTAATAATACAAAAGACGAAAGGACAGTCATAGAGACCTCTAAGAAGACAAGACAGGCGGGCACTACATAGAATCACAAGTGCCAGTCATGACCACCAG
The DNA here is from genome assembly GCF_016835505.1 of Polypterus senegalus. Lineage (NCBI taxonomy): Eukaryota > Metazoa > Chordata > Cladistia > Polypteriformes > Polypteridae > Polypterus > Polypterus senegalus. The sequence goes on along the minus strand of NC_053165.1, from coordinate 10,564,705 downwards.
CCTATGGTTTGATCTTGCGTACGTCACGTCACCACCCCACACCAGATGAAGTGCCACCGGGAGACTGTGAGACGGGTCCAGCTGCAGACCTCCTGGTGCAGCCAGTGGGATTGCAGGTTTTTGTCACCTGGTTCAGTTGACTTTAGTCAGACAACCCCAGACAACCGTAATCTTCACCAGGCGTCATCACTGACGTACATATAATAGAAAGCCATATTCTGCTCGATGGAGTGGAGCTCTGGAGGTTCGCAGCGGGAGTCTATTGAAGAACGTTCATTACAGAAGGGCACCGTATTACCCAACGACCATCTAATATGTAACACCTGATGTGTCACTTCCTCTACGTTGCATACTTTGCTTTAAAATGGACAGGTCTGGCCTGCAGGAGCTAAATCAACTTTCAAAGTTGGAGCTTTTTAGACATTTGAATGCCACTGGCATACCAGAACTTGACAGCCAGGCAGGAGGATGGCAGCAGGCACGGGAATGCCACTTTCTTTAAGGCTCCTCCTGGATGCCAGATCCACATAGTTTTACCAATCACATGCTATTTAGTGCCGAGACTGGACACTGTACAGAAACAAGTCCTCATGTCGCCAGCCCGGAAAGTTCTGAGCCCCCCACGTGGTCTGCCACGTGACGCTACCAGTGCAAAGAGGAAGCCGAGACTTTTAAAGTCGCCTGCCCTTGACATTCTCTGGGCTCCTCTGATGAAATCTTTAATTATGGATTAATTCAGTTTATTTAATGGCAAAGCCTTTCAAACGGCATCCCCAGAGAGCCACACACAGGATAAGATTTAATCCATCAGTTCTCTTTCTAGGACACAATCTGCCACATACGTTCCCGGCCCTTCACTGAGGAGCACCACCTCCGTCTGCTTCTGATGAAAGTTTTTTTTTTTTTCTTCCCTTCTAAGATTTTATTTTATCGTGAAACAAATCGTTGGCCATCATGAGTCCCTGTGCCGGCTCCCTTTTTGTCTTTGATCGCTTTTACTCTAATCTGCCCTGCTCGTTATCAGCTTTTCATTTCGTAATCTTGCAGCTGTAAAGGTTGCTGTTCTCAGATGGGTGCAAGTGGTGGGGTCTTTAGCACTCTCAGTACCACCCTCTGCCCTGTTCACTCTGTGGCTTATCCCAGATTCTCCAATGTTTTATCTCACATCCCAAAAAGTGTACAGTCGGGTGGATGAGGCAACTCTAAACTGAGGCATATGCTTGAGAGTGCTTTGGAATGGATTGTGGATTACACCCCCAAGAGAGTGGATGAAGACCTCTAGCTATTGTGACCACTAGGGGGTACAGCAGCACCCCAAATCCCAGACACAAGTCCCAGTGCTCTAGAAAGGTTTGTTCCTTTCCAAAGGGCTTCTTGAATAATGCAATCATATGCAATTCTTCTCCTTCTCTTTTCTTGTCTCCTTCCACTCCTCCCAGGTGATCTTTGTCCTCCTTCCACCCGACTCCAACTTGCCTGGATGATATCATTTACGTTGGACCCTGCAGTACTTCTGGTGGTAGGACATAATCCGATGGAAGTACTTCCAGGTCAGTCAGAAGTTTAATAGACCGCACTCACGGAATTGTAGTACCCTAAGGGACTACAGTTCCCAGCATGCCTTGGACCTCTTACAAAAGAGCTCAACAGCATTAAATCGGGTGGATGGTTTGGGGGACATGTGATCACCACCAGTGAAGAGCTAGGAACAAAATGTGAATGAGTTACACCTCCTAGATTAAAAAAACCTAACAGCTTCAGTTAGACAGGAAATCACCAAAGAAGGGGGTCTAGAAGCTTATTAGCCAGAAATGCAAACTGAGGTGGGGAGCTTTGTTCCACCAGTCAGGACTGACATATGAAAAAGAGTCTGGATTGAGATTTGAGAGCATGCAGAGGTAGCATCAGCAAACCTGAGTGGTCGAGAAGATACACAGGACCACTTATCTCTGTTAAGGATTTGAACTTAACATGTGCCAATATAGCGATCTGAGATTAGGAGTGACATATGCCCACTGCGGCTGGTTGAACACCAGACATGGTGCTGCATTTTGAATCATCTCATGACACATGCCGGGGCTCCTGCCTGGCAAGAGTTGCAGTTGTTCAGATGTGGCATGACCAAAGACTGGACCAGGTGTTGTGCTGCATACTCCATGAGGTAAGATGTGATCTTGTAGATGTTGTATAGCTTGAAGGACTATAGCAGTATGGTCCTTGAAGGACAACTGGTCAAGGAGGACTCACCAACCCATTGTTACATACCCACTTGGTGGGTGTTAATGATAATGAACCAAGCTGAACAGAGATGGGATTCTGAATAGATGGACAAGTTGGGATAACATGGAGGTCCATCGTTGCTAGGATGTGCTGAAGAAGGTGTCCCTTCATCCAGGTTGCAATACCAGTGAGATATGAAGACATCCTAGTTGATGCTATGTGATCTTCTGGAGGGAACGACAGGTACAGCTGCATATCATTGGCATGGCACGGATAAGAGAAACCCCGGGACTGGATGATAGGCCCTGGTGAGAAGTTTGAATAGAGAGAAGAGAAGAGAAGAATGCCCAAATCCAATCCTTGGGGCACCCATGTGCTTTCCTGGTTCACCCTTGACATCATCTCTCCATGCCAGGATGTGCCCCAGTGGTACTACCAAGTGCGCTAAGTATCAGAGTTCGCTTGCGGTACCGATTTATTAGCACAAATCTGAGGGAGATGCAGACACAGGCCCTCCTCACTCACACAAAAGCCTCCATTCCAGTCGCTCTACCTCTCGCCACATTTTGGAGTGTACCTTGTCTCCACTTGGCTAGCTCTACCTGTTTGTTCAGCAGACGTTATCATCTACAGATTGTTTTGGAGTAACGTTTGAAGATTTTGAGAGAGAGATCAGAGCTACGTGTGTTTTAGAGGGTAGCTGCCGATTGGCAGAGACATATCACGGCCACGTGCTTTTCTCCTCATGTAGGGGATGCTCTCCCATCAGAGCTGAACACGATCAGATACTCTTTCACTACAATGTGGGCGCAGCCGCAGGGAACAGCTAGTTTATTTCTATAATACGTTTTCATACAAATGATGTCGCTCAAAGCGCTTTACAAGATGAAGAATGAAAAAAGAAAATATGGAAATAAAATTTGACGATACTAAGTAACAAAGAATAAAGTAAGGTCCGATGGCCAGGAAGACAAAAAACTATCTGATGGCAGTCAGAGAGGGGGGCAAGGAGGACCATGTTGAATCGAGAATAGAGATCTAGCAGGAGGAGGAGTACAGATGACTTGCTGGTAGCTCGATCCTGCCGTACGATAAGCAGATCAGTCTCCATCCACAAATCCGGGTTCTCCCGTTACTGTACTCCTGGACAGAGAGGTAGCCAATCCCAAAGAGAATCTGCTGGCAACATCAAGGATGTCCAATGGCTATGATTTCCCAAGTTATCAACATCGTCTCCACCTTTACACGTACCAGCAGTCACCTTCTGCCCCATTAGAGTGGCGCTAATGAGACTTGCAAATGGCCGTTCTGCCCTCGATAGCAAACAGATTAGCTATATATGAAAAGCCAGGCTACAAAAACGAGGGGGGACCAAAAGATAACAAGAATTAAAAAAAAATATTTCTCAGAACATTTCCAAACTTTAATCCCCCTCAATATACTCTCCCTGAGACACAATACACTTGTCCCACCGCTTTTCGCACTGTTCAAAACTGCTCTGTAACTCTTGCAAAGTGATACCCTTCAGTGCCTCCGTCATTTGCTTCTTGACCTCCTCTACATCCTGAAAACGCTTTCCTTTAAGGTCCTTCTTCATTCTTGGAAATAAGAAAAACAAATCGCAGGGCGCAAAGTCCAGGGAGTTGGGGGGGGGACCATTGTCATCCCATTATTCATGAGTAACTGCTGCACAACTCAGAGCTGTGTGGACGGGAGTGTTCTCATAATGCAGAAGCCACTCGCCTGATCCCCACAATTCGAGTTGTTTTCTCGCTTGAGCACTTCAAGGACGCCACTTGGCCAAATGCAGAGGGCAGTCCTAGCACACGCACCTAGCGGCAAACGTCGGAACTAACGCCCCTCCAGCCTCCAGAAAAAAAAAATATTTTTGGGTCCCCCCTCGTAGAACCCAAGTCCCTGGAGCAGCACGGTCACAAGATTCAACCGCTCTGACACTTTGAGTGCAAAGGGGGAGAAAAATAAAAAAGAATGTCTTTTAATGAATATAAGCAGAGCCCAGCAGTGGTACCGTTAGGAGCAAAAAAACAAAAACTCGCAGGGACACACATTAGATGGAAATCCAATTTGAACTGACTGGGCATAATAAATAAGTCAGCGGGATGAGGCCTTGCTGAACACGGAGTGTGATCTGATGTCCAATTCTGCCTGTCACACACCCAACTATTTACAGACTCGCTTCATTTGTAGCATTATTTCAATGGTTTAATGAAACATGCATAACAGGAGCACATTAGAGCCCAAACAGAAAAGTAGGCCAAGCAGAGAATTTCAATCGAGTCGTACATCTCCCACCCTGCGTCAGGCTCATTTGAATGTATTAATTCAGATTATTCCGTAACCTTTGGAGCGCCTCGAATTTCGAAATGATTCCCTACACAAACTCTATTGTATCGTTGCCATAATCCAAGTGGAAATAACAAGGTTTTGGCCATGTGCTCCTCCGTGAGTGATTCTCTTCAGTAAATCGTTTTTGCAAAGGCGGTCAATGAGGAAATCACTCCAGAAAATAAACAGTGATGGATGAAGTGAGTTTTTGATTGAACAGCTGTAAATTAGCGGACCGCCAGACGGGCCTGTCGGCCGGCTCTTTCTGGAGCCTCTTGGCTGCCGCTGCTGCTCCTCGCCAGGAGGTGGGATAGCAGGTATAGAGAGCAGTTTACCTGTGTCACACAAATTCAGGGTACGTGATCATTGGAGAGACCCCACAAAGGTAATAAAGAAGTCCGATTATACATACAGAATGATACAGTGGTGTGAAAAACTATTTGCCCCTTCCTGGTTTCTTATTCTTTTGCATGTTTGTCACACAAAATGTTTCTGATCATCAAACACATTTAACCATTAGTCAAATATAACACAAGTAAACACAAAATGCAGTTTTTAAATGATGGTTTTTATTATTTAGGGAGAAAAAAAAATCCAAACCTACATGGCCCTGTGTGAAAAAGTAATTGCCCCTTGTTAAAAATAACCTAACTGTGGTGTATCACACCTGAGTGCAATTTCCGTAGCCACCCCCAGGCCTGATTACTGCCACACCTGTTTCAATCAAGAAATCACTTCAATAGGAGCTGCCTGACACAGAGAAGTAGACCAAAAGCACCTCAAAAGCTAGACATCATGCCAAGATCCAAAGAAATTCAGGAACAAATGAGAACAGAAGTAATTGAGATCTATCAGTCTGGTAAAGGTTATAAAGCCATTTCTAAAGCTTTGGGACTCCAGCGAACCACAGTGAGAGCCATTATCCACAAATGGCAAAAACATGGAACAGTGGTGAACCTTCCCAGGAGTGGCGGCCGACCAAAATTACCCCAAGGCGCAGAGGCGACTCATCCGAGAGGTCACAAAGACCCCAGGACAACGTCTAAGAACTGCAGGCCTCACTTGCCTCAATTAAGGTCAGTGTTCACGACTCCACCATAAGAAAGAGACTGGGCAAAACGGCCTGCATGGCAGATTTCCAAGGCGCAAACCACTGTTAAGCAAAAGAACATTAGGGCTCTCAATTTTGCTAAGAAACATCTCAATGATTGCCAAGACTTTTGGGAAAATACCTTGTGGACTGATGAGACAAAAGTTGAACTTTTGGAAGGCAAATGTCCGTTACATCTGGCGTAAAAGGAACACAGCATTTCAGAAAAGAACATCATACCAACAGTAAAATATGGTGGTGGTAGTGTGATGGTCTGGGGTTGTTTTGCTGCTTCAGGACCTGGAAGGCTTGCTGTGATAGATGGAACCATGAATTCTACTGTCTACCAAAAAATCCTGAAGGAGAATGTCCGGCCATCTGTTCGTCAACTCAAGCTGAAGCGATCTTGGGTGCTGCAACAGGACAATGACCCAAAACACACCAGCAAATCCACCTCTGAATGGCTGAAGAAAACAAAATGAAGACTTTGGAGTGGCCTAGTCAAAGTCCTGACCTGAATCCAATTGAGATGCTATGGCATGACCTTAAAAAGGCGGTTCATGCTAGAAAACCCTCAAATAAAGCTGAATTACAACAATTCTGCAAAGATGAGTGGGCCAAAATTCCTCCAGAGCGCTGTAAAAGACTCATTGCAAGTTATCGCAAACGCTTGATTGCAGTTATTGCTGCTAAGGGTGGCCCAACCAGTTATTAGGTTCAGGGGCAATTACTTTTCACACAGGGCCATGTAGGTTTGGATTTTTTCTCCTAAATAATAAAACCATCATTTAAAAACTGCATTTTGTGTTTACTTGTGTTATATTTGACTAATGGTTAAATGTGTTTGATGATCAGAAACATTTTGTGTGACAAACATGCAAAAGAATAAGAAATCAAGAAAGGGCCAAATAGTTTTTCACACCACTGTATGTAGTGAGATGCTTCATTGATCAGCTCCAACGACTGTGCCTTTAAGAGGAATATAAAATAATAATAATACATTGTGATAAGACAGCCCCCGGGCACAGACAGACAGACACCGAATGTCCCAAAACACACGCTATTTATTTACATTAATGTCCTACACACAACACATTGCTCTAATCCACCCAAACTCAGTCCCTTCTTTCTCTACTTCTTCTTCCTCCACACACAAGCTTCGTCCTCCTCCTCCCGACTCCGGCTCCTTTTATCAGGTACCCAGAAGTGCTCCAGGTTCTGGATTGCCGAGTTCCAGCTGCACTGCCGGGTGCGTCGAAAACACTGCCCACAAGGGCTCAGGAGTCCCAGCTGCAGCACCCCCCTGGCGGCGCCTGCGGGACCCAAAAGGGCTGCACCCAACTCCAATTTCCCATGGAGCTCTGCGGGAAAACGAGGCACCGCTCCCACCCAGGGGGATTGCCATCTAGCGTCCAGGGGGAGGTATTGAAAAGTCCATGGGTGCTCCCCCTGAACATATACTGAAGATGCGTCCCGGCCGGGCTTGAGCCCCGGCCATTTGCTACAACATGCTTTCACAATATCAAAGTCAATCTTGAATACAATTTTAAGTATGTGATAAATAGTAAATAATTACTAAATAAATAACATAATGGGAGAGAGTTAATAGAACAGGTCATCCACCTGAAGCTAAGCCTGGCCAGACCAGGATTGGAGACCATCTTGGAAAAGCTTGGTTAACTGCTGGAAAAGGAGTTAGTGAGACCAGCAGCGAGCACCTACCCTGTGGTCTGAATGTGGATCCCAGTGCAGTGACGGGGACACTGTGCTGTAAAAAGGGTGCCGTCCTTCCGATGAGACATACAACTGAGGCCCTGCTTCTCTGCAGTCATTAATGGGTGTCTTGAGCATCCTTCATAACAAGTAGGGTGTATCCCAATGTCCAGGCTAAATTGCCCACCACAGCCTACTCATTCTGGGCCCCCTCCACTCCACTCCACTGCAGAAACTGAACGGGGGTCCAAAGACTTTCTGAATCCACTGTTTACACGTTTATATGATGTGCACGCCACCTCCGACTGGTGGCAACGGTTTGGCTTTCAGCACGACAACGACCAGAAACGTACAGCCAAGAGAACTCTGGAGTGGCTTTGGGACAAGTCGCTGTGTGTGCTTGAGTGGCCCAGATATAGAATGTCAATGGAGAGACCTGAAGATGGCAGTTTGCAGACTGTGATGGAACCCAAGCACATCATCGAGCCCCAAACCCTTAAACACGATCACACCAAGTCCCGGGTTCTAATAATGGAAGGTTTATTATATAATTCCTCACAAAGTCACACAAGCACAAATAAACACGTTTTCGCTCTCCTCTATTTCTCTCCTATTACCACCACACTGCCCTCCTCCAGTTGAGTGTTGCTGTACGTCCTCCCAGCTCCGACTCGTCTCGTTTATTATGGACCCTGGAGTACTTCCTGTGCCAGGTCGATTGCTTGATGGAAGTTTTTCCGGATCACAAAGAAGTCCCATAAATTAGGAAGCACAACTCCCTACAGCTACCCCTTGCGGCACTCATGGTCACTAGCATGACTACATCTCCCAGCATTCCCTGCGGGTTCCCAAATGGGTGCCTTCATAGAGGGCTGCTGGAGTATAAAGCTCCCAGTGCATCTTCCATCTTCAATATGCTGCCAATCCATCCCTTCTGGTCCTTCCTTTCTCCAGGGTCTGTTCCCCTTCTCCTCCCCATCCTGGCTGGGATGCCTGTCTGCCTACCAGGAGCCTCCCATCTGGGTAAGGAATCATCCCCTTTTCTGGCCGGGGTGCCCATCCAGCCCATGTGGCATCTACAAGATGCTTCCCATCCAGTCTAAAGGAGCTTGAGAAGATCTGCCAGGAAGAATGGGATCAACGGACCAAATCCAGGGGTGCAAAGCCAAGAAGACTTGAAGCTGGAATTGCTGTCAAAGGACCATCTACAAAGTACTGAGATTAGGGTCCAAATACTTCTAGGAATGAAAAACTCGAGTTTTGGATTTTGAATACATTTGCAAACCTTTCTGCAAATGTGTGTTCACTTTGTCATTATGGGTTGTTGAGTGTGGACTGATGCGCACCAATGTCAAATTTATGAATTTAAAATGAATTCCACAAAGCACTGCAGTAACTGAACGGGGGTCTGAAGACTTTCTGAATCCACTGTCTAAACGTTTATTGTGGATATTTCTAGATTGGTGCTCACACACAGCAAGCTGTATACGTGAGAGAAGATCTAAAATGATGGTCCTTATATAAACAGATTGGAATTCCTCGTGATGGACAACACAGTCATAAGGTGTGATGGCTCGGAATCCGCGTTCCCCTCAGGTGGGAAGAATAAGCTCAACAGGAGCAATTTTTTGTGACAGAGTAAATTATCTTTCACCTGAAATTACTCCGCGAAGAAAGCCGTGCGCAGAGGACTTGCGAGACGACCCCAGGAAGGGGTTAACAGGAAATCAAGAACTATTTACTTATCCCAGCCAAGAATGAGTTTACTTGTTTCGAAATATTATCTTTGAATAAAAATATCCAAACAAAAAAAAGGAAACCAATCCTGAATATTTTGAAAGGATGAGTGCAAATCTAGAGATGGCTCCTGCCTACAACCAAATGTTGCTGGTATGGGCACAAGAACACCCGGACTATGACCTGGAGTCAGTGCTTCTGAAACCAGATGGATGGATAATGCAGAATACTGGTGGCTCTTCCAGAATTGCTTTCTGTCGCTAGGGCAAGTTGTTGTATTCCGCGACCACGTAATGGAACGGGCAGGTGTAATGCGGATTATATGACGTAAATGCCAGGCAGGATTATCTGGTATCCCACCCAGGAGAAAAGGGGTACCCTTGGTGAGAAGGGAAGCCAGAATGGAAGAACTGGCATCCCATCGGGGATGGATATGGGACCCCTAACTTAGACAAGGACCTGGATGGGTATGGGACCCTTACCTGGACGGACGGACGGACAAAGCAAAGAAGTAGTGGGGGAAGGCTCCTATTTGGGAATAAGTTCATCCTGGTAGCATCCCAGGCCTTCATTAACCATTTGGACACCTGCAGGGCATGATGGGAGTTGTAACAACAGAAAACCGCAACCCACCGGTTCGGACACCTTGCCTTACACAGACCTGGCATATGAACACTGAGACTCGGGTAAAGTATACATACCGGTGACCCTCAGCAGACCCTCAAAGCCTCAGTTTCAATGATCTCTGCAACTGACCTACAGCCAAAGTGACATACGGCCAAACAGCCAGTCCCAAATGCAGCCATGACTGTATTTAATATTTTGATAAATGTTTGTCAACTGTCATTTATGAATTAATTAGTGTCTTTAAGAAAGCAATGGTTTCTTGAAACGAGCCATTGTGAACTTCCCAACGTTTTAGGAAGGCTATCACCGATAAGAACATTTTTTGCTTTATGGTAGTAGCGGGGTTGGAGGCACTCATCAGTCTACTTGTAACTGCTTTGACAAGGACATTCTATGAGATCATCTGCCCAGGAACTGGACAAGTGAACCTTTTGAAATGGGCCAGCTAGCCTGAGACAAAAGGGAAATGGAATGGGGACTTCATACTGAAACAAGAACTGGCATGAAGGAGATGGGGGTCCGCTTATTTCCCTCGGTTGTGGCTGAATAGGACTGGTCACTGAATCAGTAGAGTCACTTGTACCACGAACGCCTCATTGGTGCATGAAACCAAAAGACTGGCATAAATTGGGTCTCGCTACCTCCAGAGTTTAGGGGACAGGGCACTGCAGGACTTGCCACCCGAAGTGGGAAGTCTGGTGAACGGGACAGCAAGGAGATTGTAGCTAAAAGACAGGGAGGAAAGAGATCAAGAGTTCGCCAAGGGTAAAGAGAAGCTGAGGCCATGCAAAGCAAGGTGTGGGACTTGATACGGGACTGAAGCGTTAGCCAACGTAGCTGAAAGAGAATGAGGGTGGCGTGAGTGAAACGTCTCACGATATTCTGACATTGGTTACTCCAGACAAGATCCTCTGGAGACCATTGGGCTTTTTCTGGTGCCCCGTCTGGAGCCAGTTCTGGGCACTATGGTTAGATCAGTTGCCCACTCCTGGTGGTTTCTTGGAACTGCTAATGTGAGCGCCCCCTCTCGTCCTATTGTGGTAACAGGATGCGTGACAACAATAAAGAATATAAAGGGGAGAATGGGATCACCTAACATGACAAAACAGCAGGCTAAGGAAAATGGATGGCTGGAATTTGATCACATCGGCACCTTTTGCCGTACTCGCCATCACAGGGTGGTGTAACACACTAACAGAAATAATGCCGCTATTTCTTTTACTGAGGGCCCTTTCACTAATTAATTAAACGTCATATGAAAACACGCTGGGTGTTCGTCGTGAGGGACCCATCGACTGCACGTTTCAAGAACTGATGAATGAATTCCCTCCAAACGCTCGTCCAGTTGTGAGGCTTTGTAATCCCCCAGCTGGGATTTAACCTTTAATAAAAAAAAATAAAAAACAATATCAAGCTGCGGACCCCAGTGGCAGGTTTAGTCTGAGCTCTCCATTTGAATACATTTTCCATCCTGACACCTTAAATATATCGGAATGCAGGCCTCTGGCTTCCTAAGTCTTCTGTAAAAAAAAAAGAAAAAAATTTTAAAAAAATAAGGCAGCCGAGTTAACCGGCTTTCGGAAGGAATGCGTTCTGCAGGAAGTTGCTGGGTTTCCATGGAAACGCTGCTGTTCAACCACAATTAAAGGCCCATTAAACTGCCAAACGGGTTCCAGTCGGACTGCCTGGGCTGAACGGCAAGATGGACGTTCCGACGGCCCCGTATGACTAGCGCGCTCGTTTTCTCATCCATTAGTCGTCTGTAGATCAGTCAATAAGGGAACACACCTGGGAGTGAGTAGGAAGTGAGGCGTCTATCACATCGAATTCAGGCGGGAGAGGCAACGCTTAGTGAAACGAAGGCTATGATGCTGAAGGTGTTGACTTTTATTTATTTATTTTTTTTTTCTTGGTAATTATTTTCCAGTCCACTTGCTACCTTCTAATTATAAAAACATTGGTGGGGATGAGATGCGTGTTCAAAAGAACTCCTTCCCTTTCATCAGTCGAAGATCTGCACTCCGCCAGATTGCCAGCACTTATTAACGCAGCGGGCTCTGTTTAATATAAATGGCCCAGAGTAAACAACCAAAAGCAAGAATTAAACGATTCAAATAAATGTCACTTATGTAAAATGACATTTTGTTTTCCTTTGAAAGGAGACATTTCGAGGGTGGGAGGTTACAGATTAATTCGAGCAAGTTTCACTTAACTATCTCCTTGCTCCGGTGACTTTCGGATTATTATTATTATTTTTGTACAATAAAATAAGCACATAGTGAAATGTTACAAAATGCCAAAGTACAGACGTCTTCCGACTCCAAAAAATGGTTAATTGAGAACGTGAGATTTTGTTAAGCGGACCGGTAGACCGAGATTTACGCCCGTATTTATCGAGCATCACAGGGTAGGAAAAACGGTCCAACCTCAAAAAACTCAGACTGAAAAGTATTTCATCAGTTGACGTAATTTAAATTTTGTGATTGGTGTTATTTATTCTTTTTGGTTTTTTTTTTTGTTCTTTTCTGAGCAATTTGTTGGAGGAGTGAGAAAAGCACTATATAAATGCAAAGAATTATTATTAGAGAGCACACTTGTATGACATCATTAACGTGAACCTATCAAGGGTTATATGATGCGTCATTTTCATACCCCTATTTGGATAAAACTTAAGATTTCATGTGCACTTCTCAGTATTTTTGATTTCTGGGTTCTGGCTTACGATTCTGGTTCTTCTCTAGACGTTTCCGGCTTGGTAAAAAATCAGGTTGTATCATCAGTTCTGACCCTGGCGCTTACTCTATTTTGCTTCATTTTCTGATCCAGAAATAAAAATCCTTCAGCTTCGACAGAACATTGAGAAACGTCTCCTAACGTTCCCAGGATTTAGGTGAGCTGTCCTAACTCACTAGCATGAAGTGGTGCACTGCGTCTTGACATAAAGTCATCCATCCACCCATCCATTATCCAACCTGCTATATCCTAACTACAGGGTCATGGGGGTCTGCTGGAGCCAATCCCAGCCAGCACAGGGCACAAGGTAGGAAACAAACCCTGGGCAGAGGGCGCCAGCCCACCGCAGGACATAAAGTCACCTGCTACCAAATACCAAAGACTTCATACTGGATGACTGAACATCCAAGTCCAACAATCCTCCACCTTTATTAGTAAGAACTCCAGGACCGGCTTTCATGATGGAGTAGCAATGACCTGCTAAATAAACCTAAAGCCATCCACTGCACATTTGGGTTTCTGTTCATTTGTCATCCTCTTTAATTCCCGGTTATAATAACACCTAATTAATTAAGATCTAATGAGCAACAAAAAGAGAATCCCAGCATTCCCGTCACTGATCTCTGATGGATTAGGGTGATGTGTTGAATAAGACTTCAGGAGAATGGAGTGCAGGGTGCTTATCCAGCATCAGCAGAATCTTTACGAAAATTTGGCTTTGCTGTAAGTCCTGCTGTTTGGTTTTACTGGTCCATGTGGTGTGGATCTGAAAGCCCTCCAGGCCTACACACGTTTGCTACAATTTATAATTTTTCGTGTCATAAATTTTATATATTGAAAGTGTAAGCAAATGTATTTCTTCCTTCCTTTTTCTGAATTTATTTCTTCCTTCCTCAAAAGTAATCCTTCAAAGTTTGGAGTGTAAAAACTCAACCAGTATTATCTGGGAATTGAAACAAGCTAATGAAACGTCCACCGATTTGGAACAACGCCAGTGGACTAGGAGTGTGAAAACGCCTTAAGAAACTTAAACCTTTGATCACAAGCCTACTGTGCCCTGCGTTGCCTTTTACTTTGCATTCTCCCTACAATCACTCGACCCTTTGAGTGCTAGTAAATTAATTCGCTTTTTTTTTATAAATCACTAGCCATGTGCGCCCAACTACGTTGCGCGTGTTAAAGTTGTCTGTGAAGGGCTCCCTGTTTAAACGCGGCTGCCAGTCGTGAACTGGGCCCTTCGTCGCACAGCATTATGATTTTTTATAAGGGAAACAAAATTAAAAAAAGAAAACCCTTGGACATTGATTCGATAGGAACGGCCTACTCGTAATCACTGTCCAAATAGAAATTATGTGTTGGTGTAGGAGCATTTCTGCTTCTGTTCGTTCACAGTCCGTCTCATTTTCACGACGCTGTCGTTTCCTCTCACGATGTCTTCTCAACCTTTCTCTAATCTCGCAGGTTGCTTTGTGGCAATCCAAAGAGTAAGGCAATATACACGGAGCAATGGTTATAAAAGGGGGACACATAGGTATCCAGGATCTTTAAAGCATAAATAGAGATCACTTCACTGACATGTGAGCAAGCCACGGTACAACTGTGAGACGCGCAGCACTCGCTGTCTACAACGTAGCAATAATAATTTCCGCAACGTGCTGTTACGTTGTCATTCATTTTACCGACTGTCTCTCTTTCATTCATATGTTACGTAGGCACGTACCTTTTATCTTCGGCAATCTCATTCTCTAACCAGGCCTCAGGAGCTAACCAGCGTAACACTGTCCACCACCCCTTTCGTTATTCCGGCACATTGACATCCGTGAGTAACAACAACGTACTAAACTGGAAGGTGGTCTACGCATGCATGGAATTCGCGGACAAACAAAGATCAAGATTTAAATGAAGATCTCTTTAGTTAAAGCACAACAATTTGTTTAGTTTGAATGTCTGTGTTTTGAGGTGTGACTGGCGTACTACAGTCTTCAGTAGTATAAGCCTGGAGGAGATTCTTAGTGCAATGTCTATGTTTTAGCTGTCTCTCTACTGCCATCTAGTGCTTCTTCTTCTAATTCATTCGCAGACAAACAAAGATCAAGATCCAAATGACGATTATATAGAGAGATTTCCAATTTGGAGCTTTACTTTGGGATAAACTCTTTAAATGTCATATTCAGTATAATAAACAGCTCTGTAAGCCATACGTTTACCATTTCACACATGACATTGGTATGTTTAGTTTGCCTCAAAGTTTATAATGTGAAACACAACCAAAAAATCTGGGAAATGATGCAAGGTAACGAAACGTCCTCTGATTCGAAACAAAGCCAGCGGACTAGGGGTGTGAAAACACCTTAAGAAACTTAAACCTTTGACGGCAGGCCTACTGTGCCCTGCATTGCCTTTCACTTTGCATTCTCCTTACAACCACTCCTCCCTTTGAGTGTTGATAAATTAATTAGCTTTTTTATAAAATCGTTTTCGATCTGAAGCTTTACTTGGGGTAAACTCTTTAAATGTCATATTCCATATCATAAACAGCTCTTTAAGCCATACGTTTACCATTTCAAACATGACATTGGTATGTTTAGTTCACTTCAAAGTTTATAATGTGAAACACAACCAAACAATCTGGGAATTGATACAAGGTAACGAAACGTCCTCTGATTCGAAACAAAGCCAGCGGACTAGGAGTGTGAAAACACCTTAAGAAACTTAAACCTTTGACGGCAGGCCTACTGTGCCCTGCATTGCCTTTCACTTTGCATTCTCCTTACAACCACTCCTCCCTTTGAGTGTTGTTAAATTAATTAACGCTTTTTTTTTTAATAAATCGTTTCCAATTTGAAGATACACTTAAGGCAAACTCTTTTATTGGTGCATTTTGTATCATAATCAGTTCTTTAAATCAAATATTTACCGTTTCAGTCATCATCAGTAATAGGGTGGATGCCAGCTTAGACCTTCTGTAGACCCTTGGCACTTTCATCTCCGTGAGGCTTTTTTTTTCATATCATTATAACACCCGCGTCAAGCGTCAGATTTTAAATGGTGTTTAGCGTGCATAGGGGGAGCCTCCATGTGGAGCTACTGAGGTAAGGATGTTGACACAAACTCTCCCGGGGAAACGCAGTCACTTAGAGCTCCTATGCTTTCACCTGCACACCAGAGGATGAGTCGCGCAAAGGCGGATAGTTTCACCCTTAGGTTTAGCGTCGGAGGTCCCAACTCTTTGACCCCACAGGCTATTTAAACAACAATGTCACCTTAAGTTGACATTTATTTCTGGGACCACTTCAGAAGAAGACCGAGCTCCACTACACAAACCGCTTTTCCTGAGAAAGAGCTTTAATGTCTGCATGTATTTTCATTTTGTACTTTTACTTGACTTTCATTTTTTAACCCAGCTTTTAACTGGGGTCCCCACTGGTCTCCCAAACTCTTCATCATCTTCCTCTGGTGTGTTATTTACATTGCATAAGCATCATCAAACATCAATGCCTAATAACTGAAACCCATCAACCAAGAGTGAATCATAAGCAGGCCTGTCATCTGAACACTTAATAACAAAGCTCATTCCTTCATTCGTATTGGTGTAGCATGTTGTTTGATGGCTAAATGATTCAAAGGTATTGGCATTTATGTTTGCTTTTGTCATTTCTCAATACCGTTCAAGCCCCGTGCTCAAAGATTATTAATATTGTGAGGAATGGCTGGCGCCTTTACCCGGCCAGGCGACTCCTTAAAGGGAGGATGGGGGGAGATGGCTTTTGAAGGACGCTATCCCCCCCCAAATTACTATTTGGCAGCCCCCCTGGGTTGCAACGGTGCATCAACAAATGGTATTTGTTGACACAGCCCTGTTGGGATCCATGGATGCCACCAGGGGGAGCTGTGGGACCCACGTTAGGGTTTCCCTGGAATTTCCACCTGGAATGCTCAATGGGTGTGGAATAAAAAGGATCCAGTTACCACACAGAGAGAGTCAGAGTCAGAAGGAAGTTAGAAAGAAAGAAAGAAAGAAAGAAAGAAAGAAAGAAAAGTGCTACATTATGTTGTGCTGCTGAGGGGAACACTTTGGGAAGTGCTTCCCTGTCTAAATAAACGTGTGTGTTGCTGCACTTGAGTCTGTGTCTGTCATGTCTGGTGTCTGGGGAGCTGTGCCCCTCCGGGGTCTTCACAATATTTCTATTGTTAGTGTTACCAAAGGTGTTATTTTTACCATTATCATTTGTCGTCAAAGCTTTAAGAATCACTCTGATTGAATGTCTACCCTGCTAAAAGCGGACACCCAATGAGCACCTTCACCTGCATTAGTGCCGACCACTCTTTCTGAATGCTGACTGGCTCCCAGTTTAACCAGTAGTCACTGCCATCCATTCACACGCACACAGCGGTGGTGGCCTGAGGCGCTTGACGAGCCCCTCTTCAGGCACTTTGTCCTCACGCTCTCCACTCTCTGTATCATCTGACAGTTCTGCACTCCTGGTTATCCATAGGGAGCAACATCCCAGTAAGTGCCTCCGGCATTTATGTAGAGGACTGGAAGAAGTTAAAATGCCAGGCGGATCGCAGGAAGACAACATGTAAGGACGGGTGTGAATATCACAAGTATGGAGTTGCTTTTAAGGCTGCAAGCATTAGTGAACTTCTGACAGCAATTAGAAGTGACCATGCTCTTTCGTTATTAAATATTTAGCCGGTGATAATAACAGCACTCGGGACCTCGGCAGTCTTGACAGCGTTCGCTGCCTCGTGCTTTTCCACCGATTCATCAAGGCGGCAGCAATTTCTTCCACTAACCTATGTGGCTGTGCTTTGCCTCGTTTTAAAAGTCAGAGCACTTGCTAAAAAATCACCCAGTTATTAATTTCTAATAAGGCACCATTTTCTTGGCCATATAGCAGTTTCATGGTCCAGTGAGGAGGACGTATTTTTACACAGTCTAAAACTCTGATGGTTTGGTTAGTGGGGAGTGGGGCTTCACTACATGACCACTGATTCTCATTGTAAAATAAACTCTACACATAAACGGCACAAAACGAATCATTTTTGGTATAATAGCACAAAGACTTCTACGACAACATCCACCTTAATAAAAGAATAACTGTCTGTGTGTCTTTCTGTGTGTGCGTCCAGTTGCTGTGCCTCTGTCATTCTAACAGATGGCACATGACAAACGTTTTTTCAGTAATACCATGCATTATATTTGCCATTCCAACAGACGGGTGCATCACAAGCATTAGCACTGCTTTGACAAATCCTATACCAAATGGCCTATAACAGAGACATACACACTGCATAGTGCATTGCAATTGTTAACGTTAAGCGCTGCATTGAATACTTTGATTTCAATCCGACTTTGATGGGTAGCACAGCTAGTTAGAGAAATAATTTTGCAAAATGAATCAAAGCCCCTAGAATGAACCCACCTTAATAATAGGTTAAGCGTCGGTGTAATTATTTGGTGGCTATATCTCCGTTACTCTAACAGATGGTGCATCACAAGCATTATCTCTACTTTAACAAATCCCATACATACCAAACGGCATATAACAGTGACCTACAGATACACGGATACATGCACATGCGGACACTTGTCCCTTTATCAAGGCCTAAAGCTGATTTCTATCTGTCCGGAAGTTACTCTCTGTTCAGAGCATTCAGCGTTAACGTATTCAGTGTACCACATATTGGAATGTATTTTGTAATGCATGTAGTAATGCTTGCATTTGTCATTCCAACAGATGGCACATCACAAATATTAGCACTGCTTTAATGAATCCCATACCAAATAGCATATAAGAGAGACATATGCATTGCAATTTTCATTCCAAAAAATGGTGCATCACAGACATCAGTACTGCTTTTATTGAATCCCATACCAAATGGCATATAACAGAGACCTAACCTCCAGATGAACACACAGATACACACATGGATACTTGTCCTTTACTAAGGTTAATGAACTCATTTCTGTCCATCTGTATTTCACATATTCAGCATTAACATTTGCAGGAAACCGTCTATTGGAAAGCATTTTGTAATGCATCTAGTACTAAAATCAGTTATATTTTTCATTCCAACAGACGTTGTATCACAAACATCAGCACTGCTTTAACAAATCCCATACCAAATGGCATTTAACAGAGACCTAGCTGCCAGATGGACACACAGATTCATTCACACGTGGACATTTGTACTTTACTAAGGTTATGAGCTCATTTTTGTCTATCTGTATTTCACATATTCAACATTAACATTTGCAGTAAACCGTCTATTGGAAAGCATTTTGTAATGCATCTAGTACTAAAATCAGTTATATTTTTCATTTCAACAGATGGCGCATCACAAATATTAGCACTGCTTTAATGAATCCCATACCAAATAGCATATAAGAGAGACATATGCATTGCAATTTTCATTCCAACAGATGGTGCATCACAGACATCAGTACTGCTTTAATAAATCCCATACCAAATGGCATATAACAGAGACCTAACCTCCAGATGAACACACAGATACACACATGGATACTTGTCCTTTACTAAGGTTAATGAACTCATTTCTGTCCATCTGTATTTCACACATTCAGCATTAACATTTGCAGGAAACCGTCTATTGGAAAGCATTTTGTAATGCATCTAGTACTAAAATCAGTTATATTTTTCATTCCAACAGATGGCGCATCACAAATATTAGCACTGCTTTAATGAATCCCATACCAAATAGCATATAAGAGAGACATATGCATTGCAATTTTCATTCCAACAGACGGTGCATCACAGACATCAGTACTGCTTTAATAAATCCCATACCAAATGGCATATAACAGAGACCTAACCTCCAGATGAACACACAGATACACACATGGATACTTGTCCTTTACTAAAATCAGTTATATTTTCCATTCCAACAGATGGCGCATCACAAACATCATCACTGCTTTAATGAATCCTGTATCTAGTGGCATATAACAGAAATCTAGCTACACAGAAACACTGATACACACATGGATGCTTGTCTTTATACTAAGGTGGAAAAGCAGATTTCTGTCCATCCAACAGCTAATCTTGATTTATGTAGTCAGTGCTAATGTTTGCTGAGTACCAGCTATAGGAAGGTATTTTGTATTGCATGTAGTAAAAAAATTATATTTTTCATTTCAACACATGGTGCATCACAAACATCAGCACTGCTTTAATGAATCCTGTTCCTAGTGGCATACAGCAGAGATGTAGCCACACAGAAACACCGATACACACATGGACGCTTGTCTTTATAATAAGGTGGAAAAGCAGATTTCTGTCAATCCAGCAGCTACTCTTGATTGATGGAATCAGCACTGATGTTTGCAGAATACCAGCTATAGGAAGGTATTTTGTATTGTATGTAGTAATAAAATTAATTGCATTTTTCATTCCAACAGATGGCACATTACAAAAAATTAACACTTATTTAATGACTCCCATACAAAATGGTGTGTAACAGAGACATAGCAACCGGATGGACACAGAGATACCCAGACACATACAAAGGGACGCGTATCCTTTTACTAATGTGGCTATAACTCTAAATGACTCCAATGTGGGCATGTATACTGAAATCAATTAGCGCCCCCTACAGGGCAGGCTGCATCTTGGATAGGCAGCAAAGTGTGTGTGAAAGGACAAACAAGGTCAATCCACGATGCAGACGTGTACCAAGGTGGATGGTCTTGAAACGTGTGAGCCGTCGCGGCCAGTCTGCTACAACCTGATTTACTGCTCGACTGAAGATTTGGACCATAAAATCCTGAGCCGTGCTGCCACTATCAGTCACTGAGGACCTCTAATAAAAGCAAACGGTTAATGTCAAGAGTACAATGAAGGCTCCAGAGAACCTCAGCTGACTCTGTCTGTCTTGAAAATGGAGGATTGCATTTAGCGGATCAAGTCGGGGAACACGAAGCCAAATGTGTTAGGAACAGCGATTTTACAAATCACGCTTAAATGCACCAAGTCCCGAGTGTGACTCAAACTACAGTCACTGGCAGCCCTTGTCAAAGTGACTGAAACTGCACAGTCAGGCGCATTTTGATTAAGACTGCCCCCCATCCGGGGCGCTGTGCCTGTGCCAGTTCTTATCAACTTGAATCACGCTGTGTCCGGTTCTTATACCAAAGATGCTGAATCTGTGCCCAGTTCTTGCCGTTGTGACAAAAAAAAAAAAAGGGAAAAGACAGACCTTGGCAAGGGTGACACACAAACTGGCCCTGAACGTCATGAATAAAAAAAAGAAGTCATTGTGGACCTCGGGAAATCAAAGAGAGTCGCCTCCTGGTCAGCACTCAGCATTCCGTCAGGGATTGGGTATAGGGGGGCAATTTTATTTTAGATTTCTTCTCCTCTTTTCTGATTTGCTCAGTTATCCCAAACGGGCTATGTCAGCAATGCCTCCGCAGTGCCAAGCCGAAAAATCTGTTTTACAAATAAATCCAGTAGTCATAAAAGGCCTCGAGTAATTCATGCTGGTGATGTCAAGCCTTCACACATCAGCCATTAGAGACTTCTGCAATGCTATCTAGCAGCGCCTGTTAGCAATGCCCATTTTCACACTGTGCCAACTGTGTGTGCTACGACCTGAACGCTGCCACAACAGGTTGCATACACACACACCAAACCCTGATCAAGATTCTAAAACCAACGTCAGCCTCCGACACACGGCCAAACACGGCCGCTGCGACAGAATAATTGTGTTATCATGTATTATAATGTCTGCCGGATTGCAGGCTGTGCTTGGAATCACAAGCATTTGCATTTGTCTTTCCCAATTTAAAATTCATTGAGACATATTTACTCAGTTTTACACCTTGCTCATCCATGCATTCCAGCCGCACAAAATGACACGCAAGATACCCTACAAGTACGGCAAGCAAAATTAAAATCGGTGACAAGGTGCGTGGGAATCAGCTTTAAAATAGCGGGACAGGGAGCGGATGAGAGTCACTAAGTGACAAATTCCCTTCTCAAGTTCCAAAATAGTAGAGAGAAAAAATAATGAAGAGGGTAACAAAAATGCTGGCAGCGACGAGAAAGCGGCCCCTTCAGGGCAAATTAACTCCGCCCCCCGCGTCCCAGAGGCCCCGCCCTTGTGGACTTGGTCGCTCTAAAGCAGAGACACGCTCAAAAAAAGGGGCGTCTCCCTTCAAGGATGACGTTACATTTTTTGTGACTGACAAGCGGCTTTTCATTACGTGCCTGGTTGACGCTGGGTCGGCGGCATTTAAGCAGCCTGATTTCTGTTGCGCCTCTTAACGCGCTTTTGCTGGGGCGGCCTTAGGCATGTGCAAACTGTGCACCTGCACACTGCCGCCAAATCCCAAGGGCCGCCAGGCCAATATATATTGAATATAAAACAGAAAGAGAAAATAACGACACAGCTGACAGCTGAAGCGAAGCTAGTGCACGTAGGCGAGTCGTCTTACAAGTTAATGTTTCACCTAGTTTTAATAAAGTATTAGTGTTAGTGCAATAATGTGAATATCTGGTCGGAACTCGGAAAGGGGACACAAGACATTCGCACACCCATTCAAAGCAAAATGAAGAGATTTCGAGTACACGAATCTGGTTATTCGAAACGAAAGAGAAAGGCGGCTCAGGAGGCTTTCATTGCGTCACAGCAAGGAGCAATCCTGAACTTTGTCATAAGTTAAACGCTTGTGTCATGAACATGAGGCGGCTATGCAGTGTCCGAAACAGATATGGCCATCCTCCGTGCATAAGATACCATATTGACATTGGCGGTCGAAGGGGACACCGATTCTTTCTCTGCCCAGGGGCGCCACGAGCCTAGAGCCGCCCCTGGCATTTGTGTTCAGTTTTTATTTTTTTGGGATTAATACATTAAACGGGGTGGCCCGGTTGGCACCCCAACTTTTCTTTGAGACTCCAGTCGTCCTTCCGTTTATCACAATGTGACTTTGTCCTCCTTTAAAGCAAATGAGTTTCATCAATAAGGGCAGATCTGAGCTTGAATAATAAGCTACAGCCGGGTGAGGCTGGCATATTCTAACATCTATTGATGGTAGCGGTGGCATCACCAGTTGTTTCTAAATAAGACTGAAAAATGTTCCCCTGTGCATTAATTTGGGAGGTAAATCAATATTTGATGTAATAGGAAGCAGTGCGGGTTTGTTCTGCGCCGCGGAATGATCAGGCTTATAGCGTATGTGTTTTCTATCTGAATTATTAAGGTGGAAAGAACGATTATAAGTGGATTCGGAAAGTCTTCGGACGACTCCTTCACTTTCTGCACACTTTACTGTGCTGGACATGTCAGTTGACATGGATACATGTCACACTTGTGCTCATCGATCTACACCCAACAACAAAGTGATCGCGTTTTCAGGAAGGTTTGCAAATTTATTCAAAATCAAAAAAACTGAAATCGCTCCTTCCTAGATGTATTCAGACCCTTTGCTGTGTCCCTCCAGATTGTGCTCAGGTCCATCCTGTCTGCGGTAATTCTCCTTGAGATGTTGCGAGAACTTGATCGGCGTCCACCTGTGGCAAATTAACCTAACTGGATATCACTTAGGAAGGCACGTGTCACGCGTACCTGCGTACAGAAGTTGGCATTGGATGCCAGGGGGTTTGGGCACAATCGCTAGATAGGTGCTCTCACATCGCTGTGGGTATTGAAGGACAGACGAAGTGGAGGGCCATCCGTGAGACCACCAGTGTGGCAGAGGGAGCCTCAGGCTGGTTGTGGCTCAAATGAACAGGACCTTTGAGCAGGAGTCTGATCAGCCCCTGCTGGGTGTGATGTTGAAATACCTGAAACTCCGGAGGGTCCCAGGAATACCACTGAGGACGCATCCAGCTGTGGCATCAGAAGAGGGTCGCATACATACATAAGTGTAATGTAAAAAATATGAATGTAAAACGTATGTGTAAACGTAGACGTGAATGTAAAAGGTAAGTGTAATATAAAAAATACAATGTAAAATATTAATGTAAAATGCAAGTGTGATACAAAATGGTTAAAAAATACAATGTAAAAAATATGATCAGAAAGAATAACTGTATAATGTAAGTGTAAAAATGTTGTGACGGACAGCCGGGTCCCATGCCCGGCCGGGACGCCTCTGCTGCATACGTCCCGGGGGAGCCACCATGGACAGTGCAATGACTCCCCCGGGGCGCCTGGGGGAAGTCTCCCTGGCCGTGGGTCCTTCCTCAGTCTCCCCCGTGGCTCCTTGGGACATGGAGTCCACCACAGCCCGGTTGGGAGATGGGGTGGCCGCTAGGGGGTGCTGCGGAGAGCCAGCCGCCACATTGGACGACTTACCAGCCCCACCCGGAGGTGCAATTAAGACCGGCTGGTCAGGCACCTGGAGCACTTCAGGGTGGGCTATAAAGCGGGCCAACCTCCCTTCATTCTGGGCCAGAATTGGGAGGAAGAGGACGAGGTTGCCTGGGAGGAGTGGCGGTGCCAGAAAGAGTTGTTGTGTGGGATTTATAGTGCTTTGGGACTGTGTATTGCCTGTGGGTCACGGGGAAGGCGTGATGTGTGTTTTGTACACGTGCCTCTGCATAGTCTGTGCCGGGTCGGGCGCTATATAGCGCCTTTTACAATGTACATGTATAAGTAAAGTGTAATGTAAAAAAGGTAAAAATATACAAATGTAAAAAATATGTGTATAATGTAAGTAATGTATAATGATATTTAAAATGTAACTAACGTAAAAAAGTAAAACAAAATACAACATAATATAAAATGTAAAATATTTGATGTAAAAAATGTATACTGTGTTATTCAAGTGTAATGTATAAAAGGTAAAAATATATACTGTATGTAAAAAATATAAGTGTAGAATATACTGTATGTGTAAATGTGTAATAAAATGTAACTTTAATGTAAAAAAGTTTAAAAATATAATGTAAAATATCCGATGCAAAAATATAATGAAATATAAAATGTAACTATGTAATGTATAATGATATTTAAAATGTAACTAATGTAAAAAAGTAAAAAAAACTGTGGTGGGCTGGCACCCTACCCTGGGTTTGTTTCCTGCCTTGCGCCCTGTGTTGGCTGGGATTGGCTCCAGCAGACCCCTGTGACCCTGTAGTTAGGATAATGCGGGTTGGCTAATGAATGGATGAAAAAAGTAACAAAAAAAAATAATAAAACGTAATATATAATGTAAAATATATGATGCAAAAAATGTATAATGTAGAATTCAAGTGTAATGTATGACAAGTAAAAACATGTAAGTGCAAAATATAAATGTATAATGTATGTAATGTGGTGCAATGAAATGAAAAATGTAACTAATGTCATTTTAGTCAGTCAGTCCAACCCGCTATATCCTAACACAGGGTCACGGGGGTCTGCCGGAGCCAATCCCAGCCAACACAGGGCGCAAGGCAGGAAGCAAACCCCGAGCAGGGTGCCAGCCCACACACCAAGCACACACTGGGCACAATTTAGGATCGCCAATACACCTCACCTGCATGTCTTTAGACTGTGGGAGGAAACCCACGCAGACACGGGGAGAACATGCAAACTCCACGCAGGGAGGACCTGAGAATCGAACCCGGGTCTCCTTACTGCTAAACCATGCTGCCCATAACTAATGTAAAAAGTAAATAAAAAATACAAAGTAATATATAATGTAAAAAATGTATAATATAAAATTCAAGTGTAACATATATAATGTAAAAAACTTAAATGCAGAATATGTGTAAATGTGTTATGAAAAGTAAAATGCACAGTTTAAAAATATAATGTAAAATACAGTATATGATGCAAAAAATCTAAATGTATAATGAAATTGTAAAATATAAGTGTAAAAGATGTAAATGCAAACTCCACGCAGGGAGGACCCGAGAAGCAATCCTGGGTCTCCTAACTGCGAGGCAGCAGCGCTACCCACTGCGCCACCGTGCCACCACACTAAGGATCTTTCCTTTTTATTTTTTTTTTCTCATAGGCTACAGAACAAGTCCTGGGGTGGGCTGTGACATCACTACTGTACAAGTCTAACCCTGGTGGTCCTGCCCTTTCCTCCCTGGAGGCCATTTAAAATGAGATGGCACCAGAACATGGTGCCCATTCAGCCAATGTTTCCTTATGTTACGGCAATCCACGACGGAGAAGCAAACAGGACACGAGACATGCATCTTATCATGAACCCTTTTATCATTTCCTGCCATCCATTTTGACTGAATGGGGTCACCAGCTAGTGCAAGGTGTATATATTGAGAATATTACATAATGTCACATGCATACGCAAAAGGAGGCAGTCAAAGGGCTTAATTAACTGAGGGAAAGATGTCAGTTCAGGGGTTGACGTGACGCACTAACCTCTTTTCTCCCTCTTCTATAAATCATCAGAAGGGAAAGTCAACTAAACCGGCATCAACTTCCACTTTCCTGTCCAGACCACGCCCTCCTGCTGACCTCACTTCCGCCACTACTCTCATGGACCCGCCTCTTCCTGCCCAGCGCCTATAAAAGCCCGCCCCTCTTCTCCCCATTCAGTTCTACTTGGACTCTGTCATTTGTGGTTACTCGCTGTTTTGCTCTTATAATATACAGGGAGGATCACCAAACATTTTTCTCTGTCTTTTCTCATTATTACAATAATTATACTTTAATGAAATAAGGATCAACATAATAAATGCTACCAGTATGTAAAAATGGATATATTGCATAATGGATTTTTTTTTTTATTAATAAATTGAATCTATGTGTAATATTTATTATATATTTCTGTGACCACCAGTGCAATTACAAGATAAAGATCATGCAATCAACTGCATCAAAGCATATAGTTAAATTAGAGCATAAAATAATGGCTTTAAAAAAATGTATCTCACAATGTGCAGTACATGATAATATTAGCATATGGAGGTTACCCTGCTGCCTCACAGCTCTAGTGTTCTCAATTTAACTCCAAGCGTGGGCACCATCTGTTGGAGTTGGCACACTCTCCTCTCGTCCACTGCTACTCTGGTGTTATGCCACAGACCCTCAGACAAGATGGTAAAGATGATTGGGAATCCTAAAGGGCCTGTGGGTTTGTGCATTAGAGTGGCACCCAGTCAGCCACCAGAAATGTTTTTAAGGAAAGGTGCATCTAAGAGAACCAATTTAGGCCTGATGAGCCTGTTAAGCTGTTATGTTGCTGTATTTCAGACTGGCACGTGGAAACAGGGTTGGCGCCACCATTAAGGTGAATTAGACAATAGGGTGCAGATCATTGGATACCCAGCCACATGGGTTAGCTACCAAACGGTTGGCTCTCTAATAAGCTTGGCCTAGGTGCAAAATATCCCAGCACCGGCATTGCAAATGACTTTTGTCTTTGTCTTTATCTTTCTGTTTGTATTGTTACTACAGTGCATTGTTGGTTTTTGGTCTTGTACAGGTGGCACTGTTTTGCATTTTTTGGTTTGTTGGCTGTGACTAACTTGTTGTAGCAATGACATCCAGTTGGTTGTCATGTGATGGGTCACCAATGTGGTATCTAATGCCATCACTCACACCTTATTAGCGGCACAAATTTTAAGGCATTCTTGCTTTGGGTCCTTTTTCTCAGTGGAGTGGTGCGGCGGCATTCAGTGTTTTTGACTGGTAAAAATCTTTAAGGACTAAGTCAGTAAAAAATATAATCAATGTATTTATTCTGTATCATAATCCTAACCAATGCCTGAAGTGGAAACACATACAGTAAGTGTCGTTGCTCTCTAACATCAGATCAGGGAATGAGGGAAGGGGAAGGTTGGCTTCCCAGTTGTTTTACCCCTTGGAGTTTTGCACTTCGATGTATAATAGCATTACATAGCAGGCTGGGGTCTTTCTTCGAGTTTGTAACACTCACATTTAATAACACGAGACTGAAGTTGTTAGAATCCACTTTGGTGATTAGAGCGTCCAGATCGACTAACATTAGATTGGAGAGCAGTGGTCCCCCTTGGAGTTTTGATTGATTTGTTGTTATCACACTGGCTAAAAAATTAAAAAAACACGACCCGAGAATTCACGGATTTCCATGGATCAGCAAAAATATTTTGCGGACTGGAAAAAATATACCAGTGTTCAGACTGGCAGTTGGGATACCCGGGCCTAGTGGAAGTCAAAAGAAAATTCCATGAAGATTTACTGTTAGGACTTATTTGCTTGTTTCTTTGACTAAAATGTATTGATTTCTTTACTGGGTTTTGACATATGGTTGACCCCCCCCCTCCTCCTTTTCTCTTACTCCATGTTCTGACCTCCTTCCTAGCCCCTGATTATGATTTGTCATTTTATAAGTGGAGCTTTAATCTCCAGGGGATTCCTTCTGTTTTTATTCACAAGGCATGCTTCACTTTTTAGTATCACATTCATAACACATATAGCTTGGTCGTCAGGATCCTCAGAACCCTAATAACAGAAGATGGCTGAAAAAGATCTCTGTAACGCAAGGTAGGGAAGAAATCCGTATGAGATCATATTGGTCCTGCTTAATATTTACTATAAATTTTAATTACACCCATTCCCCTACACCACCACTACTACCAATAAGCCCTTCTTGCTTATCTAAAGCTTGGTATTCGGAGATGAATTAAGACTCGGGTAATCCTTGTTGGCTATAAACATTTTGCTGCTCACTATTGACATCTGAGTAAATATCCCTGCCAGAACAATTGCTCCACAGGCGCTCACGCTCATCACGGGTTCATCGGTGCCAACATCCTGTCAGCATAGTTCAGTTTAAGAAGCCTGCTCTTCTGTTTCATTCAATAAAGGGCCAATCGAAAAGTAAAAGCCTTTCAAAGTGGCCTTGCTTCAAGGCAATGATGTTTTATCGCTTAATTTTTGAATCTTACGGCTTTGAAATTAGGCTTATAATTTAAACAAAAAAAAAACTTTTGAATGATAAGAATATTCAAATGCTGGAGAAGCCCTGGTGCTTTTGTGCTCCAGTTCATTGCCACCCGGTGTCCCCCCTAAGAGAACGTGCTGCAGTCATTTCCTTCACGTCTTCCCAGACTGGCACAATTTGGTGAAGAGGAGTTCTGGTAGCACAGAGTTGCTTTTGATATCACGTTAAACTTCCTGAAGCAGCCGCGTGAAACTCGACATCAGTTGTTGATTTAGCCAATTGCAAATCCCGGAACAAATTCCCAGTGCTGTGGTGTCTGACACTTTCTCGGATCGTTTCTCGCAATGCAGAAAGAGATTTGATTTTATATGGCAAATTGAAAGGACTTTTTTTTTTGTGTGTGTCATATTAAGGGTAATTTTTCTCTCTGATGTGGCAAGTATGAATGTTATTCCGGGAAACGCATCTTCTGTAAAATGGCTAATAAATAAGGATATAAAATGAAAACAGGGTTTAGAAATAACATTAGAACTTTAGATATAACCGATGAAAATCAAAAGTGCTGCCGTCTGCAGTATATACTGATGCTGCTCTTTTACTATGTTCTGTCACGCGCAATACAGGAGAGCAGATCTTAGTAAGTCGATGACAAAATCACCGATGGGAGGAGCTTGAAACTTACCCATTTGGAATACACATGGACTAGGCACAAACACCAGACAACTACTCCCTTGAGTAAACCGGGAGATGTGAGCTAAAGGCAACACAGCGAAAACAAGAAGAAAACAAAGTGACCGCCATCCAGACGAGAGGCAAAATTCACCGACAAAAAACAGATAATAAGACGAAAACCAGAGAAGACATGAAAAGTAGTCACACGAGAAGTCGAAAATGTAAGAAAGGTTGGATAAGGCTCGGAGCAAAAGGCTGACCTTTTATCTCATCTGCTGATTGATTCAAGGTCACGACCCCAGAGGCCACGCCCCTAGAAATGTGTCACGTGACCCGAACAACAGTACACAAAATGGCTTCCCTAACTGGAAAAGGCTACCAAACCTCGCTCTTCAGCCTAAATCACCTAACACTAGGAAGTAGTGAGAATTGACATTAGCTCTGAAAACTGCATTATCAGAACGGCCCAGTGTGTCTTCTCAAGTCTGACCGCAGAGACCACGCCGCTATAAATGTGTCACGTGACCCTGACAACAGTACACAAAATGGCTTCCCTAACCGGAAAAGGCTACAACACCTCGATCTTCAGCCTAAATCATCTAACACCAGGAAATAGTGAGGACAGACTCCAGCTCTGAAGGCTGCATTATCAGTATTGGCCAGTGTGTCTTCTCAAGTCTGACCCCAGATGCCACGCCCCTACAAATGTGTCATGTGACCCGGACAGCAGCACACAAAATGGCTTCCCTAACTGGAAAAGGCTACAAAACCTCTCTCTTCAGCCTAAATCATCTAACACCAGGAAATAGTGAAGACTGACTCCAGCTCTGAAATCTACATTATCAGAACAGCCCAGTGTGTCTTCTCAAGTCTGACCCCAGAGACCACACCTCTATAAAATGTGTCATGTGACCCTGACAACAGTACACAAAATGGCTTCCCTAACTGGATAAAGCTATAAAACTTCGATCTTCAGCCTAAATCATCTAATACTAGGAAGTAGTGAGGACTGACACCAGCTCTGAAATCTGTTTGGCCCAGTGTGGCTTCTCGAGTCTTTTTCTCGATTACAGTTGTCAGGTCATCGGCTCCACTTCTTTATCATCTTTAGAGAGATATTTCTCCTAAAAGCCTTGATAGCCTGTGGAGGCTGGCCCGGACACAGACAGGCGGACACGTTGACGTCACCCACCACACGTTTATTATCCATTATTTACAGTGCACACAAACCCCAAAGTCCTGGCCACAGCTCAAAGCCTTTCTCTTCAGGCCGCCTCCTTCTCTCCTCCAGAGTTCCGTCATACTCCACTCCCGACTCTAGCCATTTTCTGAAGGGAGGCGGCCCCTTTTATAAGCACCCGGAATGTGCTCCAGGTGTGTTCCGGCAACCTCCCACCGACACGCCCCACTGTGGCGGAAGCGTCGGCTGCATCCCCGGAAGCACACCGGGTGTCCCTGCTCTTCTTCCCCCCAGCACTTCCAGGTGTGGTGGAAGTGCTGAGATCCAGGGTCTCCAAGGCATTGGGGCGCCCCCTGGCCCCTACAGAGTGGATCTTCAAAGCTCTGTACCCGTGGCCCCCAAAGGTACCAGGGTGGTTGCCCCCACATGGTCTGGGGAAGGCGCAAGCCCTTCTCTGGTCCTCCTGGGTGTCCCGGCCGGGTCGCCACCCCAGCCATCTCTGATAGCCTCTAGAGGCGTTTTGACACTCCTAGTCCGTTTGCTTTTCACCAGATCACGGCAGGATTTCATTACTTTGTTCCAATATCCTGTTAGTTTGGCTACGTTTCACATTGCAGACTTTCAAACGAAGTAAAAGTATTGATAAGCAACCCGGACTTCTTTTATTGGGCAGAAGCTTAAAATATCATGGAGAGTCGACAAGAACTGTGTTTGTGCACCACTGCATTTTCTAAAATTGCGTTCCTTATTTACCAAATGCCTATTTTCACTTTTCAAGAATAAGGGAGATGTGCAGCGCTGCAGTAATTACAGGGGTATAAAGTTGACCAGCCACACCGTGACGGTACGGGAAAGAGTGATGGATGGATGCTCGGCTGAGAGAAACTGTGAGCAGCAATACGGTTTCAAGCGAGAAAAGAGCACTAGAAGATGCGATGGCTGCTTGAAGAGTGTTGATGGAGAAGTACACAGAAGGTCAGACAGAATCGCATTAGGTGTTTGTAGACGTAGAGAAAGCAAATGACAAAATGCCAAGAGAGGAGTTATGATGTTATACGAGGAAGATAGGAGTAGCAGAAAAGTGCAAGATCAGTCCAGAAAAAGTTCAACCATTGTTAATGTAACGAGAGCGGTTTGCGCGCCATTGATGTTACCCGGCAGCCAAGGAGAGTGGACTGGAATCCGGATGTGTGAACAAAGATCACTTCACTGGACCAGTCAGTGGGGGCGCTAGACAGCATTCAAAATGACTGAGCGAGAAGAGCCTGTGAAGTGTGCCAGAACATCAGAGAAAGACGACACGGTGCCATTGAAAGAACATCTAGACAAAGACCAGGCCTTCTGGAGCAATGTGCTCCGGACAGATGAATCATAGTTGGAGTCGTTTGGTAAGCACCGTCATGGTAGACGTGATTGACGGCATTTCAGAAGAAGAACCTCAGAGCAACTGTGAAGCCCAATGGTGGTGGTGGTGGAAATGTTCTGGTTTGGGGTTTCTTTTGCGGTTTCTGGGTCCGGGCAGCTTTCATTCATCAAATCAACTCTGAATTCTGCATCACATACTGGACATGTCCAAAAAAAATGACACAAGCCCAGGAGGACTCACCATAGGTGGCGA
Organism: Polypterus senegalus; assembly: GCF_016835505.1. Classification (NCBI taxonomy): domain Eukaryota; kingdom Metazoa; phylum Chordata; class Cladistia; order Polypteriformes; family Polypteridae; genus Polypterus; species Polypterus senegalus. The sequence goes on along the minus strand of NC_053165.1, from coordinate 10,532,913 downwards.
TCAGTGTGTTTGGCGTTTTGAGGACGCTAGTCCTGCCCACTGTGCCATTGGCATCGCCATACACGGGGCAAAGAAAGCAAACCGCTGGTGCTCTCCATGTCTGCATTGCTGACTGAAAGGCGCACAGCTGCTCCGAGTCCAGCCGAGCTAATTAAGAGAATCATTAGGACTAATAAGTACAGCAAGTCCCTTTTTACTAATTAGAGTACAGAAGCTAAACCGACTGAAAAAACTAGCTGCTTTTTTTTTTTTTTTTGCAGATGCCCATTTGAAAGAATACCTGATTGGGAAAAAAAAAACACTCTAAAAGCAAGAAATGGTAGATAAATAATAAATGAACCAATTTTACTTAAGCACAGGGAAAAAAAAAAAGAAAAACTTTTAATGAAGACACACACTCGGCCCAGCATGGACGGAGTTTTACACTCACAATAGCAAGAAGCTCGATGGCCTCACAGGCCCAGGGTTTAAGTCACCCGCCCGGTTGATGTCTGGGTGACGTCTCATCTGACTGCTCTGCTTGTTGTGCCACAGATGTGCAAGTTGGGCTTAATTGGTGACTCCACCTCAGCTCCATTGTGTGTGTTGGGAGGGCTCGGAGATGAAGCGGCCCCCTGTTCTCAGTCGTTTCTTCCTTGCTTGCATCCTGTGCAACACAAACTCAAGATTGTTGCCATAATAAAATCATATATACTGTATTGTCACACACGTGCGAGTAGCTAGAGGGCGTGAGTAACTGTAATACCATATCAGACCAGGGGGTGGCAGGGTGTGCTGACTGTCATTCTCAGTTCCTTACAAACCGTTCCCAGGAAATCCCACCAGGATCCGGCACCTTTGATGACGTCACTTTCCGGTTTTCACTGCATTTTGATGATGTCACGTCTGGTCCCGAAGACGTCACTTCCGGTTCTGGTGCTTTTGGTGACGTCACTTCCGCTTTTCCACGGGCCTTTGATGATGCCACATCCGGGCCCAAAGACGTCACTTCTGGTCACTGGTGCCATTTGATGACGCCTCTTTCCGGTCATGATGTCATCACTTCCGTTTCTCGGCCCCGAAGACGACACTTCCGGGTCTTGGCACCTTTGATGATGTCACTTCCAGTCCCAAAGATGTCACTTCTGGTCATGATGTTGTCACTTCCAGTTCCGGCCCTGAAGACGCCACTTCCTCTCTGGGCCTTTAAAGCCACCGTCTTATCTCCTAGTCTGGCAGTTCTGTCTTGGACTCAGTCTCATCTCTGTTCAATTATTTTCTAACTTTTGCAGCCAGGATATAATATACAGGTGGCTGCCCCAAACCTTTATAATGTCTGGAGTGTATTCCTTGTTACTATATATATATATATATATATATATATATATATATATATATATATATATATATATATAAATTATGTATATTTACACATGCACATCTGAGGATCACCCTGTCGGCTCCGATCAGGTATGTTGTACCACCCCAGGGCAAGAGGGGGCACTGCCGCTAACTGTCTTGTCTCTTCCCTCCAGAGCGGAGAGAAGGTGACCTAGGAATTCAACTGCTGTGGCCCTATTGCCTCCTCAAGTACCACCTCTTCTGATCTAAAACATATAAAAAGAGCCCATAATGGGAAGGTGGTATTGTACTGTGACCTGAACCCTTAGTTAGACAAAAGCAGAAGATGTTGTGTTCTAGTGAAGCACCTGTTTATTTAATTTCAGCTTAAGAAAGAAAGCAATTTCAGTCATTCACGACAATATACATATGTATACAGTATATCCATATATGAACTACATCCACTGACCGTAGGGGTTCACTCTCTAATGGAGGGATCTCAAACTACAGTCCTGGAGGACCACCATGGCTGCAGGTTTTCATTCTAACCCTTTTCTTAATTAGTGACCTGTTTTTACTGCTAATTAACATCTTTCAATATTTGTTTCATTTTAATTGACTTGCTCTTGAGGACTCGGACTCCTTAATTGTTTCTTTATCCTTAGTTAGCTGCCAAACAATAACGAGATACAAAATGAGCCAAAATGTGACAAGCAAACTGTGACCATCATACAATAATAATAACAATGACAACCCAAAGTTTGACCCAATGTCAAAGCTACTACTTTTCACAAAATGTAGAAAAAATGGTGATCTGTAATAAAGGAATTTAGAGTATTTTATGCTATTTTGAGGTTTCTAATTATAAAAATGACCATATTTTTGATATTTCATTCTTTACCAGTGGTCTTAGCCCTGCTAGATGGTTAAAAGTGACAAATTTTAAACATAAGCATGTGGGGTATTGATTCAGACTATTTCATGGTCAGTGGTTACGGATATGAGGTTATTTTTGATGTTTGGTTCTTTACTGCGGTCTTGGCCCTCTGTGGACCTCCTGCAGAGGGTGGAAAAGGGCACGTCTCTGTTACAATAGAGAATATTTAGACTTCAGAAATTTATACTGAGGCACACATTTGAAAATGTCATATATCTATCTATCTATCTATCTATCTATCTATCTATCTATCTATCTATCTATCTATCTATCTATCTATCTATCTATCTAACTGGTGGCAACACCACCTATCCACAGTACAAATCCTGCTAACTACACCAACTGCTTTATTGTAGAATCACACCACACTCTAATCCATCCTAGGTATCTATCTATCTATCTATATCTATCTATCTATCTATCTATCTATCTATCTATCTATCTATCTATCTATCTATCTATCTATCTATCTATCTAACTGGTGGCAACACCACCTATCCACAGTACAAATCCTGCCGACTACACCAACTGCTTTATTGTAGAATCACACCACACTCTAATCCATCCTATCTATCTATCTATCTATCCATCTATTATAAAGTGCCTTTCATATCTATCTATCTATCTATCTATCTATCTATCTATCTATCTATCTATCTATCTATCTATCTATGTTATATAGTAACTTTCCTTTCTATCTGCCTGTCTAACTATAAGGTAACCTGTCATATTTTCTTGTGAACACCTTTCATTAAGGTGGATTATTCTAATTCAGATTTTCTGGTGTTTTTAGTGTGCCCTGAGTGCCCAGAGAAAAGCCAGCTGCAGACAGTTAAGTTACCAGTTTTCCTCCTACTTTCCAAAGGTCTGCCTGTTGTCTTAAATGGCCCCATACAAATAAGTGTGCCCTGTGCTGGACTGATGCCACATTTACTACCTTTAGCTTAGTATTTCCAGTATAGGGTCAATGAAATATTGGGCTAACATACCTAGTGACGCTGAATTGAATAACATGGTTAGGAGGATTGGGGATGCTAAACTGGCAGCTGCTTAATTTGTGTGTGAATGTTTCTGTGTGTGTGTCTACGTGTTCACACCGTGATGGACTGATGCCCCCTTCTGAGATTCTCCCTGCCTTGTACCCGACGATTGGTGGGATAGCCTCCAGGTTCCATGCTCCGAATCAGTGGGTTTAGAAGACTGATGGATGGGTCAGGTGTGTTGGGGCAGGTGGTACCCAATCACCTTCTGCCACCTAATACCATCTGAACACTTAATCACCGTGTGATCAAATCACTTCCTCCTGACTGGCTTGTGTTTCGCGTTAACTTGAAGTTCAATAATATAATCACATGATAAGTTCAAACCTTCAGATCGTTCAGATGGTCATCAGCTTGTTGACAGACGTTATCTTGCTCTGTCACCGTGGCGATAGTATTATAATTAGCTCCGCCCTTTTTAGACAATGTGATCCTGACTCACTTTGCTCCGTAACGTTCCAGAGAATCGGTAAACTTGTTGCACTGCCTGGCTGGCTGAATCATAAACGTCTCTTATTTAATTGGACTTCTCCATGACTGGGTGTCTAACGTGTTCCTGGATGTTCTTCTTTGAACCTTCCTAGTCTGCAGAAGGTGACACTTTGAAATTCAAACTCAATCTCTTGAGCGTCCATGAAAACGTGTCTACAGCATTTATTGGGGTTGTGTGTTTTAAAGAGGCAGCCCCCTTGCTGTGGTGTAACATCTTAACTAAGATGGCTTATTATCCTCTTTGTGATTTTGACTGCTGGAGCACATTATAGCTGAGACCTCTTATCATTAGTATACTAGTATTATTATTGTTGTTCATTATCATAATTATAATTATAGTGATTGTCCAATGTGAATATTTTCTTATTTGTTTACAGAAACCACACACAAACCCACGTCGGCATATGTAACTTTTAATTCAGTCGAGTCTACGGGGCACTTGGATGTGTATATTTTAATAATTGATTATTTGTGAACATCACCATTGACTGTTCTGACCAGACGACCTGTGGTGATTGTAATTCATTCCTGATCTGTACCGGCTGATCTGTCTCACTGAGGTCACAAGTTTGGGCCTAATTATCCGACGCCTCCGCTTCACAAATATTAAATTCAGTCCACATGGTCGGCTTTAGGAGATTTAATTCAATTAAGGTCCTTTTTTTATAGCGATCTTTACTGTACCATGGTCTGTACTTCATAGTTGTTCCACCTACCCTGCAGGATGGCAGTGAGATTTGGAAAAAAAACAGCAAGTATAAGCAACCATCTTGAGGCTTTCTGTAGAAGGTATCTCGGGACAATCCTTCACATATCTTGGACAGACCATGTTAGAAATGACTGTGCTAAAACAACGTGCGTCCGAGACATTAGAACAATCGAACAATCCGGACGAGAACAGGCCATGCTGCCCAACGAAGCTCGCCAGGCCCGTCCACTTCATTCCTCCAAAATGATATCAAGTCGAGTGTTAAAAATTCCCAAAGTCCTCCTGTCCACCACACTACTTGGACGCTTATTTCAAGTGTCTGTGGTTCTCTGTGTGAAGAAAAACATCCTAATGTTTGTATGAAATTCACCCTTTACAAGTCTCCTCCTGTGTCCCCGTGTTCTTGATGAACTCATTTTAAAGTCATCGTCTCGATCCTCTGCACTAATTCACTTCATCATTTTAAACTCTTCACTCAGGTCTCCTCTTCATCTCCTTTTGCTCAGCTCTTTTAATCTTCACTCATAACTCATCCCCTGTAGCCCTGAATCAGCCAAGTCACTCTTCTCTGAACCTTTTCTTGTGCTGTTATGTCCTTTTTGTAGCCTGGAGACCCAAACTGCACCCAGGACTCCAGATGAGACCTCACCAGTGTGTTATAAGGCCTGAGCAGAACCTCCTGTGACTTGTACTCCACACATCAAGGTGCTATATAACCTGACACTATGTTAGCCTCTTTAATGGCTTCTGACCACTGTCTGGTAGTTGATAGGTTAGAGTCCACCCTGACTCCTAAGTCCTTCTCATAAGGTGGTACTTCAATTTTCTTACCCCTCATTGTGAAGTCATACCTCACATGTTTACTTCCTACGTGTAACACTTTACACTTTAAATTTTCTTGTCCACAAATCTCCTCAAGACTGCCTGCTATACAAGTCCTTCTGATTCAACAGATTTGACATTACCTAGCAATCATCCATCTTGGTATCATCTGCAAACTTAACCTGCTTGTTATTTAGAACCCTCTCCAAATCATGTATACAGTATTTTAAAAATAGCAGCAGCCCCAGTACTGACCTCTGCTGGTCACCACTCTTCACGTCAGGCAACTCTGAGAAGGTCCCTCGTACTATCGCCCTCTGGTTCCTGTGTCTAAGCCAATTTTGCATCCGACATCCCAAACTCCCCAAACATCTTTGAAAGATGCAGATGGTGGTGAGCAGGACGTGTATTACAAATGCCTACTGTGCGGCTGCCACGCGGGGCTATGGACTGGTTTTCACCTTGTTGTAAGTATAGTTGTGGAAGGCCGAGGACAACCTGTAGATGATCACTAAGCAAGCAGGAACATATTTAGTCAAGAGCAACCAGAAGACATAGCATTGAATTGTTTAAGATGAAAGTCGTGCTGTCCTGTGGTCCAAAATAACCTAAGGGAACTGAAGAGAGAAGAGAGAAGAGGAGAGGAGGGAAGATAGATAGATAGATCATTTTAATTTTAGTGTAGTCGGTAGGATAGATAGATAGATAGATAGATAGATAGATAGATAGATAGATAGATAGATAGATAGATAGATAGATAGATAGATAGATAGATAGATAGATAGATAGATCTATATGATAGATAGATAGATAGATAGATAGATAGATAGATTTAGATAGAAAGAAAATTTAAAGTGTAGATAGATAGATAGATAGATAGATAGATAGATAGATAGATAGATAGATAGATAGATAGATATGAAAGACACTATATGATAGATATAGATAGATAGATAGATAGACACTAGATATAGATAGATAGATAGATAGATAGATAGATAGATAGATAGATAGATAGATAGATAGATAGATAGATAGATAGATAGATAGATAGATAGATAGATAGATAGATAGATAGATAGATAGATAGATAGTTTATTTGTCCCCAGGAGGAAATTTGGCTAATTGCAGACGCTCACTTAAATAAATTAATACATAAATAGATTTGCCTTAAAAAATAAAAGTGTCTATGTACAGCTTTTGTTTGAATGTCTGGTTGAAATGTCTTTGTTATTTCAACAGATGGTGCATCGCAAACATTTTTAATAATACCATTCATTGCATATGTTATTCCAACAGATGACACATCACAAACATTAACACTGCTTTTTTGAATCCTACACCAAATGGCAGATAACAGAGACATGTGCATTGCTTTTGTCACTCCAACAGATGGCCCACCAAAAACATGTGTAGTAATGAACCATCTATTGGAATGGAAAATGCAATACATTTTATTATTGCATGTATTACAAAATACATTCCAAGAAACGAGACACTGCAAATGTGAACTCTGAATATGCTGATGTCTATGTTACTTACTTGAACCCATATTTTCACCCATATGGGACACATTGATGCCCACGGGCATATATGGATTGAAGTGAAAGATGAAGCAGGGGTTGCTGCTTTTAAATTAAAGCTAAAAGTCTCAGTTTATCCTGATAATGACACTGTGTGAACCTGAGCATGTCACTTCACCTGCCTGAGCTCCAGTTGGAAAAAACTAAAGAAATGGAACCCAACTGTGTCTCAGATGATGTAAGTTCCCCTCGATAAAGGCATCAGCTGAGTAAGTAAATGTACGTTATTACACCTTTCATTATTTTAGATGACTGAGTCAACCTTGCACGCATGTTCTCTAGACCAGAGGACCCTCGGGATGCCCAAATTGTTCAATGTATTTGCTTGCTACCAGTGCATCTGTGCCAAGCAGACAGACGCATCTGGTGCCCATTCAGGCTTTCTACCTGGGCACCTGTTGATTGAAGTGAAATGTGTAGGGAGTTATGCTTCGAAATTGAAAGTTATGTAAAAGCGTTGGTTTACATTGGTGGTTAAACTCTAAATAAACTGGCACTTTCTTCCATCTGATTTTTCGTTCATTATTTGCACCCTCTGCGGATTTGTTCAGCGCGCTTCAATCCACGTTCCGAAATGTAGTTTGGCGCGGCGGTGGGATTCGAGAATAAGCTTGTATCGGGGACTTAAGAAAGAAAGAAAGAAAGAAAGAAAGAAAGAAAGAAAGAAAGAAAGAAAGAAAGAAAGAAAGATCAAGTGAAACGGGTGGCATAGAACAGCCACTTCGTGCTAACACGCTCTCCATAAAATACCTGCCAAAATAAATTAAACGAAAAGAATCGACTGGCCTTGTGTGTTTGAGGGGGGATGTGGACAAACTGGAATAAATTGATTTAAGGTCATGAAGCGAAACAGGCGATTTTGTGTCCGCAGCTGCCCCTCCTATTGAATGTCCATTCAAGGCTTGACAGCCGACAAGATGAAGCACCGCATCGCACCGCGCCGCGGCTTTCGACGTCTCAGCTGTTGCGGGCATTCCGGCTGTCTGGGTCCAGGTGGGCTAGGTGGAGTGGGGCGGGGGAGGCGCGGGGGGGTACTAGGGGGTTAGGTTGGTATGCTGGATAAGGAGATGGAAATCTGACCGAGTAGAATCGGTAACTAAGCGAGGATTTGATTTAGAAAGCTATTTGTGGCTTCTTTCAGACAGAGTTCGCCCTCTTCTGAGACAGGACGGAATTTACGGCGCGAGCCTGCCTGCTACAGCGCCAGCACGAGTCGCATGGACGCGAACGCCGCAAAATAAGACGAGCTCAGCGCTGGAAGAAGTTCGGGACCGCGTTTGAAAAGTCATCTTTGGTGTGCCACGCGATCGGATCCTTCGAGTGCATTTTCATTGAAGTCCAGTGTCTCAAAGAATAATGCGATGCTTTCGGGAAAAAAGGGGGTAGCGATCGAAAAAAATAATAATTATAATAAAATGACAGTCGAGCAAAACACGGCGCACCTTCTTAGGGATCCCACTGTGTGCAGAAGGGTAGCAACATGCATACAAATACGGAGGCAGGTCTTACCTGAAAAAGTCTCAGGATGTTCGCCACCATTATAGACACGGAGCTGGCAGACGCTCCGATCACCCCCACTACTTTCTCCGGTTTCACAAAGACTGGGGGCTCCCCGTTCGTACACCTGACATCCGAGGTGTCCTTTTGAATCAAAGCTTGGACGAAGGTGAGCGACTGCTCCAAAGCGTACGTGTCCCTCGAGCAGGTGTCCAAGATGCGGGCACCTAAGGTGATGTTGGGCAGCAGCTCCGGGTCGCTATTAATTTGGTCCAAGGCGTACATCATAGCTTCCAATCGATGAATGCCATTTTCTTTCTTGATATCCCCACACGGTATCCCCGGTGGTCCTTTGGCATGAACGGGGAACAAGCCCCCCAACGTTAAGTCCCCTTCCACGCGTATCGAATGGGGCGCGTAGATCTCTTGTGCCAATGCCAACTCCAGTAAGACCTCCGCCGCCCAAACAAGTGTCCACAAGCCGCAGCGCCCGGGCTGCACGCGAAAACTGACCATGGCTGCGCAACAACACAATAAAAGGCACCTGTTCTTTTTTCTTTTTCTTTTTTTTTCTTTTAAAATGCACAAGCAGGACCCGCGTTTGAAGTCATCCCAGATGAGGCCATGTTGCGACCAAAATTTCCGAATCCACGGACTCGCGTCTCCTTTCCCAAAGGCTCCGGGAGGCAGCGCTGGTGCAGCGGACCCAAATGCTGCATTTATAGCGGCGCTTGTTGCTCCGCAAGCCTGTCAGCGCCGCGACGGAAACATCGTAACAGCGATCGACTCGAGCGTTCCATCAAAAGCATCCAAAGGCTCGCGGCCACGACAGAAGCATCCTCAAGTTGGCCGAAGAACAAGACGGGCTTTATAGCGCACTGTCTGTCCAAGCCTTATTTCATTTTCACCGAGTCAGCCGCGCTGTCATTGTGATCAAATTGCGCCGGAGTTGCCCTGCCTTTCACGCGAAACTCTTCGGAAAAGTTAAGCCCTGCAATGAAAAGCGAAGGTGAGCAGGTAAAGCAGCCTCTGTCGCTTTGCCGTTCGGAGGGATCCCGGCTCAGAAGAACTTGATGCCGGGTTGGTCCAGGTTTAGAAACCGCACCTCTAACGAGCTCCGAATTCTTTTCCTATTACTAGAGAGCTCCAGAAGAAAGAGACATCCAAATAATGAAGTATTAACAACAAACAAAAAATAAATAAAAAATGCAAGAATTGTGCGGATCGCGGTGACGGTGACTGTCCACGGCTCAAAAGAAAAGCAATGACGTTTCCTCTTCTCACTCCACCCCAGAATCAAGTATGCATCTGTCAAATGAATGATTCGGCGCTGAGGGGCTTACAAGACGTGGATCAATTGTAAATATCCGCCCGATTGGTGCTGCAGGATCGGCGCATCGCCTTCAACAGAAACAGAGCGGGTGCCGTTAACTTTACTACGAGAGCCTCTCATCCTCTGGGCGCCGCTGCCTTCATTCAGTCCACACGCGCAAACCTGAACAGGCGTGCGTGTGTGTGTGTGAGTCAGTGCGTGCGTGTGCGTGTGCGTGAGGACTGGTGTCTGTAACGCGCACCCGTGTGAGCCGCGCTGCCAGCCAGTCGCCTCACTCCGGCTAATGTGTATGTGATGCTGGGGAAGATGCGCCGCTTTTTTTTTTTTTTTGGGTTTCCTACTCCTCCCCCTCTGTTCTCCACGAGGAAAACTGAATCTTAAGACAAGACAAGACAGCTCGAGCCAATTGTTTATTCCGTGCACTTTACTGGAGCCGCGCGCACCACCGTCTCTCTCTCTCACTCGCTCTCTCTCTTCCTTTTCTCTTCCCCTCCTACTTTTCTTCTTTTTTTGCTCGTTATCGCTTCTCTTTATCTCACCTGCTCTTTCACTGCCTACAACTTCCATCTGACTTCCTCGAGAAATTTCCATATTGTCTAAAACATTAACGTACCGACTAATAGCAAAATACTCGTTTTAAATCTGTCGAGGTGTCAGTCCGTGACTTATGCTTTCTATTTTTTGGAACGGCAGGATTGTAATATTTTCGTTATTGATTTTTATAGGTCTTGCTCGTATGTCTCTTAAAAAAAAATCAACCAAATGTTTTCATAAAACCTCAGAGTATCATTTTTTTCACAGTTTCTTTTCATTCGTTCTCTCCCGTGTGTTTTTACCCGCACTCGTACCAGCTCGCGTGTGTATTAAACAGAGCCGATAGAGAAAATATAACACTGAGGGGCAAAATAAATGAAGGCTGGCACATACCTTGACACATTTATAGACAAACAGATAGACAGACTAGAGGGCACTATATCTGAGATAAACAGAGAGGCCAGGAGACAATATTATAGATAAACAAACAGACTAGAGGCACTATATGATAGATAGATAGATAGATAGATAGATAGATAGATAGATAGATAGATAGATAGATAGATATGAAAGGCACTATATGATAGATAGATAGATAGATAGATAGATAGATAGATAGATAGATAGATAGATAGATAGATAGATATGAAAGGCACTATATGATAGATAGATAGATAGATAGATAGATAGATAGATAGATAGATAGATGATAGATAGATAGATAGATAGATAGATAGATAGATAGATAGATAGATAGATAGATAGATAGATATGAAAGGCACTATATGATAGATAGATAGATAGATAGATAGATAGATAGATAGATAGATATGAAAGGCACTATATGATAGATAGATAGATAGATAGATAGATAGATAGATAGATAGATAGATAGATATGATAGGCACTAGATAGATAGATAGATAGATAGATAGATAGATAGATAGATAGATAGATAGATAGATAGATAGATAGATAGATATGAAAGGCACTATATGATAGATAGATAGATAGATAGATAGATAGATAGATAGATAGATAGATAGATATGAAAGGCACTATATGATAGATAGATAGATAGATAGATAGATAGATACTTTATTAATCCCAATGGGAAATTAGATAGATAGATAGATAGATAGATAGATAGATAGATAGATAGATAGATAGATAGATAGATAGATACTTTATTAATCCCAATGGGAAATTAGATAGATAGATAGATAGATAGATATTTAATAATAATAATAATTCTTTACATAGCACTTTTCTCACTCCTCAAAGCGCTCAGCAATTGCAGGTTAAGGGCCTTGCTCAAGGGCCCAACAGAGCAGAGTCCCTATTGCCATTTACAGGATTCGAACCAGCAACCTTCCAATTGTCAGTGCAGATCCCTAGCCTCAGAGCCACCACTCCGCTGATAGATAGATAGATAGATAGATAGATAGATAGATAGATAGATAGATAGATAGATAGATAGATAGATAGTTATGAAATGCACTATATAATAGACAGACAGATAGCTGGATAGATATTTTAGCATAGTTGGCAGGATTGGATAGATATATAGATACTGTATAACAGGTAGACTTGAGGCATTACATAGTAGATAAACAGACAGACTAAAGGCACTATATACTAGACACAGACTAGAAGTACTGTTTAATAGGAAGGTCAATAAGCTAAAGGCGCTATATGACACATCGACAGACTTGAGGTTCACACGTAAACATTTCTGGCCTCAGTACTGCTATGTACAAAGAAGAAAGGTAACAAGCACAAAGCACAAGAAATCAAACTACAAAGATGGGCGCACAAGTGTAGGACTGCAGTGTGTTAGTCTGAAGGCGGGACGAGATGTTAGAACTCAGACAGGCACTGTGTATGATGTAGATGGATCTAGAGGTAGACAGACGTGAACAGCACAGTATTTTAAACTGACAGATTTTTTAGCTCACTGGTAGATACAGTAGATCGTCAATCCCTCCCGTCACAGCCCAGAGACACAGCAGCACTCTTGGCAGTGCTAATATAATGATATAAGTATCTGTGCATTAAGGATTATATAATATAATTCTACACATTTGTCTTTCCATTTATATTTGTTATATATGTGTTATAATAGATGGCGCATGGGCAGGCCACCTGGTCAAGATGGGGTAAGGTAGGCCAGCCCTTCAGGGACACAAGAATAAAGGTGGGGTGCTCTGTGCCTTAGTCAGGAAGTTAGCCAAGCTGGAAGTGGGTACACTGGTGTACTGGCAGGGTTAGACTGAGGAACAATACCTAGGCAGGAAGCCCGTATGATAGATGGACATAAGGGAGTGAGGGCTAAATGCTCCTCGGACACTTTAGGTGGCAGCATTCCTGGGCAGTGCTACTAGTATGGACACCCACAATGTATGTTGAGTTCCAGGGGTTCTGCCAGAGAAACCTTGCGGGGATTTGTGATTCCTCCTGCCGGGGACCTCCACTGGTCCCAGAAGTGCTTCCAATGGGCTACGATTTTAGCACCAGAAGTACTCCCGGGTCTCAGATTAAAGAAGTTGCTTGACGTCATCCAGGCAAGTGTGTAGTCGGGTGGGAGAAGGGCAAAGCTCACCTGGAGGAGAGGAGGATTGGAAAAAGAAAGAAAAGTGAAAAGAGAGTTGTCTTTGGGTTTATTTTTACAAAGAAGCCTATTGTTATGTGTTTCATTATAATAGACTTTGTATTCGCACCTGGGACTTAAGTCTGCAATGCCCCCTAGTGGTTCACTTGTGTATACCTATATTGTAAAATATTAAGACAATACCCCGAAGAAGAGTTGGGGCACCAACCAGTGACCCTGGTATATTATGACAAAGATGCACACTGTAATTGTAAAGCTGAAAACTGAGGAATGGCTTTCCAGATGCGAGTCCATAACAGGACTGTGGGTTAGATGTAGTCATGGCCATTAAATGGGTTCTTTCCCGAAAGAGGAGGAGTTTCCAGCAGAAGTAGGCGGGTCGTTCCTTTGAGGCTCCGGTCAGCGGATATAAGAGGAGTAGATGTGAGTCACAGCTCCCTCTCACGACCCAGAGTGGTATTACTGTCTGTTTCACAAGCCCTGAGAATGCCCCCTACTTACGCGTGTGTGATAACATCTACATCCGAAAAGGAACATTGTTTAAAGAGAGTCAATCGGAGCCACGTCTTTAACTTTACAATCACTACACGCAAGGGGATTTAGGCACCGTGACAGTTAAGAAAAGGCCTACTGTGCTAACAAAAGTCAAAAGTGCATGATAATCTGTGTCCTTGTCACACAGCACCCCTCCTTAGAGAGCCACTGAGCAGGTGACAATGGAGCCTCACTCAGTCGCCGGGACGGCCTTTGAAGCCTCACCTGCTCTCCCTGCTGGAGTTCTTTGCTCTTCCCGCTGGTCGCTCGCCAGTCCAGCGTTGATCTCTGAAGGTGATGTGGTGGTGAGGGGTCTCAAGGGGCTGGCGAGATTTAGCCATGATAGTGCAGGGTCTTCGCAAGGTATCCAGACCCCTTCACTTTCTTTTTCTCATTGTGTTAGGTTGCAGCCTTTTGTTGTTTTTTCCATCATCAGGCAACACCCAGAATCATAAAAAAAGCGAGACCATCCACCAATCCATTATCCAGCCCGCTATATCCTAACTACAGGATCACGGGGGTCTGCTGAAGCCAATCCCAGCCAACACAGGGTACAAGGAAGGAAGCAAACCCAGGGCAGGGTACCAGCCCACCGCAGGGCACACACACACACACATACCAAGCACACACCAGGGACAATTGAGGATCGCCAATGCACTTAACCTGCATGTCTTTGGACATTGAGGAAACTGGAGTACCCGGAAGAAACAAGCGAGACCGGGATATTAGAAATTTATAGAAAGTAAGAAACTGTAATATCCCATTGACACAGGTCTTCAGACCCTTGATGCAGCACTTCATTAAAGCCCCCTTGGCAGTGACACTCCAGCCTGAAGGCCTCTTGGGTTTGTCACCACTAGCCTCACACCCTTGGATTTGAGGATTTTCTCTGCAGATCCTCTCCTGCCCTGTCAGGCTGGGTGGACAGCTACTGGTGGGTCCCCTCAGAGATGTTCCACTAGGTTCAAGTCTGGGCCACTCAGTGACATTCCCAGAGTTGTCCCCTAAGGCACTCCTGTGTTGTCTTTGCTTTGTGATTTGGAAGGTGAACCTTCAGCCCAGAGTCTTTATTAAGAAGGTCTCTGTACTTTATTCCACTCAGGTTTCCACTCAAACAAATCTCCAAGTCCCCAAACTTCCACCACCCTGTCTAAATGATGGACTGGTATTGCACAGGTGATGGGCCGAGTCGGCTTTCCTGCACACATGATGCTAATTTTGGTTTCGTCAGAGAAGAGAGGTCTTGTGTCTCCCAGGCTTCAGAGTCCTTTAGGTGCTTTTCTGTAAAACTCCAAGCCTCTTTTCCAGTCAGCCCAAAAGCCCATATTGCTGGAGTGTTGCAGTGATGGAGTAGCAGGCCTACATAATAATAAGTACAGTATTTGTTTATTTTTTTTTTGTCTGTGATGAGTGCGTTTTGTTTTCATCGTCCCGTCTGCTATGCTATATGTGTGTATCAGTAAATCTTGTCCCTGTAAGTTAAAAGGGAAAGGATGATGGAGGGAGACTGCAACCCCAAGACGGAAATTACCATGTTGAATCCACCAGTTACATCCGGGACATTCTGAGTTTAAACGAGAGGAGCGCAGGGCAAAGGAGAGAGAAGCGAGGGCACAGAGAGTGAGAAAGAAAAGAGTCATTTACACATGGAGGGTGGTACCCAGTCGGGACACCCGGAAGGACCGGGAGAGGGACTACTCATCCTCCAGACCACGAGAGGGTAGCCACCCTGGTTGGTATGGGAACCACGGGAACAGAGCATGGAAGCTCAACCCTGCAGGGGCCCGTGGTCACCACCAGGGGGCGCCCAGATGCCTGAGAAGCCCTGGACGTCAGCACTTCCGCCACACCTGGAGGTGCTGGGGGGGAAAGGAATACCAGGGACACCCCGAGTGCTTCTTGGTGTGGCGGAAGTTCATCAGGAGGTACCTGGAGCACATCCGGGTGAACATAAAAGCGGCCGCCTCCCTCCATTTGTCAGCTGGAGTCGGGTGGAAGAGGACAAAGCCTGGAGGAGAAGAGTGCAGGCAGTGAAGAGAGGCATTGTGTGAGGCCTTGAGGGTGATTGGTGCAGGGGGCACTGGGTTGTGAGTGGTTTACTTTGTTGTTGTCCATCCAACCATCAAAAATACAACCCCCTATATCCTAACTACAGGGTCACGGGGGTCTGCTGCAGCCAATCCAAGCCAACTCAGGGCGCAAGGCAGGAAACAAACCCTGGGCATGGCGCACACACACACACACATACCAAGCACACATTAGGGACAATTTAGAATCGCCAATGCACCTAACCTGCATGTCTTTGGACTGTGGGAGGACACGGGGAGAACATGCAAACTCCACACAGGGTCTCCTAACTGCAAGGCAACAGCGCTACCCACTGCGCCACCATACTGCCCCACTTTGTTGTTGTAAATATTGTAAATAAAACATGTGTGGTTTGAAACCAACAATGTCTGCCTGTCTGTGTTCGGGCTGTTCCTCACAACATCCATATTTCAACTCATTTCCGATCATCATACCAGTCCATTACTTGCTTTTTAAGGGTCCGTATCATTATCACGACAGCCAGCACCGAGCAAACCCCGGGGTTTGGAAACTTATCAACCACTGCTGAGGACGCTTACTGTGAGGTCGTTTCTTGTATTGTCGGGAGGGAGCAAAACATCACGCCAGCCAATATTCAACTATTACCGGACTTTATTAGCTTTTGGACTCATTTATCACTTTCATTTCAATTGCCGTGTATCATCCACCTGTGCTTGTGTTTCGTGTTTATTTGTCTCAAGGAAGTCCCTTCTTTACCAGATTTGGCACCGTGTGATTTCCACCTTTTTTTGGACCGCTAAAAAAAAATCATCTGGGTGGTCGTCGATTCAAGATAGATGACGACGTGGAGAAAGCGGTGCATAAGTGGTGACGAGGACGAGATAAAACCTTTTATTCTGCTGGAATCTGGGCACTGCCAGGCAGGTGGTGCAAGTGCATTGAGAAGGGTGGAGACTCCATTGAGAAATGACAGCACCAGTTTTGTGAAGGCTTGTTCCATTTTCTAACTTTATATTTTCTAATCTCAACCTCCAACATCTTTTTTTATAGATCCCTGGCTGGTCAAGGTACTTCAGTGCATATGATGTGGGGGAATGGGAGCACAACCCAATGGCACCCCACACCCTAACACCTGGTTCTGGGCCCATATGGCACTGCACAATGCCCCTTCGTCCTGGAGCCTTTCGCTCCTTACACGGATCTATCCCTCATGGTGCCATAGATTGAATTGAAAGCACAATGCGGTGCCAGTCCTCCCTGCCATTGGCGGTGTTCTTGGCAACATTTGCATTTACAGATGCCCGTGGTTGAGGGTCAAGGGTCAGAGGTATCTGTAGCAATGCAGGCTCTACTGCTGCAAACAGTGTCACACACAGAGGGCGAGAACACCAGTTGATGTGTCACAGACCCCGACTGTCGGGCTAGGGTCTGTGATGTGGCTGTTTGGTCCTTCACTGCCAGGAGCACAAGATGTTTGTCCTTGGGCTGCTTCAGACTCATCACTTTGGTGGGTCCATACCCTTGTCACTGTGCTCATGTTTGGTCCAACATGAGTGCTAATGTTTCTGTACTGGAATCCGCCTTCCTGCAGTCCCACAATTCACATATGTTTCTTGGCCGGGGGTATCTGGATCCCAGAAGTCAGAGGTGAAGACCATCAGGATATCTTGGGGAGAAGCAAAATGGGTGGCCCCTAATTCAAATGAGTAAAACTGTTTACTTGGACTTTCAAATTGGGCCCTGGTCCCTTCTGTTGCATAGTCGCACACTTCAGGTCCCCTTGTAACTCCATAATTTGCAGTGAACTTAACGATCGAACCCTCGTCTCCAATTCGTAGTGCCACCACCTCGAGAAGGGGTTTCGTGTCCTAACGCTACTCACCCAAGCAGAACTCATAGCTGTCACATCCGGGTCCTTTTGCTGCTCTTCCACCACTACTCGCTCCCCTCCGCTCACCCCAAATAAAGTCGATAGTCCGTCCCCCTCGTTGAGACCCTCGTCCTCTGTCAGCCTGGGTGTTCTGTCTATGACAGTTCTCCCACCACCATTTAATTTGCTCCACGTGGGACGGCTCTGCCAGCAGAGGGCTGGTTGACATTCTGCTGGAAGTGCACATCCCTCATTAAGCCCCTCAGCCTGGCAGGGTGACACACATTCCGGTGTTGATCACCACAGGATCAATGGAACAAGCTGGATGGGGAGCCACATTAATTCTGAAGCCAGCCGTTGACAGCACTGTCACCTCGGTGTGGTTAACCAGGAGGAATGTGACCCTAACAGCAAGCCTGTGATTTCCTAAATTTCTTTGAACACCCCAATTTCCTTAGGTATCTGCCAGTGTAGAAATGTCAGTCCCCATCACAAGGCACTCCTGTGGCAGTCTGTAATAACAGGGCTCTCTATATTTTCATTATTCTCTTTTTAAACACAGGTGACTCACATCCACCCACTGTGAAGAGAAGGCAAAGAAGGGAGTCAAAGCACAAGTGGCAATCATGCCTGACTGGTCGACGTGGTGACAAATTGAAAAGTCACCCAGTGTGGCTCCTGGGGGAGACTCCCCACACGCAGCCCTTACCTAACACTAGGCCTTTAACCCATTACCCCTAGCGGGTCTTTTCTTGAACCCTTGTCATCTTGAGATCTATCACTCTTGCCCTTCTGCAAATTGAAAGAAGTGATTACAAAGCATTCAAAAGTAATTCTTATATACACAATGAACCTTAAAACTAAGGATTTCACACGGCCCCCCCCCATGGGGTAACCATAAAGGGCAACTGTTGGCAACAAATTCTGGAACCATAGTGTGCTGCTGCCACCTAGTGGCTTCAGCCTACATTACATTCATTTAGATTTTAAACTTAAGGTAGCAGCACCCCAATTTATTTACCTGCTCATCTATGAAACATATTGTTAGGCATGCATTTGGGCTCCGCCCCTTAGCCCTCCCTTTCACCTGCCTTCTCAGGCCCCTCCCATCTGGGTCTGCTGCATGACAACGGTTGCTATGCAGCAGTCACTTGATGAAGGATGCTAGGACGGTGGCACTTGAGCATTTGCAGGCTTGCCTTTATCTATTTCTAGCTTATGTTTTTTGTTTTGTTTTATTTTGTATTTTTTTACTTTTGCCCATCTTTGGATTTTGGACATTTTTGTCTTCTCCATTTATGGTTTCCAACCTGTGTCTTGGATTCTGTAGTTAGAATTATGGACTGGTTCAAATGCAACATTTTCCTTGCGAGGATCACCAAGAAGATGCATGAAAGGCCCCAAGAAGGCGTTGCAATATTATTTTATATTAAATTCAATTAAAATTATAGATGTGGACAAAGATGATCCACTCTGGCGGGAGCAGCCGAAAGAAGAAGAAGGAGAAAATTGTATAATCTACGAGAAACGTAAGACGACATGAGCACACAACGTATTCGGACACACACGATTGAAACGCTCGGATTCAGCTGACAGTTACAAATTTTATTCATGAAAGGTGGCATGCCAGGCTGTGTGCAAAAAAATTAGCGAGCCGCCTTTTTAACTAGATATTCAATATAAAAATTGAATTACTATTTTTTTATATACTGTCATATGAAAAAGTTTGGGAACCCCTCTTAATTCTTTGGATTTTTGTTTCTCATTGGCTGAGCTTTCAAAGTAGCAACTTCCTTATAATATCTGACATGCCTTATGGACACAGTAGGATTTCAGCAGTGACATTACGTTTATTGGATTAACAGAAAATATGCAATATGCATCATAACAAAATTAGACAGGCACCCCAACAGAGATATGACATCCATACTTAGCTGAGCCTCCTTTTGCTCCTTTGAGCCTCTCGACGTTGTCCTCCTGTAGCCTGTGATGAGTGTCTGGACTCTGATGTTGGTATTTCTGTCCATTCTTCATACAAAATCTCTCCAGTTCAGTTCAATTTGATGGACAGCCTGCTTCAAATCATCCCTCAGATTGTCGATGATATTCAAGTCAGGGGACTGTGACGGCCATTCCAGAACATTGTACTTCTCCCTCTGCATGAATGCCTTTGTAGATTTCCAACTGTGTTTTGGGTCATTGTCTTGTTGGAATATCCAACCCCTGTGTAACTTCAACTTTGTGACTGATGCTTGAACATTATCCTGAAGAATTTGTTGATATTGGGTTGAATTCATCCGACCCTCGACTTTAACAAGGGCCCCAGTCCCTGAACTGGCCACACAGCCCACAGCATGATGGGACCTCCACCACATTTGACAGGAGGTAGCAGGTGTTTTTCTTGGAATGCGGTGTTCTTCTTCCACCATGTAAAGTGCTTTTTGTTCTGACCAAATAACTCCATTTTGTCTCATCAGTCCAAAGCACTTTGTTCCCAAATGAATCTGGCTTGTCTAAATGAGCATTTGATACAACAAGCGACTCTGTTTGTGGCGTGAGTGCAGAAAGGGCTTCTTTCTCATCACCCTGCCATACAGATGTGCTGAATTGTAGAACGATGTACAGATACACCATCTGCAGCGAGATGTTCTTGAAGGTCTTTGGAGGTGATCTGTGGGTTGTCTGTCACCATTCTCACAATCCTGCCTCTCCATATGCCGCTTCTGTATTTTTCTTGGCCTGCCAGACCTGAGTTGGTTTAACAGCAACTGTGCCTGTGGCCTTCCATTTCCTGATTCCATTCCTTACACTTGAAACTGACAGTTTAAACCTCTGAGATGGCTTTTTGTAGCCTTCCCCTAAACCAGGAGACTCAACAATCTTTGTTTTCAGATATTTTGAGAGTTGCTTTGAGGATCCCAAGCTGTCTGTCACTCTTCAGAGGAGAGTCAAAGGGAAGGAAGCACAACTTGCAATTGACCACCTTAAATACCTTTGACCACTCATGATTGGACACTCCTGTCTATGAAGTTCAAGGCTTGATGAGCTCATCCAACCAAGTAATCAGCATTGAGCAGTGACAGGCATTCAAATCAGCACAATGACAAGGGGACCCACATTTTTGCACGACCAGGTTTTCACATTTGATTTAATTTCATACAACTAAATACGGCTTCTCTAAAAATCTTTGTTTGGAAAACACCCCAGCGCTCAGATGTTCCTAGGAAATGAAAGACATACCACTGGTATCTTTTGTGTTGAAAGGAGAGTCAATTATTATGCAGGCTGAGAGGGGTGCCCAACATTTTTCATATGACGGTAGATACAATTTGTGTTCAATCAGGATTTTCAGAGGCAATTCAGGACCCGGGATTTGTCTTACAAACTTGGGACAGTTCTGGCAACCCGTGTTGAAGGGACACGTACGGCAAAAGACATCAGGTACTTTTGAATTATTCTATTACGTACTCTTGTTTGATATTTAAGGACTAAAAAAAAGACCATAACACATGGCGCTACACTCAAGTCGTAACTAAAACTGTTTAAAAACGCAACTTCCAGGAGACTTGGGTCATTAACAACAGCTGCATGAAACAAACCTAAAGGCTGAACAGATACGATGGCATGTTTTGGAGTGAATGGCATGGCAGTCGAAGTGGCAAACAGTGGAGGTGGTAACAGGGTGCGGGAGACTTGGCTTTGGTATTGACCGGTGTGTCTGCACACCGCACAGGATGCTACTCTTTGCTATAGCGATGGTGACGAAGCACGGATAGCACATCACTCTAACAAGTAATGAATGTCAGCTTGGCTCATTCGTACATCCTCTCTAAATCAAAACAAAATGCCAACACTCTTCAGATTTGTGACCCTTGTTAGGAAAGCTAAGGCATCAATTATCTTATCCTCGATATTCGGTCAGTCAGTCATTTCCCAACCCGCTATATCCTAACTACAGGGTCACAGGGGGTCTGCTGGAGCCAATCCCAGCCAACACAGGGCGCAAGGCAGGGTGCCAGCCCACCGCAGGGCACACACACACACCAAGCACATACTAGGGACAATTTTGGATCGCCAATGCACCTAACATGCATGTCTTTGGACTGTGGGAGGAAACCCACGCAGACATGGGGAGAACATGCAAACTCCACGCAGGGAGGACCTGGGAAGCGAACCCGGGTCTCCTTACTGCGAGGCTGCAGCACTACCTACTGCGCCACCGTGCCACCCATCCTCGATATTTTTGATGATGGTTATAAGTTTGGAAGTCGAACACTTGGAGACGAGGCTTCTTTGAAGACTTTACAAAAACGATCGTCCACCGTATCCATAGACTCCTCCAAAATCTGCAGTTCCTTCTGAAAAGGGTGACGGTTTTTTTACTTGAAGGAGGTTCATTGTGGATCCATGTCGTGGTGGGGTGAGCTCCTCTTGTGACTATTCTTGTGCTTTTGCGATTTCTGGATTTTTTGCCATTTTTTTCGAGTTCTCCTCTTAGATTTTGATCTGGGAGTGTGATTGCTATTCGGGTTGCCTATTTCCTAAACTTGTTAAGGGTAAATTTCGCACAAACATTAGGAAGTTTTTCTTTACACAAAGAACGATAGACACTTGGAATAAGTTACCAAGTAGTGTGGTAGACAGTAAGACGTTAGGGACTTTCAAAACTCGACTTGATGTTTTCTTGGAGGAAGCAAGTGGATAGGACTGGCGAGCTTTGTTGGGCTGAATGGCCTGTTCTCGTCTAGATTGTTCTAATTCTAATTCTAATTCTAATTTCGAAGGCATCGCCTCTCGTGCTTTGTAGTTAATTTTGTGTTGCGTGGCGTACTTGTGATGTAAATCGTTTTATTTATAAAGCTCTTTCGTTGCCCTTTTTTGGTGTGACTCGCTGGGGTTGATGATTTCCCCCTCTAGTAGACATTTTAAGCAAATATTGCGACTCTCTAGCTCAAGGGTGGGCAGCGTCGGTCCTGGAGGGCCGCAGTGGCTGAAGGTTTTTGTTCCAAACTCAGTTTCTTAATGCAAGGTCAGTTATGGCTGATGAAGCACTTAGTGCTCAAGTGACATTTTTCAGCTTACTTTTAGTGGTCTCGCTTGTTAACGACCCCCCACTCTTAGTTGCTTATTTTAATCAGCTGTATTCACTGTTTTTATTGGCTCCTTATTCGCCATAAGATGCAAATGACAAAGGTGACAGCAGTTCTCCACTGAACTTGTTTCCATTGACACCTGTGTGGATTCATCATGGACTGTTTGGTTTAATAAAGCACTGAAGAGAAAAATGTGACGGACTGCAGATGATCCATTTTAGGCTTCAAATCATTAGGATGATATCCTTGGAACGGAAAAAATCTACAATATAAGAACCTAACATTGCAGACTAAGAAGCCATATAATTAAATACGACTCTGAGATTGGCAAGGATTGGTTTCAGATTAAGCAGTTGGGTTGGAATGAAAACCTGCAGCCACTGCGGCCCCCCAGGACTGACGTTGCCCACCCTTGCTCGAGCTTGTAACAAAGACTTGACCTAATGAAGCTACCAATAATAAAATAAAGAGGACGATATGCACAACGTAATGGTGCAGTAAAGAGTCCACCTTTGCAGGATGAGTAAGGATTAACTGTAAATTCCTCCTGAAGATCTAATCTGAGATTTCCCACGAATTTAAACCTGAGGGACTTTGCAGCAGTGTATAACATATCTTTTTTTTACGGCTGCCCAATATGAACATAAGAAATCTGACAAAACAAGAGGAGACAATGCAGGCCGTCCACTTCATTTGTTTCACTCATAGCTAAGCTGTCCCAGTATCTCATCTTGATTCTTCGTAAAGGTTGTCAAGTTTCTACTTCAACTACCATGTCTCAGTAGTTTGTTCCAGAGTCCCACAATTCTTAGCGTATGGAAGTGCTTCCTGGCTTCAGTCCTAAATGCATTTGCCGTTCATGTCCACTGATGTCCTCAAGTACGAGATTCACCCTTAGGCTGAAAGACTGTCGCTGGATCGACTATATCAATGCCTTGGAGGATTTTAAACATCTGGATTAGGTCCCCACGCTGTCTCCTCTGCTCGAGACTTTAATTCTCAGAGTCTCCGGCTTTCCGGTAACCCAGTTGCATATTTCTTTCATTCTGTCTGGAGATGAAATTCCTTATTGTTTGACTGACGCCTTCATCCAACGTTTGAGATACAATTTGTTACCATTATTTGGTTTTTCCAGTTGGAGCTTAGGATCCTGGTCACAGTCACATGGTGGCAGAAGTGGGATTTAAACTCACAACCTTAGTGCTTGGAGTCTAAAGGCTTAGCCACTATGCAACACTGCCTGGCTTAAAATTCATTAATTTTATTAATTGATTGATCCATTGATCCATCCATCCATTATCCACTGCTTATCCGAGGTCGGACCGCGGGGGCAGCAGCCTAAGCAGGGAAGTCCAGACCTTACTCTCCCCAACCACCTCTTCCAGCTCCTCTGGGAAAACCCCGAGGCGTTCCCAGTCCAGCAGGGTAGTATAATCTCTCCAGTGTGTCCTAGGTCTGCCCCATGGCCTTCTCCCAGTGGGATATGCCCAGAGCACCCCCCCCCCAGGAAGGCGTCCAGGGGGCATCCTTACCAGGTGCCCGAACGACCTCAACTGACTCCTCTCAATGCGGAGGAGCAGCGACTCTGCTCCGAGTCTCTCCTGGATAACTGAACTCCTCACCCTATCTCTAAGGGAAAGTCCAGCCACCCTGCGGAGAAAACTCATTTTGGCCGCTTGTAATCGAGATCTTGCTCTTTCGGTCACTACCCAAAGCTCGTGGCCATAGGTGAGGGTAGGAACGTAGATCGACTGGTAAATCGACAGCCTCGCCTTTTGGCTCAGCTCTCTCTTCACCACGACGGACCGTTGCAGATCCCGTATTACTGCGGATGCCGCACCGATCCGTCTGTCAACCTCCCACTCCATTCTTCCCTCACTCGTGAACAAGACCCCGAGATACTTGAACTCCTCCACTCGAGGCAGTAATGTGTTCCCAACCCGGAGAGAGCATTCCACCCTTTTCCGGCTGAGAACCATGGCCTCGGATTTAGAGGTGCTGACACTCGGCTGCTAACCACTCCAGTGAGAGCTGGAGGTCACTGTCCGATGAAGCCAACAGAACCACGTCATCCGCAAATAGCAGAGACGAGATTCTGAGGTCACCAAACAAGACCCCCTCCACTTCTTGGCTGCGCCTAGAAATTCTATCCATAAAACTTATGAACAGAATCGATGGCAAAGGGCAGCCCTGGCAGAGTCCAGCCTCAACAGGAAACAAGTTCGACTTATTACCAGCAATGCGGACCAAGCTCCTGCTCGTCCTGTACAGGGACTGAATGGCTTGGAGCACACTCCACAGGATGCTTCGAGGCACACGGTCAAATGCCTTCTCCAAATCCACAAAACACATGTGGACTGGTTGGGCAAACTCCCATGTCTCCTCCAGGATCCTGGCCAGGGTGTAGAGCTGGTCCAGTGTTCCACGGCTGCGACGGAATCCGCATTGTTCCTCTTGAATCCGAGATTCGACCATCGACCGTACTCTCTTTTCCAGCACCCCTGAATAGACCTCACCGGGTGATTGATTGATTGATTTATGTATTTATTAAATATTAAAGACAGAGCTGCCAGGCAAAAGGAAAAGAGGAAGGCCTAAGAGAAGGTTTGTGGATGTGCTGAGAGAGGACATGCAGGTGATGGGTGTGACAAAGCAAGATGGAGAGGACAGGAAGATATGGAAGATGATGATCCGCTGTGACAACCCCTGACGGGAGCAGCCGGAAGAAGAAGAAGAAGAAGAAGTGGAATTTATTAAACCCTTGATTTAAAGAGGTGCAAGTCTTACATCTGTGTGTGGTGCAGGTTCAGGCTGACCAATTCTTGAATGAATGAATGAATGAATGAATGAATGAATGAATGAATGAATAAATAAATAAATAAATAAATAAATAAATAAATAAAGGCAACTGTGATTCTGAGTGGTCACACGCCACGCCAGAGGGGCCGACACAAAAATGAAAAGCCCGTAATCCAATGGATAAAAGCAGAAGCTCTCTACCTGCCATCCACATGGTGCCAGCGGTGGGATTCCTCCTTTCCTACACCCTGGACATTGGAACCATCAGCTTGGTCTCCACAGGTGGTGTCTCTTGCAGTCACCTATCGAGTGGCAGTGCCACCGTGGGTGTCTTCCTACTCAAGTCCCTAAATGAGGCGCTCATCTGGTGGCAGTTTCAAGATGCTTGGAGGCTGTTTTTGTATCCCCTCCCGTTCCTCTGTCTGGGGCGATACCTTCACTCGAGTCGTCGTTTCTTACACAATTTAAAGAAGATGATAAAGAAGAGTACAGGGCAGCTACCAATCACACTGGGGCACTGACAGGCAGCAAACTGTGCTGGTACTTGCTGGTTGGCAGCTGTTACAGGTTGACTGTACGGCCTGAGCAGCACCATCCCGCACAGCAGCATTCTCTCCATCCTTTGATGAGTTTTTGGGTTTTGCCAGGTGAAACTCGGAACCTCCCAGAAAGTCACAGGTGCCCAGCCGCACTCTGCCATCATCTTCACCTGCTGCCCTCAGTTTACCAAGTATGCAGCCAGCATGGCAGAGGGTCAGATGCATGCCTCACCCTATAAACTGCTTGCTGACCCCCAGTCTCCAATATCCGGGGCTGGGCACATGGGACCAGCAGGAAGTGGTTCCATATGGCACCCTGCCAGCCAGCAGTTCTGCTGTCCAATATCTGAGCCCACCTTTCACAGGAGCCCCTCAAAATTCATTTATTTTTTGTCAGATGGAAGCCAGACTTCCTTTTGTTTGAGTCAAGCTGCTAATTACGTGTTACACACAAGATCACGACGATGGCGCCGTTTCATTAGACGCCGTGAGAACAGCTTTGTGAGAATCGCTCAGGTCAACGGTAGGTCTACGCTGCCTCTTTCACTGCTTTTCGGAAAGATCATCTGCGGATTAGGAGTACGGAGGTCCAGGGACATTTATTAACATTTGGAGATTTCAAAGCCCTTCAGATGTATTCTTGAGTTTATGAGATTTGTTTAATTAGAAATCACACTTACAATGACAGTTGCATAAAATGTCCTCATAATTAGAGGATTAGCCTGAAGAGGAGAATGATGAAGGTAATTGTGTGGTGTTCAATACCAACAAGACGGCGTCTCATCATCCTGAGCACCACGCCAACAAGCAGGTGTCATTTACGAAAACCCGACCCACCACACCTTAACGAATACGCACTTTAGTTTCTCAAAACTGCAGAAAGAGGCTTATTAGAAAAAATACCTCGCCATGTTCTGTCACAGTTGTTACCTCTGATCAGCAAAAATCCAAAAAAACGCTTTGTCACAACATGCAAAGATGGATATGAAAAAAATGATACCGAAAAGAACAGAATGTGGAAACAAATCGAGGAATCCATGGGTTCCCCCTCGATTGGCACTGCCAATACAGAATCCTGCTGGCAGCATATTGTAGTTGGCATGTCATTCTCTTGGGATAATGCAATTTAAATTGAACTGAAGTGAGTGTGAGTGTGTGTGGTAAGTGTGTCTTAGACAGTGGATGTGTGCTGTTGTGTGTCCTGGGTGGTCACCCAGTACCACCAGAACAGGCCTTCGTTATCCTGTAAACCTGAAACCTACTGTATCCAAGGCAGGGTGGCAGAAACCAAAACCCATCCCAGCAGTATTAGTTACAGAGCAGGAAACAGAGTGCCAGTCCACACACACACACACACACACACACACATTCACTGTTATGGTCAATTTGGAAATGCCAGTCAACCACACCTGCACATCACTCTCCTACGCTCACTCAATACCCATAATCCACTTCTTCACCCCACCTCACCTCTCCCCACTTTCACATATTCTCCAGGATGCCTCCACCCTTCCCCACATGCCGAATTTCCACACCCCAACCCTTCTCATTCCACAGCATCCCACCCTCACCTCTTCCCCACTGATCACCATGGCCTCTCCTTACCACTTAACTCTCCCGCTACTCTTCATTCTCCTACAGTTCCCTACTTCCATATTTCCCCTAGAATTCCCCCCATTCTTCTGTCCTCACTCACCCCTGACACCACCTATGCCACCCCAATCTTTAAGAAGACTCTCACCTCTCAATGCTCCCTAACCTCTTCATCACCCACCCCATTTGCCCTTTCGATGCCCTCCACCTCTCCCTACTTCCCCACATTCCCCCATGATGCTCCCGACCCACCCTCATACACTTAATCACCACACCCCAACCCTTCTAATCCCACACACACCCACCCCACACCATACTTCCATATCTCCCCCACAATACCCCAACTGTTCTGCGCTCACTCTGCCCTGCCACTACCTATGCCACCCAAATCTTTAAGAAGATTCTCACCTCTCAATGCTCCCTAACCTCTTCCCACTTCCTCTCATGCCCCCATGACATTCCTAACACACTTGATCTCAACAGCCCAACCCCTCCTTCAACACACACCCACCCCACACCATCCCACCCTCACCTCTTCCCCACTTTTCACACTTGCCTCGCCTCACCACTTAACTCTCCCACTAATCCTCAATCTCCCACAGCTCCCCACTTCCATATACTTCCAATACACTACCTATGCCATCCCACCCTTCAATGCCCCCACACCTTCCCCTCAACAACCCCACCCTTTCTCACTCACTTAATCTTCACACAACCCCACCCACCCTTGCTCCTCCCACTAAATCCCCCTGACCTTTTCTAATGTGATATGTTATCAGAATGTGGGCGTGACACACCAATGTGACCCCACCCCTTTTCTGGAGCCTTTTCCTTTGGGTTCAAATCTCATCCATCCCATATATCCTAATTACAGGGTCGCGGGGGTCTGCTGTAGCCAATCTCAGCCAACACAAGGTGCAAGGCAGGAAACAAACCCCGGGCAGGGAGCCAGCCCACCGCAGGGCACACACACCCACCCACACACCAAGCACACACACTAGGGGCAATTTAGGATCGTCAATGCACCTAACCTGCATGTCTTTGGACTGAGGGAGGAAAGCCACGCAGACAACATGCAAACTCCAAGCAGGGCGGACCCGGGAAGCGAACCCGCGTCTCCTAACTGTGAGGCAGCAGCGTTACCCACTGCGCCACCATGCCACCTCTAAGAAACTCAGCCCCCTTGTTTCAATTTAAAGAGGGTCTCGTGGACTTTCACATCCAAATCGTTTCGATGGAGAGTTCACTGCGGTTACAAGTGACCTTTACTACTTTCGAGCAGAGGAATAGGGAGAGAGAGAGAGAGAGAGTCACGTACCCGACACTGAGACTGATGTCTCAACAATGCCTTGCCAATTTTAGCGGTGGCCGTATTTAATTGCGCCTCCTCTGGGTAATAAAAAGCCACGTGAACGTCTCTGGAAGGGTGAAGTCGACAGCGCAAAGTGCCGTGATCATTACAGGCCCTAAAAGTAGATTATTTCTGTATTATTTTGAGTCAAAGAAACTGCAGCCTGATTAATATTTCAGAGAGATATCAAAAACGAGGAACAGCTGCACCACAGGAACAGCGAGATGAATAATTGATAATATCATGGGATTCAACCTTCAAGAGAGAAGCCGTTCAGCGGGGCTCATCCAGCAGCCTAGACCTCCCCGGTCCACACGGCTTGGTCCAAACATCTGTCTCTGGATGCCTACAGGCAAATCCAGCCTTTTAACCCTTCAGTGCACTTCGGGTCCTAATTCCATCTCATCCACATGTTACCTCGGAATTTATTTCATTGTAACCTCGGGAGACGACACTGACCGCTGTGATTTTCCGCTACGTTGCAGCTGCTGCTGGGGAAATTCAGAAACTCCTTCAGCCTGACATCTTAGTCACAAAGACAATTCGGAGCTTGACAAGTCATTTAGTCCGGGGATCGGTTCACGCTTTGCACCTAATGCTTCATGAGACCCTGAACTGGATGAGCAGGTTAGAAATGGGATGGAATATGACTTGGATGATAGGGGGCAGGCCTACCGAAATCCCGACAAAGGTGTCACATGATGGAGAGGATGGCTGTCTTACTCAGTTAGTCATTGAAAATCCATTCACCCATTTTGTAAACCCACACTGACGTGAAGAGAACTGGCAAACTCAACACAGACAATCCCCAGATGAGGACTGAGCGGTGGTCGAGTCACAGTGAAGACCACCTGCTTAGTCAACAGTCTGCCCAGGGCAAATCCCTCCATGAATTCATTTTCTGACTCACTTTGTTCTTGTTGGAACATACATAGAGTCTCCCAGGGTTGGCATATGCAAGGGTGCTGGGGAGAAAACACCATCTGATGGTTAAGCCATGGATACAGAAGGAACCATGGGGATTCCATCTTGGCTGCACAACAGTCTTGTCCTTACCGATCGTCATGAGCAGGATAGGACCCGAAAGAATGAGAGCACGTGGCAGAAATGAGGGTTCATCCCATGGTTCCTGGGCTCATACATCTTGATAGGGCGAGAAGATCGACAATCTGGGAAAGCCTCAGAGTAGAATGGGTGATCATCCATTGAGGTGGTTTGGACATGTAATATGGTTACATTCCCGGATGGATCCCTCTAGAGCTGCTCTGGACACATCTCACTGGTGAAGACCCCCAAGGCTTAAGGGATTACATCTGGTGTGACATGCAAAAAAAAGCATCCAGAGGGCAGCAGGTCAACAGATGGAAACACCTTGTTGATGAGAGGAGTACGAGGAAAATGGACGGAGCTGACAGAAAGACAACAGTAATTCAGGTAACCATTCAGTACGACTGTGGCGAGCACAGAATGCACAACATCTGAGAATGCACAACAACCCTAATTCAATCTATCTATCTATCTATCTATCTATCTATCTATCTATCTATCTATCTATCTATCTATCTACCGACTACACTAAAATTAAAATTATCACTCTATCTATCTATCTATCGATCTATCTATCTATCTATCTATCCTGCCGACTATACTAAAATTAAAATGATCTATCTATCTATCTATCTATCTATCTATCCTACCGACTACACTAAAATTAAAATTATCACTCTATCTATCCTACCGACTATACTAAAATTAAAATGATCTATTTATCTATCTATCTATCTATCTATTTATCTATTATATAGTGCCTTTCATACTATCTATCTATCTATCTATCTATCTATTATATAGTGCCTTTCATACTATCTATCTATCTATCTAATCCTGCCAACTATGCTAAAATATCTACAAACCGGATTCCAAAAAAGTTGGGACACTAAACAAATTGTGAATAAAAACTGAATGCAATGATGTGGAGATGGCAAATGTCAATATTTTATTTGTAATAGAACGTAGATGACAGATCAAACGTTCAATCCGAGTAAATGTATCATTTTAATGGAAAAATATGTTGATTCAAAATTTCACGGTGTCAACAGATCCCAAAAAAGTTGGGACAAGTAGCAATAAAAGGCTGGAAAAAGTAAATTTGAGCATAACGAAGAGCTGGAAGACCAATAAACACTAATTAGGTCAATTGGCAACATGATTGGGTATAAAAGAGCTTCTCAGAGTGGCAGTGTCTCTCAGAAGCCAAGATGGGTAGAGGATCACCAATTCCCACAATGTTGCGCAGAAAGATAGTGGAGCAATATCAGAAAGGTGTTACCCAGTGAAAAATTGCAAAGACTTTGCATCTATCATCATCAACTGTGCATAACATCATCTGAAGATTCAGAGAATCTGGAACAATCTCTGTGCGTAAGGGTCAAGGCCGTAAAACCATACTGGATGCCCGTGATCTCCAGGCCCTTAAAAGACACTGCACCACAAACAGGAATGCTACTGTAAAGGAAATCACAGAATGGGCTCAGGAATACTTCCAGAAACCATTGTCAGTGAACACAATCCACCGTGCCATCCGCCGTTGCCAGCTGAAACTCTACAGTGCAAAGAAGAAGCCATTTCTAAGCAAGATCCACAAGCTCAGGCGTTGTCACTGGGCCAGGGATCATTTAAAATGGAGTGTGGCAAAATGGAAGACTGTTCTGTGGTCAGACGCGTCACGATTCGAAGTTCTTTTGGAAATCTGGGACGCCATGTCATCTGGACCAAAGAGGACAAGGACAACCCAAGTTGTTATCAACGCTCAGTTCAGAAGCCTGCATCTCTGATGGTATGGGGTTGCATGAGTGCGTGTGGCATGGGCAGCTTGCATGTCTGGAAAGGCACCATCAATGCAGAAAAATATATTCAGGTTCTAGAACAACATATGCTCCCATCCAGACGTCATCTCTTTCAGGGAAGACCCTGCATTTTTCAACAAGATAATGCCAGACCACATTCTGCATCAATCACAACATCATGGCTGCGTAGGAGAAGGATCCGGTACTGAAATGGCCAGTCTGCAGTCCAGATCTTTCACCTATAGAGAACATTTGGCGCATCATAAAGAGGAAGGTGCGACAAAGAAGGCCCAAGACGATTGAACAGTTAGAGGCCTGTATTAGACAAGAATGGGAGAGCATTCCTATTTCT
Source organism: Polypterus senegalus (assembly GCF_016835505.1). Taxonomy (NCBI): domain Eukaryota; kingdom Metazoa; phylum Chordata; class Cladistia; order Polypteriformes; family Polypteridae; genus Polypterus; species Polypterus senegalus. Next base: position 10,501,009 of record NC_053165.1, on the reverse strand, counting down.
AAACTTGAGAAACTGGTCTCCTCGGTCCCCAGACGTCTGTTGAGTGTTGTAAGAAGAAGGGGAGATGCCACACAGTGGTGAAAATGGCCTTGTCCCAACTTTTTGGGGATTTTGTTGAAATTCTGAATCAACATATTTTTCCCTTAAAATGATACATTTTCTCAGTTTAAACTTTTGTTCCGTGATTTATGTTCTATTCTGAATAAAATATTAGAAGTTGGCACCTCCACATCATTGCATTCAGTTTTTATTCACGATTTGTATAGTGTCCCAACTTTTTTGAAATCCAGTTTGTATCTATATATCTATCTAATCCTGCCAAACTATGCTAAAATATCTATCTATCTATCTATCTATCTATCTATCTATCTATCCTTCTCATAGTGGATAAGTTTTTCTCTTGCTCTCAGTTTTCATGGCTCCCTATAATAAACCCAGCTGGCAGTCAGCAGTACTCCATCAGTCAAGTAACTTGATGCGGACCCCCTGCTCTCCCCTTCACATTTTTAGTTCCACTGCTGCCTACCCCTGCCTCTGTCCATGACTCGGTCCATCTTGGAAATCCACTCACCTCTGTGTCCACCCGACTCTCACACCAGTGCAACAGTCGATCGATTTGCAAAGCGAGGCTCTCATTAATCTGATTGCTCTGAGTATTCGACTGGAACCTGACACTGGAGCTGCAGAACGAGGCACACTTGAGCGAGCATTTCGGCTGCCTGCCTGCCAGGCCTGTGTGGCCTGTGTGCTCCTGCATGCTGTGGCAGTTGGAAGGGAGACTTGGAAATGCACTCTGGTTCAAGAGCCATGCAAAGACAGCGATAAGATGAGAGCAGGAAACCAAGCTGAAAATGATGATTAAAAGATTAAAAAAAAAAAAACAGGGGCCGAAATGAGGCCACAGTGAAAAGAGCATCTGCAGACCCTCGGAGGGCAAAATCGTCAGCTGCTCATGTAGAAAGGGAAAGAAAGGCTGAACGCTCATGCGAAAAGGGTCTACACCACGTTTAATGGGTCCTTACAACCAATACAACCAATGTTACAGTGACCAGATAAGATTGAAAAAAAACAAAGCATTACACAATTATATAGTAAAAATAGCTAAAAAGAATAAAACAAAGAAAAAAATACTTCTAGCAGTAAATCAATAAACACTAGCAAAAAGAATCTGAATTAAAAGTTGAATTAATTAATCTAGTTTTTATTAAGTTCAAATTCATTATGATATGATATGATACATATAGGACTTATACTCCAAACCCTGGTTAACCAATTCAGGAAATATATCTAATGGGCACAGTGAAGGAAACAACCATGGATAGGGTGCCAGTTCATCACAGAAGACACTCTGTTACATAATATAATATAATATAATATAATATAATATAATATAATATAATATAATATAATATAATATAATATTCTTCTAGTCCGAATCAGTCTGACATGTGTCATGAAGCACACAGTACATAAACCCCAGTCTCCTTATTGCGAGGCAGTGCTATAATATTACATCATATCAGTTTGTATTAACTTGTATGGTCCCATGTCCCACTTTCTCCTTTTTAAGTTCATTGAAGACATGCCAGCTACAATTGGTGTTCCCCTTGTTGAAATGACTGAAATCTGAAGAACCTGGGGTTGTGTTCCGTTCAGTGAAATGGGAACGATTGGAAGAGCAGCTCCTCCTTCATGAAACGAGCCAGTTACCAATGGGGGTAACATACTGTGAAGCCCTGATGATCACTTAGGCGACCCATGGTGATCATCTCATGACCCAACACAACCCACCCACAAACCCATGATGCCAACTTGGTGGCAAGCTGTGACCTAAAAGTGGGTCACAATCTAGTGATTGAGAAATATATTATATTATATTATTCATGCATTGAGTACATGTTTTCAATTCTGCTTGACCAGTTTAGAAAAAATATCCAATGAGCACAGTGGAGGAAACAACCATGAATTGGGTGCCAGTCCTTCACAGGGCACATGCTATTAGAATAATATAATATAATATAATATAATATAATATAATATAATATAATATAATACTTCTTGTTATACAATTCAGTGTGATAAGTGACCAGAGTTTCTCCTGGATGCCAGTCCATCAAAAAGCCCACTCAAAGACAAATACTCACAAAGTTGCTAATCTGGTATTAACAGGCTAGAGACCTTGTTGGAGTAAGCAGGTTTGTGGATATTATATTATATTACGTATATTATATTATATTATATTATATTATATTATATTATATTATATTATATTATATTATATTATATATACGTATATTATATTATATTATATTATATTACATTATATTACATTATATTATATTATATTATATTATATTATATTATATTATCCATTCATCTTCCTAACCCAAGTATCCAGGGCAGGGTTACAGGAGAGAATCACAGTCAACATCATACAGTATACAAGGCACCAGTCCATTGCAGGGTGAGCACACACACACACACACACACACACACACACTGGGTCCAATTGAGGATTGCCAATTCACCAAACTGGTATGTCTTTGGCCTTTAAGAGGATACCAGAGCACTTGGAGGAAACCCACAAACACACACAGGGAGACCATGTAAACTCCACACACCTCAGACATGAACCCTGGTCTCCTTGTTGCGATGCAGCATCACTACCACTGTGCCATTACACCACTCACAATATATTATATTATATTATATTATATTATATTATATTATATTATAATTCTACATTTGGTTTCTGTGTTGAACCTGATGCTACTTGGACAGGCTCCAGCCCCCTTGACACTGAAGTGAATTATGTGAGTTAGTTATGAAGACACCCCTTCCACTGGCACTGCTCTCCCTTTCGCACTGGCATGGTGGTGTCCATCTTCTCTGTTCTTTCCTTTTTTGTGTTTCCCTTTCCTGTATGCAATCCACCAGATTATCCATCACAGTGTCCGCTCACCTACCTGGGTGATTTTTGCTTCAGATTCTCCAAAGATCTTTTAGTGGATGAAAAGCCATGGCTGACTGACTGTTGGCTTGCCTACAAGAGGAGGAGGAGGAGGAGGAGGTGGTGTATGCATGGCTGGCAGGGCGGCACACTTCACCACACTCCCTTGCATCCAGAGCACAGTCGGAGAGCAGCAAAGATGGATGGGGTGTGCAGGATTTGTCGAGCCTGAGGAGAAAGCCAAAAGGATTAAAGAATTCATTAAACAGTTTGCACCCTGCAGAAGGTCAAGAGTTTATGTCTGGGTGTCAAATTATGGCCGCAGGCTCCTAATTCAAGCCGACCAAAAGGTCAGAAAACTGCATTAACATCCCCCTATTCATTACCTTGTGCACTGATAAAGATGTAGAGTGAAGTAGGAAGGGCACTATACAAAATGGAGAACAGCAGGAGCCGCACCCAGACTTTTCATGAGAGTGCTTTGACTGCTTTTGGGGCTTAAAGCTCATAATTACATAACACACCTAAACCAAGTAGCCCAAACAGAGATGAAGACAACGGTCACGACAGCTGCAGAACTGTCTGAAGGAGATCGATGACTGTGGTCGCCGTGGTGGATTCAACTTTTAGATGGATGGCCAGAGCGCATTGTCTGGTGTACTTTAGATGAACTTTAGATTTCGATGTCATGCTATGCCTTTGCACCTGCCCATTTCTAAGCCTTTTTATTACACAAGGAGCTGTATGCTTTTAGCCCCCCAACCACCTCCATACACATACATCCCGCCTCAAATTTACCTCAGTTTTTAAGATAACTGGTAATAACGGAACAATTACACTCCACCGTGATCTACCATCCCAAACATCTAGACTTGGAAGGCAATTTGGCTAAAAAAAGCTAAAGAGGAGGTGAAATGCTGTTGTGGATTCAGTAGAGTTAGAAATCTTCTACCGAGCCTTCATTTGTCACGGACCCCAGATGTTCTATGTACAAAACACGTAGGGAATTTTTTCTTTTTGTTTTGTTTTGAGAAAGCTGGAACAAAATCAAAAACCAGGAATACAAACCGATCTTTTGTCAAAACAAGGGCGAAAAAAGAATCGAAATCGAGAATTTCCAAAAAATGTTTCTGGGACTCCTTGCCAAGGCAGCTATGAATGCCGCTTTCAGAATAAGGCGATGCCCACAAAATAGACAGAATAATGCCGTGGCATAATGGTAGAAAACTTTTTGGGAAGAATTTGATCACAAAATAAAAGTTCAAAATGAATTTCATGGGTATAAAAACCTCACAAAAGATGTAAAAATTAGCTTAAACGTTTCAAAAAGGCACTACAAGTTAAACAAAGTAACCAATCCAAATATAGGTGACCTGTTCTCCTTTTTTCTAGAGGTAGGAATGACACGCCTGCCCCTCATTGGTGTGAAGAAAGTAGCTTGTTTCAAAGTTCATATACAGGATATGTGCCTACTAAGGCTGATGTGAGTGCTTGCCTGTAACGCACTAGCTACTAAAGAGGCCCTGTCTGTTTTTAATCTTGATTTTAATGCCATAGACGTGAGAACCCTCCATAAGAATTTTGTGTTTGGAGCCACCATGTGGTATGAAACGGTTTGAAGTGGTTCAATATGGGTCACACAGAGCTTGGAGAAGTTCTTCGACTACCTCCATTATTTCCACAAAACCTGTACAATCACAGGGAGATGCCATTTTCATAGGAAATGATGCCATTTTACTGACATGCTTATTCAGATGGGACTAGCCTAACCTGGGGGTATTTTTTACTGACTTCTTAAAGAAGGTAAAAAAAATCCTGAATCTTTATTAAGATTTGACTGCACAGTCCATAAAAAGTTACAGAAATGAGCAATTTAGATGAGCCTAAAATTACAGAGGTCCTCTGGTGAAGGAACAGTGGATAAGGCTTTGGACTTCAAACCCAAAGGCTCTGGGTTCAAATCCCACTACTGATACAATGAGAACAAGAGCAAGTCACTTCGTCACTTCACCTTGCCTATGCTCCAAATGAAAAAACAAAAGAAATGTAATCAATTATATCTCAAATATTGTAAGTCACCTTGGATGAAAGTGTTAGCCAAATAAAAAATCGGAACTGGTCTCCCTTCAACTTCTTGTATACTCTGATATGGGGATAGATATTTGAGGAGTAAACCACAAGACAATGATTCTATTTTTATATTATGTACATTAAAAAAACATCAACAATGAATCAAGTCAAATTAATAATATATTGAACAATTATTATAAAAGTAAAGTTACATGAATGAAAAAGTACCACTTTCGATTAGCGGAAATAGCCCAAACGTTTATAGAAATCAACATTTTGTACTTAATACTTGTATGAGAAATTTAGTTGACCTAAGTGAAAGCGACAGTTATCATGCTTACATACACAGACAGACGCACAGACATAATTTCATAACTCAGGGAGGTCTAAAATGTCAGGATTCAATACTTTCCTTACGAGAAAGTAAATCCGACTCAGAAAGGTATAAAACATCGAGATTCATCAAAATCTTGAAATAGAGTTTTTGGATGATTACAATACTTCCCTTATGAGAGAGTAAATTGGACTCAGTGAGGTCAGAATCATGAAATAGAATTTTTGAACAATTACAATACTTTCCCTACGACAAAGTGAATCGGGCTCAGGGAGGTCTAAAATGTCAAGATTCATCAAAATCTCGAAATCGAATTTTTGGATGATTATAATGCTTTCTTTATGAGAAAGTAAATCGGATTCATAGAGGTCTAAAACGTCGAGAATCATCAAAATCTCGAAATTGAATTTTTGGACAATTACAATACTTTCATTACGAGAAAGTAAATTGGACTCAGGGAGGTCTAAAATGTCAAGATTCATCAAAATCTTGAAATAGAATTTTTGGACGATTACAATACTTTCCTTACGAGAAAGTAAATCCGACTCAGTGAGGTCAGAATCATGAAATAGAATTTTTGAACAATTACAATACTTTCCCTACGACAAAGTGAATCGGGCTCAGGAAGGTCTAAAATGTCAAGATTCATCAAAATCTCAAAATCGAATTTTTGGATGATTAAAATGCTTTCTTTATGAGAAAGTAAATCGGATTCATAGAGGTCTAAAACGTCGGGAATCATCAAAATCTCGAAATTGAATTTTTGGACAATTACAATACTTTCATTACGAGAAAGTAAATTAGACTCAGGGAGGTCAGAATCACGAAATAAAATTTTTGAACAATTACAATACTTTCCTTATGAGAAAGTAAATCCGACTCAGAAAGGTCTAAAACATCGAGATTCATCAAAATCTCGAAATAGTTTTTGGATGATTATAATACCTCCCTTATGAGAGAGTAAATTGGACTCAGTGAGGTCAGAATCACAAAATAGAATTTTTGAACGATTACAATACTTTCCCTACGACAAAGTAAATCGGACTCAGGGAGGTCTAAAATGTCAAGATTCATCAAAATCTTGAAATAGAATTTTTGGACGATTACAATACTTTCCTTATGAGAAAGTAAATTGGACTGAGGGAGGTCAGAATCTCGAAATTGAATTTTTGGACGATTACAATACTTTCCTTACGAGAAAGTAAATCAGACTCAAGGAGGTCTAAAACATCGAGATTCATCAAAATCTCGAGGTTGAAATTTTGGATGATTGCAATACTTTCCCTATACTTCGTATATGAGAAAGCAATAATTACTTTACAGCACCTCTTCATTTAAAATGAGTCCAAAGGTCGTGGGTGCAGATCCCACTACTGAGACACCATGTGAATATGAGCAACTTGCTTTGTCACTTCACCTTGCCTATGCTCCAAATGAAAAACCAAAAGAAGTGTAACCAATTATATCTCAAATATTGTAAGTCATCTTGGATAAAAGTGTTAGCCAAATAAATAATTACTTTATAGCACCTCCTGGTTTAAAACGAGTCCCGTCTGAATAGAGCGTTTATGGTTAGCGTGCTTAGAATCATTCATTTTATGCCCACTGTTGCTGGGTCATTGGAAGATGAATTCTGTCCACACATAGGAGTCTTTCTCCTCGGTAATGTAGGCATTTGGGGACGCATCCTGAAGGTGGCGCTGGTCCACCACAGTTAACATTGCTAGTTTAAAACTGCAGATAATATAACAGAAAAAGAACACGAGGAGAACATGAAGCCTCCACACAGATGGTGCCCTAGGTGAAGCAGTTCATTTAAATTAAAGCAAAACGTGCGTGTGCGTCAAATCAATCCGTTGATTTTTTTTTTAAATTCCATATAAATATTTCTTGACTATTTTTGCATTGCTTCATTTATTTTCCTTGCTCTCTAAGCAATCAGTCCGTTTATAGTGCCAGCTATAATAGCGAGGACAATGTAAATAGTAAGGTGGAAAGATTTAATACTAAAGTGAGAGCTGCTGTTGACATAGTTGCACCTGAAAAGACAGTGAAAAAATCTTCTAGCATTGTTATACCATGGAAGACCCAAAGAGTGTCTGATTTAAAGAGAACATGTCGTAGAGCTGAGCGTCAATGGAGGAAGACTAAACTAACTATCCACTATGAAATATTAAACGTTAAAATAACAGAATACAATCCGTCTTGAGAGGCGCTGCTATTTCTCCAAGATTATAAATAACAATGCTAGTAATCCCAGAGTCTTATTTTCTACAATTGATCGCCTACTAAACCCAGGTAACTCAAAGGAATGCCTCCTAAGTACTTCCAGTGAAACCTGTGAGGCTGTCGCTGTATTTTTCAATCAAAAAATTAATGATATTAGAAATAACATAGTATATCCCTCCAACACTAAGGATCCTCCTAAACCCCAGCATCCTGTTATAAACAAATTAAACTCTTTCACTAGGATAGATTTACCTGATTTACAAAAATAATATCTCAATTAAAACCCTCCACCTGCGTCCTTGACCCGATACCAACAAGGTTTTTCAAAGAAGTATCAGGCGTGCTAATTGATAATGTTCTTGACATAGTAAATTCGTCATTAGATACGGGGTCTTCCCAGACTGTCTTAAGACTGCTGTAGTTAAACCCCTACTTAAGAAACATAATCTCGACCCCTCAGCTCTTGAAAATTTTAGACCCATCTCTAACCTGCCTTTCTTAAGTAAAGTTCTGGAGAAGGCAGTCATTATGCAGTTAAATGACCACCTCAATAAACATGCTATTCTTGATAAATTTCAGTCGGGTTTTAGAACAAATCACAGCACAGAAACTGCACTCGTTAAAGTAGTAAATGACTTGCGGTGAATGCAGACAGAGGCCATTTATCTGTTCTCATCCTCTTAGATCTGAGTGCTGCATTTGACACCATTGATCACAACATTCTTAGAAATCGCCTTAGTCAATGGGTGGGCCTCTCTGGCAGTGTCTTAAATTGGTTTGAATCCTACCTGACAGGGAGAAAATTTTTGTTAGTTGTGGTAATTACAACTCAAGACACATGATATCCATATGGTGTTCCACAAGGCTCTATCCTGGGTCCGCTGCTCTTCTCAATCTACATGCTTCCGTTAGGTCAGATTATCTCAGGGCACAACGTGAGCTACCACAGCTATGCTGATGACACACAGCTGTACTTATCAATAGCACCTGATGACCCGATTCTCTTGATTCACTAACACAATGTCTGACTTGTATCTCAGAATGGATGAATAGTAACTTTCTCAAGTTAAATAAAAGAAAACTGAAATCTTAGTGATTAGCAATAATGGATACAATGAGGCTATTAGAAATAAACTGGATACATTAGGATTAAAAGTCAAGACGGAGGTAAAAAGCTTAGGGGTGATTGTTGACTGTAATCTGAATTTTAAATCACATATTAATCAGATCATTAGGACAGCATTTTTCACTTAAGAAACATAAGTAAAGTTAGACCTCTTATATCACTGAAAGATGCTGAGAAATTAGTTCACGCGTTTGTTTTCAGTCGACTAGATTACTGTAACGCACTCCTCTCAGGACTACCCAAAAAAGACATAAATCGTTTGCAACTAGTGCAGAATGCAGCTGCTAGAATCCTAACTAGGAAAAGAAAATCGAACACATTTCTCCAGTTTTGATGTCACTACACTGGTTACCTGTGTCATTCAGGATTGACTTTAAAATTCTGCTTATGGTTTATAAAGCCTTAAATAATCTGCCCATCTTATATATCGGAATGTCTGACACCTTATATTCCAAATCGTAACCTCAGATCCTCAAATGAGTGTCTCCTTAGAATTCCAAGAACAAAACTTAAAAGAAGTGGTGAGGCGGCCTTCTGCTGTTATGCACCTAAAATCTGGAATAGCCTGCCAATAGGAATTCGGCTGATACAGTAGAGCACTTTAAAACACTGCTGAAAACACATTACTTTAACATGGCCTTTTATAACTTCACTTTAACTTAATCCTGATACTCTGTATGTTCAATTCATCATAATAACTATTCATGGTGGCTCTAAAATCCGTACTGACCCCTACTCTCTTTCTGTTTCTTTTCCGGTTTCTTTGTGGTGGTGGCCTGCGCCACCTCCACCTACTCAAAGCTTCATGATGCTCCAACAATGATGGATGGATTAAAAGGCAGAAGTCTACGTGACCATCATCATCATCAAGTCCTTCCGTGAGAACCCTAAATCCAAAGAGGACTGTTTCATTTATGTTAGGTAGAATGCCCAGAGGGGACTGGGTGGTCTCATGGTCTGGAATCTCTACAGATTTTATTTTTTTCTCCAGCCGTCTGGAGTTTTTGTTTTTCTGTCCCCTGGCCATTGACCTTACTCTTATTCGATGTTAATTAATGTTGATTTATTTTGTTTTTCTTACTGTGTCTTTTATTTTTCTATTCTTTATTATGTAAAGCACTTTGAGCTACTGTTTGTATGAAAATGTGCTATATAAATAAATGTTGTTGTTGTTGTTGTTGCTCTGCAGTTTTTCAGGACGTTATGTATAGAAGTTCACATGGGCATTTGGAGCATGGCTAATTACAAATCTATTATAAATCCAGCTAAACACAAACCTTCTGGGTGTGTACATAAAAAAAGGGAAAAAGTGTGATTAGTTTGATTAAATAAATTCCCAGATTTCAGTCCCTAAAGGCGGCCGCTGTACAAATCACTTAGGCGTAATTTATACAACGGAGCCAGCAGCTGAAATCTGCCACCCTGCATCAGGAGAGAATGGCCGCTGTTATTAACGTATTATTAGCCGCATTTCCATGGGATCTGAAAATTGCAGTATCTGTGCTATCAAATAGCTCTTCAGCTTTTCTGTTATGCGACGGAGCTTTTTGATTCTGAGTGGCCATCGTGGGGATCAACAGCTTCTTAAGCTTGCCGGCATGAATGAACCTTTTGAGACTGAACAAATGAATTCACAGAGGGAGCACGGCGAGGACGTCGACGACACCGCGTCGCATGTGACCTGCAGGACGCGATGCATTATTGTCATTCGTCAGTGTCACAGCAACAAATAAGCAGTGGTGTGTGCCAATATGGACCGGGACCAATCGACTTACACAGAAGAAACAGCAAAGATAAACCCATGACTTAGCCACCGAGTGTTTAACATACTGAAGCTTTCAGCCGTTCACACCAGCTGCTCCACAATCTGTTTCAGGCGGCATTTTTGGATTTTTGTTTTCTGAACAGCATATCAGGACGACTCCTTGTTTAATGTACACAATTAGAAGACTCTAATCTTCCGGAAAATTATCACAACTTGTTTCTGCTGAAGATAGCATTTCTGGCTGACTTGGGAGCATTCGGTTATTTTATTATTATTATTAAAAAAACGCTCAGCCAAAATGACATAAAGTTTAATGAATCAATCAAAGCAACATATCATTCAAGCAATCAACCGATTCATGCAAAATAAGGCTCAATCCAAGCAAAGCGTAGCTTAATCGATCAATCAGTTAGCCAAAGGGGGGAAAAAATGACTGATTGTACCATCAAACCAGCATAAGGAGGAATGAGAAGCTGGAGCCAAACTACAAAGCCATGGAGATAAATCCTTCACAGAGATACGCGGATTGGACTTACGGCGCACCTTCAGGGCGTATTCGGACACCCTCACTTTTTGTACACATTTTGTTATGTTGGTGGTCTTCTGTCTCATTCAGGGTTCTACTGCTCCTTGTTCATTGTGGGTGAAGCCCCAGGAATCGGGGCCACCCTGACAACAGCACTCCTGAGTCCTCAGTCTGGCTACGGAAGTGAGTTGAGAAGGCTCAGAAGCAGGAGCTCATTCATTAGCTGTGGAGTTTGTGAGTATTGCTGTTGCACAAACATAACACTGAGAATAAATGAAGAGAAACTCCAAAATCATGTAAGTAAAATGGTAACTGTACCGTCCAATCTATTGAGCCATATTAAATGAAATCGTTTACAATAATTCTAAAAGCGGCACTTGACCAGATGTTGGTATTTCCTGTTGCCGGCTGGTATCAGCTTGGATTTATGTGTATTGTTAGTTTTTAATGACTTTATGTTTTTTTTCTGTTGATTTCATCTGTAATTTTATAATTAGGTTCTGTTGCTTTCAATGTGCTTCCGTTCCTTGCTCTTTGTGTTTGGAGCCCCAGGAGGCGGGGCCATCCTGACAACAACACTCCTGAGTCCTCTGCCTGGCTATAGAAGTGAGCTGAGAAGGCTCAGAAGCAGGAGCTCATTCATTAACTGTGGAGTTTGTGAATATTGCTCTTGGATTTTCTGTTTCTCCAAATATTCTCGATTTGTTTAAGGATTCTGTTTATTGCATATTATTTTGGGATGTGTTAGCACAAGATCGAAATGCCTTGTGCATCCTTTTGCTTTGTTGAGCTTTTCCTTGTATTTTTCTATTTTCATTAAACATTGCTTATTTTAAAATGATTCCTGTTTGCCCTTATTATACAAGCTGAGGGTTTACAGATATCCTTCATCTTGTGGAGCTTTATATTTTCCATATTTCTCATTGTTTTGCCAGCTCCCAGTTTTTGAGTCTGTTTCAGCTGCAGCCAACAGGTAGTATTAGGAGCCTGGTTGAGTTCTGGTGAGACTCTTCCGGGCAGACCAGTTATAATTCTTGCCAGCTCCCTTGCTTGTGTTTGGAGGCCTCACACCCTTTTTGAATTGGTGAAGACTCCATTTCATGATACAAGTGGCAGTTAATCTGGATATATCCTTATTTGGACACACAAGTAGGCGGTGTGGTCCTTACTGTAGTTATGCAATTGAGCTGAGAAGGCTCAGTAACAGGAGGTCATTAGTTAGTGGTGGAGTTTGTCAGTATTGATGTACTGTTGTGTTAAAATCCTTTAACTTTTTTAACTCATTGAACAATGTACAGATTAACCAAGAGAAAACAGAATTTTGTCGTACTGTCACATCAAGTTTATATGAGTATTATATATCCATCCATTAGCCAACACAGGGAGCAAGGCAGGAAACAAACCTCGAGCAGGGCGCTAGCCCACCGCAGGAGTATTATACATATATATATATATACATTATATATATTCTGTGTGATGGTTGTCACTGCCTGGGCTTCCCCATATTTAAATACAGGTGGGGAAGCTTTTCTCTTGATAGGACTGTGAGCTGAAAGGCAGTGATTGATGGCATCACCCTTTGAGGGTGGGATTTTGAAGCAATCATAAGGAACCTTTGGGGTCAGTAATTAATGAGATCCACTCTCTGTCTACACATATGGACCTGCATTTTATTGTGTAGTGTCTTTCTTTCCTTTCTATCTACTCATATGGACCCGAGTCTTATAATATAGTGTCTTTCATACCTCTTTACCTACATATATGGATAAGGGTCTTATTATAAAGTGTCTTTTATATCTCTTTATCTACACATATGGACCTTTATCTTATTATAGAGCGTCTTACATGTTTGTCTATATACTGTATACCTATTGACCAGGGTCTTAATATACAGTGTCGTATATATCTCCCTATTTATACATATGGACCAGGGTCTTATTATAAATTGTCTATTATATCTTTCAATCTACTCATATGGACCTGAGTCTTATTATATAGTGTCTTTCATATCTCTCTATTTTCACATATTAATTTGAATCTTATTATATAGTGTCATTCATGTATCTTTATCTAAACATATTAACCAGGATCTTATTATACTGTAGAGTGTCTTTGTGACGGACAGCTGGGTCCCATGCCCGGCCGGGACGCCCCTGCTGCATATGTTCCAGGGGAGTCACCATGGACAGCTCAATACCTGCCCTGGGATGCTTGGGGGCAGCTTCCCTGGCCGTTGTTCATTTCCCAGTCTCCCACATGGCTCCATGGGACATGGTGTCCTCCACAGCCTGGTTGGGAGATGGGGTGGCCGCTAGGGGGTGCTGCCGAGAGCCAACAACCCGGATGGACGAGTTATCAGCCCCACCCGGAGGTGCAATCAGGACCAGCTGGTCAAGCACCTGGAACACTTCCGGGTGGGCTATAAAATGGGCCAGCCTCCCTTTATTCGAGGCGGAAGTCGGGTGGAAGAAGGACGGAGCTGGAGAGAGGGCTGGAGGCGGCTGGAAAGGCATTTGGACTGTGAGGCCTGGACTTTGGGGGATCTGTGCTGGAGGCACTGGGACGTGCACTGAACTTTCTTGTAAATATTTGCATAATAAATATGAGTGTGTTGGGTGAAACAACGATGTCCGTCTGTCTGTGTCCGGGCGCCCTTTCACAGTCTTATATATCTCTCTATCTAAACATATGGACCTGAGTCTTATTATAAAGTGTCTTTCATATCTCTCTATTTTCACATATTGACCTGAATCTTATTATATAGTGTCATTCATGTATCTTTATCTATACATATTAACCAGGATCTTATTATACTGTAGAGTGTCTTATATGTCTCTCTATCTAAACATATGAACCAGGGTCTTATTATAAAGTGTCTTTCATACCTCTTTATCTACACATACGAACAATTTTCTTATTATATAGTGTCTTTCAAAGTCAAAGTCAAAGTGAACTTTATTGTCATCTCAACCATATACAAGTATACAGACAGACGAAATTGCAAAGCTCAGGGTCCACAGTGTAACAACATGATGTGCAAATAATAAATTAAAAATAGAATTAAAATTTAAAAATTAAAACACAAACAGGACAAGACATTGTGCAAAGATAGGACAAAGAAGTAGCAGCAATATTGATGTGTAAGATATGTAATATAATAAATAAATAATAAATAATAGATATAGATAATACAGAGATAATCGGTGTATGATAATAGTTGTTTAAGACGTGTGTAAACAATGACAGGTCAGAATGTTTCACAGCAGAAGGATGTCAAGACTGTCAAAATACTTAAAGGTCAGTATGAGATTTTCAGTTCTTTTCTCCATTCACACTCATCTTTGCAGGACTGTGGTTTTCATGTATTAAAGTTCTGTTTTTAGTGGTGGTTGAGGCCGTGTGGAAGGTCCCAGGGGGCACAGCTTGGGGGTAAAACCTCTCCTGCAGCCTGGCAGATCTGGCTCTGATGCGGCAGTATCTTCTCTCGGATGGCAGAAGTGTGAAAAGTCCCTGTGAGGGGTGTAAGGGGTCCTGCACAATGCTGCAGGCCTTGCGGACACTGCGTTTGTAAAATATGTCCTGTAGTGAAGGGATAGGCACCCCAATAATGTCCTCTGCTGTCTTCACTATCCTTTGCGTAGTGCTTGCGGTCGGATATGTTGCAGTTTCCATACCAGACAGTGATGCAGCTGGTCAGGACACTCTCCATGGTGCCTCTGTAGAACATGATGAGGATGGAAGGGGGAAGACGTGCTCGCTTCAGCCGCCTCAGAAAGTGCAGTCTCTGCTGGGCTTTCTTGATTAGTGATGAGCTGTTATGTGTCCACGTAAGTTCGTCAGTTATGTGCACACCGAGGAACTTGGTACTCCTAACAATCTCCACATCTAAACCGTTGATGCTGAGTGGGATGTGAGCAGGACGTGATTTTCTGAAGTCCACGATTATCTCTTTTGTCTTGTCGACATTGAGAGATAGATTGTTGCCTTCACACCATGCGGACAGCCGTTTCACCTCATCTCTGTATGCTGTTTCATCATCCCTGCTTATCAGTCCCAGCACCGTCGTATCATCCGCAAACTTGATGATGTGGTTGGTGTTGTCGTGAGTCAGCAGTGGACTAAGCACACAGCCCTGCGGTGCTCCAGTGCTCAGTGTGATGATGCTGAACTGACTGGGGCCTCTCTGTCAAGAAGTCCAGGATCCAATTGCAGAGGGTGGCGCTCAGGCCCAACCTGCTCAGTTTTACAACCAGCTTTTGAGGGATGATTGTGTTGAAGGCAGAGCTGAAGTCTATGAATAGTATCCTGACATATGTGTCTTTTTTATCCAAATGTGTCAGGGAGAGGTGAAGGGCAGAGCATATGGCATCCTCAGTTGACCATTTTGAGCGGTATGCAAACTGATGAGGGTCAAGGGAGGGAGGGAGATTAGTCTTTATGTGTGACATGACTAACCTTTCGAAGCACTTCATTATGATTGGCGTGAGTGCAACTGGTCAGTAGTCATTCAGGCATGTCACTGATGACTTCTTCGGCACTGGTATGATGGTGGTCGACTTGAAGCATGCTGTGACTGACGACTGGCTCAGAGATGTGTTGAAGATGTCTGTGAGGACACCAGCCAGTTGACTGGCACATTCTTTGAGCACACGACCAGGTATGTTGTCAGGTCCTGCAGCCTTCCGTGGATTGACTCTGGATAGAGTCCTCCTCACATCTGTTATGGAGAGACAGAGTGCTTGGTCAGTGGAGGGAGGTGTTGCTTTTCTCGCAGGCTCTTTGTTCTGCGCCTCAAACCGTGCAAAGAAGTTGTTCAGCTCATCCGGAAGGGAGGCATCACCATCATCACTGCTGTGTGGGTTGGGCTTGTAGTTTGTAATTGCCTGAGCGCCCTGCCATATACGACGTGTGTCTCTGGTGCTGCTGAATTGTTTGTTGATCTTCTGAGCGTATGCCCACTTAGCTCTCCTTATAGCGCGAGACAGGTTGGCTCTGGTCACCCTGAGGGCGGCCTTGTCTCCAGATCTGAAGGCTGCATTTCTGATCTTGAGCAGCTTGTGCACTTCTCTTGTCATCCAGGGCTTTTGGTTGGCTCTTGTGGTAACATCCTTGGTAACAGTAACATCCTCTATGCATTTGGAGATGTAGCCAGTCACAGAGTCTGTGTACTCCTCCAGATTGATGGAGTCACCATCCATAGCAGCCTCCCTGAAATTGTCCCAGTCTGTCAATTCGAAGCAGCCTTGGAGAGCTGAAACCGCACCAACCTGCCACACTCTGATCTCTCTGCCTACTCATATGGACCAGGTTCTTAATATATAGTTGTGGACTGGGACCCGGACACAGGCAGACGGACAGCATAGTTCCACCACACACCGTTTATTTGCAATACTATCTATTATTTACAAGTTTAACATGCACACAAACCCCAGTGCCTCTTGCACCGATTCCCCCAATGTCCAGGCCACACAGTTTCTCTGCCTTTCTCCTGGCCGCCTCTAATCCTCCCTCCAGCTCTGTCCTCTTCCACCCGACATCCACTACTGACTGGAGGGAGACGGCCCCTTATATGGGCTCCAGCTGCTTCCTGGCACTCCCTATTGGACACACCCCTGTGTGGCGGAAGTGCCGGCTGTGCACCCGGAAGCCGTCCGGGTGTCTTCTGTCTTCTTCTCCCCAGCACTTCCTGGTGTGGCGGAAGTGCTGGGCTCAGGGTTCCTCAGGCACCGGGGCGCCGCCTGGAGGTGGCCACGGGTCCCTACAGGGCTGGGCTTCCAAGCCCTGTACCCGAGGCCCCCAACATAACCAGGACGGACGCCCCCTCGCGGTCTGGAGGAGGCACAAGCCCTCCTCTGGTCCTCCTGGGCGTCCCGGGACCACAAGTATATTTCATATCTCTGTATTTACACACATTGACCTGAATCTTATTATATAGGGTCATTCATGTCTCTCTGTCCACACATATGGACCTGGAGTTTATTATACAGTGTCTTTCATATTTTTTTTCTACACATATGGACGATTATCTTATTATATAGTGCCTTATATGTCTCTCTATCTACACATATGGATCAGAGTCAACAACAACAACAACAACATTTATTTATATAGCACATTTTCATACAAAAAAATTGTAGCTCAAAGTGCTTTACAAAAAGAAGAATAGAAAAATAGAAGACACAATAAAAAATAAAAATAAGTCAACATTAATTAACATAGAATAAGTAAGAGGCTGGAGAAAAAAAAAAAATATTATTGGGCTTTCTTGAGTCTAATTATATAGGGTCATACATGTCTCTCTATCGACACATGTGGACCAGGGTCTTATTATATAGGGTGTCGCATGCGGCTGGGGGTGGAGCCCAGCCGGGAGGCCCGAGGGGACCGGAGGAGGGCTGGTGCGGGGGCGACCGCCCTGGTTTTGTTGGTGGCCTCGGGTAGGGAGCCTGAAGAACCCTGGAGCCCAGCACTTCCGCCACACCCAGAATGGGGACACCGGAGGGCTTCCGGGTGCGCAGCCGGCACTTCCGCCACAGCGTGGGGCGTGTCCATGGAGGAGTGCCGGGAAGCAGCTGGAGTCCATCCTGGTTGGTATAAAAGGGGCAAGGTGGAAGAGGACGGAGCTGGAGAGAGGACTGGAGGCGGCCAGAAGAAAGGCACAAAGGACTGTGAGGCCTGGACTTTGGGGGATCGGTGCTGGAGGCACTGGAACGTGCACTGAACATTTCTTGTAAATAGTTGTACATAATAAACGTGTGTTGGGTGAACGAACGATGTCCGTCTGTCTGTGTCCAGGGCCTGTTCCACAAGGGTCATTCATGTCTCTCTATCTACATATATGGACCAGAGTCTTATTATATAGTGTATTTCATATCTCTCTGCCCCCCCATATGGACCAGGGTCTTAATATATGGTGTCTTTCATATCTCTCTGCATCTGTATGTAGCACAAAAGCTGTTTCTTCAGGCTGCTCTTCTCATGAGCCCTCAGCGTTTTTCATGCGTGCCGAGTCCACAGAATTAGCGTTTGTGTTAATGTTCAGCTCGGAGTCGATGACTTCCACATTGGCAGAGCTCTGTTTGCTGGACTACTGACAGCAGAGTCATTAGACATTTGTAGAGGAGGCGCTTTTTAAAACCACGGCCCTTTGGGAATAATTCGCCATTAATGGAGAGAAAGCAGAGCCCTATTAACACATAATGCTGCTTGTAGAAATGGAATTATTTATGCCAGCTCATCAATTGAAATCGAAGCAGGAATGTTCCTACTGTTGTTTTCTACACAAGGGTTACACTTCAGTCCTGCCTCAGCCTCAAGTTAATTTCATTACAGGAGTATCAGATTTTTTTTTTTCATTTTTATTAACAGGGCTTTGTTTTAACAAAAGTATCTTCCAAGAATTCGTATTGTTGTCCAAATCGCCTGCAGCTGAATTTGAACAAATATAAGAGGGAATGTGGAAACTTCGCTAGACGGATGCCATTCAAGTGGAGGAGGCGACGACAATCATATTGCTCTTCTGATAAATATTAATATCTCAAACAGCCTTCTAATCACAGCCACAACATAAAATAAAAAAAGAAAAGAAGACTTTTAATGTTGTTAGGCCGGGGCTGCTGATTAAGAAAGCCAGATTTAGTGTACAAAGCCCTCGGGGAAGAATGGAGGCTCGCAGTTTATCTTGACGGAGAGTTTAGGAGAGCCCATAAAGATTTTGTTTGTAGATAAATTCACTAAATGAACTTGTCATCTTCAAACAAACACTTGCAACTGCACGCAGCTCTTTAGACTGTAATAGAATAATGAACACAAATTGAATTGGAATGATGAGAAGGTTCTTTCTGAAGTTTCTACACTTCATTTTTCCCAGGATTCCTTACTTCTCAACGTCTTCTGCGTATTTCTCAGCTTCACGCACGTCAGTGGTCTGCAGCCTCCTGCCTCCCTCCGTGTTTCTTGTTGCTATTGTGGCAGCACTTGTGAGACAATACTTTGGAGGTAACAATAGTGAAGTGTTTTGGTATGCTTTCCATCTATCTGATTTGGCAGACGACTGGAGACCTTGCCCCATCGGTACACCTGGAGGAGCGTAGGACCGGGAGTGGGACAATATCCTCCCCGGGGGCGCAAGAGAGCAGCCCCCCCCCGGATTACATCCAGGCCACGGATGGGGAGCTTGGAAGCTCAGCTCTGTCTGGGGTCTGTAGCCTCCGCCAGGGGAAATCTGGACGATCCTGGAGCCCCGGATGGCAGCACTTCCGCCACACCAAGAAGTGCTGCCGGAAGAGGAACCAAATGCACCTGGAGTGCTTCCGGGTGCCCACACCAGGAAGTGCTGCAGGATGTTCATCGAGACGCACCTGGAGCTCATAAAAGGGGCCGCCTCACTCCATTCGGAGTCAGGAGGAGTGCCGCAGAGCTTGTTGGGAGGTGTGGAGGAGAGATTATTGTGATTATTGTGTTTATTTTGACTGTGGTGTTTTAGAAAAGAAGAAGATAATTAAACTACTTCTTGGTCCTTGTAACTTGTGTCCAGAGCGTCTGTCTATTGGGGGACAAAGTGGGCAATAGTGCCACCAAGCGTCCATTCACTTAACACTTAGAAGTGCAAAAAGGTTAATAAACGTCAGATACCTTTGGGTTCGCACAGGAGTTGCACAGGAGACTGGAAAAAGAGATCAGGTGTCCAAGGGTACAAAAGCTCTGTTGCTGAACTGGCAGGCAGAAACACAAGACCCTACTCAGCAGGGGTCCGTCACCAGCAGGTTGAAGCTGTGAAACGTGGTGGTCCAGCTCCTCCTCCCCAGGTCAGAAGAACACAGAGTCCCCCTTCATCAAGCGGGTTCAGCGGCTCGGAGGCAGCGGCTGGGGCAGAAAACAGGAGAAGGAGCCGTCAGGTCAGCTGGGGCTCGGTCTTTTAGATGTTCTAAACCTTGTGTGAGAAGAACGTCCCACGGTAAACCTGCGGCTGATCCCACAAAGGGGACCGGTAAGAGTGTGTTTGTTTCTCATTGAAATACTCTTAAGTTTCTGAAGTGCAGCTGTGTTTTGTTGCCATCGGTTTACAGAGAGAAAGCTCGCAGTGAAGAGTGGAAGAACATGCAGCTGGTGGTGCAATACGGGAAGAGAAATGGAGCAGGGAAAGAAATGAACTACACAAGAGCGACGGTCACCACCGTTATGGGCAACTAACCAGTGGCAACACCAGTACCGAGGCCTATCAGGAGAGCCAGGTAATGGTCGAATGAACAACACAGACAAAGATGTACTAGGAGAAGTTTGATGTCATACATTATGGGATTTCATCTACTGTTGAATTCTGCTCTGTACTTGTTAATATTTCTATTACACTATTGTATTGTATTGAGGATTACTTCTGTTCTGTTCTGTCTATTGTCTTGTATTGACCCCCCCCCTTTCTTGACACCCAGTGCAGACCCAGCCTACCTCTTTGAATTGCCTTTACCAAGGTTTCTTCCATTATTTTCCCTACAAGGGTTTTTTTTGGGAGTTTTGGGAGAGTTTTGGGGGGCTGTCAAAAGGCAAGACCTGATAAAGCCCATTGTGGCACTCCTTGTGTGATTTTGGGCTCTACAAAAATAAATTGTATTGTATTGTATTGTAATGTATACACCAAATGTACTAAGAGATGACTAAGAGATCAGCGGATGGCCTGTAAACACCAAGACTGGACAGTTGTCAAATACACTGAGATTCCAAGGGCATAAGAGACAGAAGAAGAACAAGAGTGGAGCAGAATGAACTTTTGTTTCAATAAGTCCTTTGGGTGTAAACCACTGGTTCTCAACCTGTGGGGCGTGACAAAAACGGGGCCGCGAAGATGTGAAAAAAAGGAAACAAGAATCGAAAATATGAAAAATACATCTATCCAACCATCCGTCCATTATCCAGCCCGCTATATCCTAACTACAGGGTCACGGGGGTCTGCTGGAGCCAATCCCAGCCAGCACAGGGTGCAAGGCAGGAAACAAACCTCGGGCAGGGCGCCAGCCCAACGCAGAAAATACATCTATTGAAACCAAAACAAATGAACTTAAACTACATTCTGATACTAGAAAAATAAATATAGAGTTAGATAAATGTCGATAAAAGTTAAGTAGGTATAATAAAATATGCATCTATGATATATCATTAATTAAAAAAGAACAAATTGGTATTAGTAGGCTCCTTTCAAAAAAACATTAGGGGGGGCGCGATTAAAACTGTTATGAAAACTCGGGTCGCAAATACTTAAAGGTTGAGAAATGCTGGAGTACACCAACGAACCAATCAGTGTAAATGTATGCATTAATCAGCATTGTTACTGTGTTCACTCGCGTATAAGTCGGGTCTTGAAACCCGAAAAATCGATCATAAAATCAGACCCCGACTAATACGCCCGTTCAAAAATACGATACTTAAATTTCTTTTTTTAAACATCTCCTTGCTTCCTCCAATCTCGTATTTTGTCGCAGCAGCGAAGTTACCAATTCCTTTCGCCACTTCAACGACTTTTATTTTAACACCAGCTTCATATTTTCTTCTGATCGAACGCTCCATGATAGGTAAGGGATGCTCTTACGATAAAGGTGTATGAGGGTGTGAGACACAAAAAACACTAAACAGTGCAAACGTCGCCTCGGAATAATTCGGGTATTACCGTGTGGTCACGTAGGCACAATACATAGAAAAGAACGGCTGTGTGCCCCGTGGTTACTCTCTCAGGTGAGTGTTAGCATATCATAATCTCTTGGACCAATAGTGTGAGTTTTCCATATTCGACTTATTCGACTTATGCGACCAACATTACAAAATACTGGAAATTATATGGTAAAATCAACTTACCCCGACTTATCCACAGGAGAACTTAAACACGAGTATATACGGTATGTAAATTCAGTTGTTAATTAAACAGACTTCTACCCGTTCTGACCATTTTGTGACAGGCCGCTGTGATGAATGCTCCCACTCCAGCATTTCCTGTAAGAGTACATAAAGGTTGCAATGGACAAGTTTCCTCCCGCCTGATTTTCTGACTCAAAGAAGTTTTTATCAAACTTGTCCTAGTAGAGGATAAGTTTCTTTCTGTAATTAACATGTTGATTTCTCCCACGCACTCTTCTCAGGGGTGACTCTACCATTTAGGCAAACTAGGCGATCTGGGGAGGGTGGGGGTTTTTCGGGGCGGGGAGGGGAACGTGGCTGACATTTTTTTTAACACTAAAGACTTTGACTTATGAGCACTCAGACTCGATACGAGTATTCGATCCCACTGTTTCGTTTCATAAACTGCTGCTGTTTGGTCTTAACATCTGATAACCAATGGGTGGTCTTCCAAATCCCAGAATGCAACCTGCTTGACTTATCAAAGATGTTCTAATTTCTTTGTTTTCTTCAGGTGCAGACTCATAGTTCTAATTTTATTTTCAGGGGCGCCGATTTGTCATGAATCATGGGCAACCACATAGATAATACTCCAACAATACCGTAAATTACAACAACAACAATAATGATAAACTTTATACCCATTTTGCAGCCAGGAATATTATACGGGTGGCTACCCCAAACCTTTGATGTTTCCGGTGTCTTATTGTGACACTCTCCACTCTGGCCCTGAAATTTCTATGTCATTGCACAAAATTAGGCGGCTATAATCGAATACCTCTGTTCTCAAAGACATTTTTTATCATTGATTGACTGAAGGGTCATCTGAGCAGCAATCCATGTGCATTCCTGATTTAAACTATAAATCTTGCAGTCAGTCAGTTATTTGATTTTTTTTTATTTTTCAAACTATTCATCTGTACCAAAATGATGACAAAGCAAAAAAGTGTTTGATAGCACATTACTGTTATAAAAAAGCTAAAATGTGCCCGAGTTAAAAGACCTCATTTTTTTACATCCAGGTAATGACCTGCTTATTTGGTCACCCATTTTCTTTCACCTGCTTTTCCAATTTAGAACTCATGAAAAATCTTCTCTTGCTTTTGCCAGCAGGCTGTGCGAACCGAGGGGCTGGCAGTCGGAGAGCTTGAAGCCAGCAGCTTCTCGGCCGCACTAGCACATTTGCCTCCTGGATGGCTTCACATCTGGCATTTTGATTCGGCAGTCGGCACTGACAAGCACCAGACTTTTTCTTTAACCCAGGGCTGCTGTTTTGTGGGCATGTCGGCCCTGACAGCTGTTAGAAACACAGCAGGGTATCACACAATAGTTTTTCTGACATGTCTACGCTGGAGCTCTGCAATCACCTCCACTATCATTTCCACATGATAAAAGAAACCTGATAGGAGGAATTTATTTTAGTGTCAGCAGCAGAAACAATGCAGCTGAACAGAAGGTCTACAGTGATAGAAGAGTCCGCGTCCTGTAGAATCGCGTATTACAATGTAGTCAAATGCGGCTCCACTTCTAGGCCGTCCATGACGAAGGACTTGAATAACAGCACAAGACTGCCCCCTTCAGCAAAGAAGAAAAATGACTCCTGAGATCACAGCCATTTGTTGTGAGAATTTGGTTGTGTTAATCAGAGATAAGAAAAAGAAAACAAAGAGAGGAATCTTCATTTACACATAGATAGACATTTAATTAGACCTGATGACAGAAATGAAAGGCACTATATAAGATAGATAGATAGATAGATAGATAGATAGATAGATAGATAGATAGATAGATAGATAGATAGATATTTTAGCGTAGTTGGCAGGATTAGATAGATAGATAGATAGATAGATAGATATTTTAGCGTAGTTGGCAGGATTAGATAGATAGATAGATAGATAGATAGATAGATAGATAGATAGATAGATAGATAGATAGATAGATAGATTTTATGGTAGTTGGCAGGATTAGATAGATAGATAGATAGATAGATAGATAGATAGATAGATAGATAGATAGATAGATTTTACGGTAGTTGGCAGGATTAGATAGATAGATAGATTTTACGGTAGTTGGCAGGATTAGATAGATAGATAGATTTTACGGTATAGATAGATAGATAGATTAGATAGTAGTTGGCAGGATAGATAGATAGATAGATAGATAGATAGATAGATAGATAGATAGATAGATAGATAGATAGATAGATAGATAGATTTAGTGTAGTTGGCAGGATTAGATAGATAGATAGATAGATAGATAGATAGATAGATAGATAGATAGATAGATAGTATATGAAATGCATTATATAATTGAGAGACAGATGGATAGATACATTTCCAAAGTGTCTGCAAGCCCAAAATAATGGCGTTCTCCTGCGTTCTTTAAGTTTTCCTCCCATGTTCTTCCCAAGTCCATCCAGGGTGCTGCTCAGTGACTCTAACGATGCCAGCCTCAATGTAGCTGCTGTAATGTCCTCCCACTTCTGTGTCCTGGCATTGACAGGATATTCTGTCTCAGTCTCCTTAAACCTTTCATTATCAAGGCCTGATAGCCAGGAAGGGAATTGGGGTCCAGACCAGCTGGAATTCCAGTTCGTTGCCCCCCAAGTTCCTAAAGAATGATATCAGTAGAGTTCAGAGTGAACCTAAATGATGGATTACAGGGACCAGGAGCAGGGCTAGACTGGGGCCATTCAGGCTAAGACAAACAAGATGGTTTCTGGCTGACGGCCATGCTGGCCTCTGGTTAAAGCTTATGGGCTCAAAACAACGAGAGTGGATTCACAAAGAGATCGGAGACAAACATGCAGAAAATGAGGCTACAGGTCAATGGTATCGAACAGCATCTCATACTCGGCATCATCCTGTTACACAGCAACAGCTGAACTGAGGCGTACTCTGTGCTCATGGCTGCCCACCTTCCGCTAAAGGCAACTCCTCCATTATTTAATTATTTGCTCACTTACTCCTAGAAAGATGCATTTTTTTTTATATTAATGGAAACTGTATTGACTACAGTTAAGGAATGCTAACGGCTGGTGCGGCGCGTAGAGATACTCTCTTTAAACGGTGGAGACATGGCAAGCAAAATCAATGAGTGTTGCTGCACACAAATTAATCACCCTGGCGTCTCCTGTAGAGGCCTTTTATCTGGCCCCGGGATCCATACACCAAGCCTCGGTGCTCCCTTCCCACACGTAATGATATTCATCTGACACATGTTGTTTTCCTTCTTGGCACCCATGAGGAGATTTTTCAGAGATGAGATCTTCACAGATCCTTATCTTGGTTACTAACATCATCAGTGCCACCAGGTCTCCAGGTCTACATAGCTATGCTCCTTTTAATGGTGTCCCATCTACATTTTCTTATAGGTTGCCTTCTTGGTCATCTTTCCTTCTAATCTGCTTTCATGTTTTTTCTTCTACCAGATTTCACGAGACGGGGAAGCCATCAGCAACTCTGCTCGAAGTACAACTTCCTGACTAGGACCTAAAAATTCCCATCACTGTTAAAAAACAAAAATTGGATAAATCCCCTTGAAATACAATGCTGTTGTCCCAGTAAGTCCCCCATTCCAGTAAATATTTCCCATACTCATATGATGTTACCGTGTCTAGAGCCTCCTGCGGTCTTCCCTGGATTTCTTCCATGGTAGTACATCTTTATCACCTGAGTCTCAATTTTATTTTCGGGATTGAAAAAAAGGTCACAGGGAGCAAGATCTGTCAAAAATGAGGGGGGCTGTGAAGAAAACATACCACCTGCACTTCAGAAGAGGTCATCCACCTGCAGCTAAGCACGTTCAGACCCCACCAGTTCTTGGATGGGACACCAACCAGGAAAAGCATGGGCTGCTGCTGTTGCTTACCCTGTGGTCTGAATGTGGAAGCTCGGTGCCCCCCAGTGCAGTGGCAGGGACACTGTGCTGTAAAAATGAGGTCCTGACTCTCTGTGGTCATAACATAACATAAAGAGTATGGCGTAGCCCAATGTCCTGACTAAAAAGCTCACCACGGCCTGGTCGTTTTGCCCACTTATTCATCCCCTGTCACTGATTGGTTAACTTCCTCTCACCACTTCACCACCTAACGGTCAATGTGTGGTGAGCCTACTGGCGCAGAAATGGCTGCCGTTGCATCATCCAGGTGGGTGCTACACATTAGTGGCGGATGCAGTGGCTTCCCTCTCACTATAAAGAGCACTTTGAGTAGCGTTGAAAGCTCTATATGAATGTAAATAATAATTAAAGTTATTATTGTTTTTGAGCAAAAACTCTTTGAGGTGTGGTGTGTCCAATTAGAAACAGAGGATGATTAGAGGGCCAGAATAACCAGGCTATGGTGGGCAATTTAGCCCGGACATCGGTGTACACCCTACTCTTTACAAAGGCTGCACATGGATATTTAATGGCTAATTAGAGAGCCAGGACCACAGTTTTACGTCTCATCCAAAGGATGGCACAGTTTTTACAGCACAGTTTCAACCATCACTGCACTGAGGGGCATCGGGATCCACATTCAGACCACAGGGTATGTGCCCCCTGCTGGCCACACCAACACCTCTTCCAGCAACCACCCAAGCTTTTCCTAGATGGTCTCTCATTCAAGTACTGGTCGGGCATGTGGGTGACCTCTTCTGAAGTGCAGGTGGTATGGCTGCTGGCTGCTGAGCTTCTGTAAAGTTCGGATTCCCCTTGGGGACAAATAAAGATGATTTTATCTAATATAATCTAATGTAATCTAATCTAATCTAATCTAATGACAACTTTAAACTGAGCCTATGTGAGTGTGCAGATGATTGGTCCCTCTGATAGACTGGTGCCCCGTGCAGGGTTGGTTCTTGCCTGGCACCCTGTGCAGGGTTCGTTCCTGCCTTGAACCCAGTGATGCCAGGATAGGCTCCGGCCTTCCACGCCCCTGAATTGGAATGAAACGGGTCTGGAAATGTTACATTATGTAAACACATTTTGGTTGTGGGCAACCTTTGTGCCAGTATTCCATGCCCGTAGATAACATTTTGGATTATTCCCAAGAAAGAATGGCAGTCTCTTATTTATACATATTTCTGCAAGCGTTCCCTGAATCACAACGAAGGGATGGAGTCGCCAGATTATAATCACAACATCATTTTCATAATGCACTGCATCTTTCAAAGCTAACATCCCCTCTAATTTCACTTGCTAATAAATTCCACTGATAGGATGCGGAAACATGTGAGGCTCGGAATGATCAAACTGAATGGTTGTGAGTGCTGAGAATGCCAATCTCTATTAATCTCCATATACCAGCGGGCTCAGGGACGGGCGGTCCTGAAGCTCAGGTTAACCTGTCAATACAGGCTGGCAGGCTGGCAGTCTTGAATAAGCATCACCTACTTATGATATGTGGACAATGGCTTTGGAGGCGGTGGGGAGGGAAGGGGGGGGGTCCTCTCATAGTGTCATAGAACCCATAATGAATGCCAAGTAGGGAAAGACATTGAATTTAAAGAGTTTATGTCAACTGTTAATTAACAGGGAATTGGGATTCACGATGGGACTCTGGTTTTCTTTCCACCACAATGGACACGCGTGTAGGTTACAGTTACTCTGAATTAGCCCACTGTGCCCAAAAACTCACCCACTCGCTCACACATGCAGAGCTAATTCAGAGTGCTTGCAAAAAGTATTTCATATTGTATTGTTATACAACTTTGATTCATGAGGCCTGGTGGGCCGGTGGTAGCTCTGCTGCGTCACAGTAAGGAAACCAGGGTTTTGTGTCCTGGGTCCTGCCTGTGTGGAGCTTGCATGTTCTCCCTGTGTCTGCATGGGTTTCCACCCCCAGTCCAAAGTCATGCAGGTTAGGTGAATTGGTGAGGCTAAATTGTCCTGAGTGTGTGCTTGCCCAGTGACTGGGGTTTGTTCCTGCCATGTGGCCTAAGCTTCCTAGGATAGGCTCCAGCACAACCCCCCTGAAGACCCTGGTCTGTATTAAGTGGGTTATGACATGACATGTGTGGCCAATAGGGGGCCCTCTAGCTCCCCAAACACCCAGTTCACACAGCCTCTGGACACAAGTCTGTCACAAACAAGAGTTTTATTTTTGGGAAACTCTTCACTGCACCATGCCCAGTTACAAAGCACGCAGTAACTCTTTGTCTTTTCTTTTTCTTTTTCTCTCTGTCTCTGCCGCCTCCACTTCTCCCAGCAAGTTTCATCCTCCTCCTCCTCCTCCTCCTCCTCCTCCTCTCAACTATGGCACCCAGACTGAAGTGGGGCTGCTCCCTTTATACAAAACCTGGGAGTACTTCTCGTGTCCCAAAGTCCTGTCCCGGAAGCACTTCCAGGTGAGGCTAGAACCCAACAAAGTAGGGCTCTCCAGTTCTCTCTGTGCCCCCCTGGTGACACCCATGAAACCCATGTGCCAAAGAACTCCAGCTCCCATGATGCCCTGTGGGCAGTGCTGCAACCATCTAGTGGTCCAGGAGAAACAATACCCTGTGAATGCTGTCTCCACCTGTCCTTCCTGGCTGAGGACATCCTGGTCATGCAAGGTTCCCGGCCGTCCCTGACACATGATAACGGATATAATTTGACATTAATCAAGAGAAAAAGAATCTTTAATGTCAAAGTGAGAATAGATCTTTCCAAAATGACTTAAACACTGCATAGGTTTTGATCCCCTTAATTATGATACCCCTAAATCCCAGCAGGTGCAGCCAAATCTCAGAATGAGTTCAATGGAGGTGACCTGTGTGGAGTTTCAGTTGTTTGTCATCTAAATGAGCCTGAATGTGGAAAGGCCAACTTGTGGCGAGTCAGTATGGGGGGCTAACCAACACAATGAAGACACAGGAACCCACCAAGGAACTCCGTGAGAAGCACAAGTGAGGGGATGGAGAGAAGATCACATCCGCGTCACCGAATATCCAGTTAGGTCAATCGTGAAGAAATGGAAAACTGAAGAAGATGAGTGAAGGAGGCCACCAAGTGACCTCTGGGAACTCACAAGCTACAGCGTCTAAGACTGGAGAAGACTGTGCAGGCAAGAACTGTGGCCGGATGCTTCGCCAGTTCACATCTCTATGGGAGAGGAAACGTAGAAGGGCATCTCAGCAGAGCACATGGCTAGATGAAGGCACTATGGCCTGAAGAGACCAAAATTGTGCTCTTTGGCCATCAGTTGAAATGCAAAACTATTGGGACCCCCTCCCCATCCCCCCAAATCATTGAATTCAGGTGTTCCAATCACTTCCATGGCCACAGGTGTATAAACTCGGAGCACCTCGGCAGGCAGACGGCCTCTACAAACATTTGTGACAGAATGGGTCGCTCTCAGGAGATAAGTGAATTCAAGCGTGGTACCGTGATAGGATGCCACCTGTGCCATAAGTCCATTTGTGAAAATTCCATCGCTACTAAATATTCCCCGGTCAACTGTTATTGGTGTTATAATAAAGTGGAAGCAACTGGGAACAACAGCAACTCAGCCGCAAAGCGGTAGGCCACAGAGCGGGGACAGCACATGCTGAGGTGTGGAGAAGTCGGCAACTTTCTGCAGAGTCGATAGCAGCAGACCTCCACAAGCTCAAGAACAGTGCAGCATCGAGAGAGAGAACTTCATGGAATGAATGAGTCTCCATGGCCGAGCAGCTGCAGCCAAGCCTGACATCACCAAGTGCAATGCAAAGCTGTGTAAAGCCCACCGCCACTGGATTCGAGAGCGGTGGAGACCTGCAGTCTGGAGTGATGAATCATTGCAATCCGATGGATGAGTCCGAACGGGAGAACGGGACTCGCCTGACTGCATTGTGCCAGGTGTAAAGTTTGGTGGAGTTTGGGGGATTATGGTGTAGGGTTGTTTCTCAGGCATTGGGCTCGGCCCCTTAGTTCCAGTGAAATGAACTCTTAATGCTTCAGCATGCAAAGTCATTTTGGACAATTTCACGCTGCCAACTTTGTGTGAACAGTTCGGTGGATGGCAACATGACTGGGCACACGCACCAGTGCACAAAGCAAGGTCTATGAAGAAATGGAGGAGCGAGTCTGGTGTGGCTGCATAGACCCCTGACCTCAACCCGACAGAACACCATTGGGATGAATTGGAGCGGAGACTGCGAGTGAGCCAGCCAGGCCTTCTCATCCAACATCAGGGCCTGACCCCACCAATGCTCTCCTGGTCACAAATTCCCATCAACACACTCCTACACCTCATGGAAAGCCTTCCCAGAAGAGTTTTGTAGCTGCAAAGGGTGGGCCAGCTCCATATTAAAGCCCATGATATGTCATTAAAGTTCATGTGTGTGTAAAGGCAGGCGTCCCAATACTTTTGGTGTACCTGTATGTTTGAGCTTACCAATCATGTCCGCGCCATAATACTGTGTGGTACATGGCCGGCTTGTCATCCCGGCCAATACCCCCAGGCTGCCAGATGGAGCCCTCCCTGCAGTATGGAGGTACCCCGAAGACCAGCAGGGAGTCATGGACTATGTAGTTTTTATACACAACCCTGCTGGATACCACAGGGGCCGCAAGAGGGAGCTGCAGGGAGGACCGAAGACTTATTTGTGCCCTATAGCCCGGAAGTTCGTCAAAGGAAGAGCAACAGGCTTCCGGGGTGAAGAAAAGAACTTTTTACCTGACCCGGAAGTGATACAGGGTCACATGGACTGTGGATTGGGAACACTTCCGGGTCAGGGAATATAAAAGGACGGCGAGCTGAGCTGGGTGGAAGGGTGGCAACGCGTCTGGGAGTTGGAGGATTGTATTTGTGATTAGTGTTTGGTTATTTATGAGTATAGTGGAGGAGAGGGTGCTTTGTGTACTGTGGCGAATTAATAAAGTCATATTTTGGACTTTTATCTGGTGTCTGGAGTCTTGGACAGGGGTTCAAGGGAGCGATAGTGCCCCCAATCTGTCACAACTGTCAAACCAGAGAGGATTTCATCCCTTTGTGTTATGCACGGTGGCTCCATCTCGTAATGTACAGGAGTCAGAGAACCTGCTGCTGACACCACAGGGCACCGTCAGAGGTCTTGCACACTCCATGCCACGGTGGGTTAGATCTGTTTTGGTGGCACACGGAGGAGCAACAGCAGATGTTCATAATGGTTTTGCTACAAGACACCTTCATTTTCTTCTCGCTTGCTTGCTGTAGCGTTGACTGGAGCGGAGTCTGTTGGAAATGGCAGGTTGTCACGAGGTGAGGACCCCTTGATACGGCCACCTTCGAGCTCTGCTCAGGACCCTGACTTGGGTGTGGAATCTGAGCAGCTCTCGTTTGAGTCCGGCTCTGACAAAGTTGTTTCGTTATTACACGGGGAATGAGAAACGTTCCTCATCAGCGAAGGAAAGTTCTCCACGCTCTGTGAGACGTTGAATTATTTACCAGTTATGCGCCCTTTTAATAAATAATGTTACAATTTCTATCATACCTCAGATGGATTGCTTTAGGGTGGAAAAAACTCGTCCACTTCTATTCCAACAGGCCGAGTCCCCTTTGAGTCATCTGAGTCATGTCCTTGACTGGCCTAGTTGATTGTTAAGGCGTCTTATTTATTTATGCATTTGTTTATTTTATTCATGAAGTTGGTGGCGTTCAGCAGCACGAGGCCCACAAAGCAGCACTCTATATTTGTGGTTTTCTCTCCTCTCCATAATCCCCAGCGGTTTCTTCTTTCAAATGTCAGACTACACGTGGATGAAGAACGTGCATCAAAAAGAGTGGAAAGTTGCTCTCATCCTGCCAACAGAAGCGTAGTCGTCTGCCCGACTGGTCAGGCCTGGGATTGCATCGTGTTTCAGCGTCCCATCTGAGTCCCCCAAACCGGGCGTTGGCAGCAGGTTAGGTACGTTAGGTACACATGGCTCCTTGCTGTGTATTATTGGGGGGTCTCCTGGCACTTCAGAAATGGATTGGTGTCCAGTCCAGAAGGAGACCTACTGTAGATGGAGGGCCTCAGGTATCCTCAATGACATTCCTGACCCAAGCTAGACATGGTCAGGAGTTTCAAGCCAGAAGGTGTTGCCTGGGTTCAGGGCATGGTGTTGGGAAAGCTGCTGAAGGCAAGGGTTCAACTGGCGAGGAGGAAGAGAGGCCTGAGGTGGTGAGAAAAGGTTAGCAGACGTGTGGAGTGTTTTCTGGGTGAATTCGATTGGCACAAAATGAACTAGTTGGCACCGATTAGCCTGTTTTAGAGGGCTTCCTCATGCTTGTGTCATGTCTATGATGAACTGAACTTTTTATTCCCTTGTCTTTGAGATACTTTCACGCTTGAAACTTTGGCTCTTCTTGAGGACAAGGAATCCATTCCTCATGTGTTTCTTAGGCTCGGTATTATGCTTCGACGATGTTATAATAATTTTGCCGGTGATTCGGATGACATTTTTGACCATACTAAGAAAGCCGCCATTTTTTGAGCTCTTGTTGCTATGACACAAGGTGGGTTACTAAGGGAGTGGCTTCGGGAGTCACGACCTCAGTGTCAATTATGGAAAGGAAAGGCAACCAAAGTCGATGGAATAATGTTGTGCTTTCTTTTTGTTACGAACAAGGAGTCCCAAAGCGTGCAAGCCCCCCAACCGCTAAAACAAAAACAAATTGTCCCACTGGGATGGTGGGTGGGGTTTGGAGGGCACAAAATGATCTGTTTCACCTCCTTTCTGTCTTTAAATGGCGACTCCTTCATTGTGCACCTTTACTCCTCCTCGTGGGTCTCCCACTCGCACTTCCTCATTCACTGTGTCAACAAAGCCAAACTGACCAATCAAACCAAAGCCAAACTGACCAATCAGAATCCTCTGAGGTACTGGACACACAGACCTTAGTGTTTTATTATAAAGTAGATTTTTCATTTATTGTATTGTCGTGTCGGTGACGTCACCTCAGCGCCACGTTGGCTGGCTTCTTGCCTTTATCTGTTGCAGTGGCACAATTGCAGAGGTCACTCTGTCAGACCAAAAAATCAGAGGAGAGGTTCCACCTGATGTCTTATGCTGGTGTGCATATAGAGATGATACTGGCCTAAAATACAATACAATACAATACAATACAATTTATTTCTTGTATAGCCCAAAATCACACAAGGAGTGCCGCAATGGGCTTTAACAGGCCCTGCCTCTTGACAGCCCCCCAGCCTTGACTCTCTAAGAAGACAAAGAAAAATTCCCAAAAAAATGGAAGAAACCTCGGGAATGGCAGTTCAAAGAGAGATCCCTTTCCAGGTAGGCTGGGTGTGCAGTGAGTGTCAAAGAGAAGGGGGTCAAAACAATACAATACACAGAGCAGAACAAATCCTCAATACAGTATAAAAATTAAAATATATTGTATATTTAGTATAATATTAAGTGCAGAGCAGAATTTAACAGTAGATGACATCACATAATAGGATTTGGGTTTGTTTAGAGTCCTGGAGACCTCGGCCATCAAGCTGCCTCCCCCTATTGGCTATTCCAAAGTTGAGTCAGCGCTGGGCCAGCCAATCCGATGAAAGCACCCCTCTACTTCACAATTCCTGCAATCCTCCATTCAGGATGACTTTACCTTAGGCAGGCAAAACAACTTGGCAGGTGGGCCATGGCACCAAGTGTCACATTTGAGTACACATTTGAGTACTGAGAAGAGAAACAGTGGTATGGTGATGTGGTGATAGTAAGCCTGAAGATGGGAAGGGAGTGCAGTGGATACTGGGACCCTGTTGGACTTAAGGAACGGCTGAATTGAAGCCAGAAAAAAAAAGGAGGAACAGAAAACCTGCACCTGATTAATGGGAGGGGGCGGTCCTATGGGTGTGACATCACGGTGGCCACACCCCTTAAGGTTCCACCCACAGAACACATGCGTCATCTCATCTTCTCATTCAGTCTTCCTGGTGAGGGTGGCAGTTGTCTAAAGCTGTCTAAATAATAAACAAATAGTACAGAAATGACAACAAAACGTGAAAAGGAATACAATAAAACAGTAAACACACATAAGGCAGGGAATAAACTGAATGTTAATAGAGAATAGTGAGTTTTATTTCTAATTCTTAATTAATACAGACACAGCGCTAGTCAACTCAACTGATTTCTTCCTTGTTTGGAGAGAGTGTGTGTGTCCAAATGGACTTGATGGAGGAAGGTCATAAGGTAATTACCCATCCGTCTGTCCATCCATGTTCTGAACCTGCTCATCACGGGCATGGATGCAGGGAAGCAGGCACAGGGCACAAAGCAAGAACAATCTCTGGACCAGGACGCCAGTCCGCCTCAGGGTTTAAGGTAACTGTATCTTCTATCTTTCAGGTTCCTGCTGAGCCTCAAGCAGGTCATCCCTGACTTCCTTCTCCCTAGCAGCAGATCCCAGCTCCTTCTGGGGAATTTCCAGGCATTCCTAAGCCAGGTGAGAGATTTGGCCCCTTCTACGTGTCTTGGGTCTGCCATGTGGCCTCCTCTCTGTGAGATTTGACTGGAGGAGGTCTAGTAAGAGAGGCAATTGGGGGGGGAGGGGGGCATTCTTATGGCATGCCTTAACTGGCTAACTTGGTCCAGAGGAGCAGCGACACCCTGTTGGGAAGTGTCGGCCCACCCACCATGTAAAGAAGCCTCATTGCCCATCATTGCCCTCAGCTCATGACCATACGGTGTGGGCAGGCAAATTGAGAGTCGTGTCGTTACGCTCAGCTCCTACTTCACCAGCTTGGCCATTAATAAACTAGCGCTCCACTTGGTAGTCGTATCTGTGAGGGTCTGCATGTTCTCCATGTGTCCGTGGGGGTCTTCTTCAGGCTACTCCAGTTTTTCCAAATGGTCCAGCCATTGTCGTTTCTGAGTGCTTGAGTGGACCTTCCTCTCTGTCCAGGGCTGTTTCCCACCATGCACTTGTTGATTCTGTGGTACGCAGTGGCCCCACAAGACCCTAAATTAGATTAGGCGGGTTGGAAAATGTTACGCTGTATTATTAATAAGTTAATACGCAGGCAAAACAATCCATATGTTACCGAGATAGCCCTTCTCCATATAATTAAAACGCTCGATTCCTTTGGTTATTTTTGTCATGTAGCAAAAGAAACTTCACTTGTCTAATTATCTTGAGATAAATGCCTGAGTGAGGCAGATGAATTGAACATAATTAGTTTCATCACTAATTTTTCCCCATAGAAAATGTCAATTACATTTCTATAACCACACCATAAAGAAATTAAATATTTTTAATAAGCTGGGAGCAGTACACACTGCAGAGTGGCCAGCTGGTCCTGATGAAAGGTGAAGAATTCGGAGAGCCTGTTGTGCCCTTAGCTTGAGGGTAGGGGGCCTGTTTTTTTTATAAGTGCCAACCCAGAGCTTTTTTGTTCTTATTTGCATTCTGTGTGAACCGTTGAGCCACGAGTGGTAAACACAGCTGCACGTATGGCGTCAAATACTGAAGCAGAACCCATGAAGTGAGGAATTAGTGGTGAGAGGTTACGCAAAATTGGACGACACGTCGGAAAGGAACAAAATTTTAATATCTGAATGTCTACTGCTAGCTAAAGGAAAAAGAAGGTTTTCTGGAAGGGGTGTACTTTCTGTAAACGTTGTCCATTTCGTCTTCGACCCTCTGACCAGATTGTGATCAGTGGGGTGCGCCATTACCAAGTAAGGTCCAGGAAGAAGAGAAATGGCCACACTTGACTCAATGACTCAAATGTCACCAGAAGCAAGGAAGAGGGCCATTGGCATACCACAGGTGGGCACATCATGACTGTGGTGGGCATTTTTCTACTTTTTAGAAACAGGGCTATGTTTTTCTGAAGGAGCTTAATCGGTGCAGAAGGGCTATGGCGTTATATGTTTCAGCATGTTCTGCCGTGATTCCCATATTCAGATACCTTGGTGTCAGCATCACAGAAGACCTGACCTGGTCCTAGAACTTTAACACCTTGATGAAGAAGGCACACTTACCGTCAAGAGCCAATTTTGTTTGAACAATTATTGCACACTTTCTGTAAATCCAATAAACTTCATTTCACTTCTCAAATATCACTGTGTGTGTCTCCTATATGATTTATTTAACTGACATTTTGTATCATAACAACCAACGATTTATACAGGAAAATAATGACCATTAACAAGGGTGCCCAAACTTTTGCATCCCACTGTATGTGATTTGATCCGGCAACCTTCTGAATGGTGACACAGATCCCTAAGCCTCATGGCCACCACTCTGCCCAGACACTAAAGAATTTCTATTAATGCCCTAATGGGCTGAGATCTTCCAAGTTGTGCCCTTTTTGCAGTTTGAAAGTATTTGCCTTGTGTCCTCAGTAATATCTGATGAAAAGTATGGACGGTTGTTTGTGGTAATAAAACACTTTACTATGATAACTCTGCGGTGGGATGGCGCCCTGTCCGGGGTTTGTTTCCTGCCTTGCGCCCTGTGTTGGCTGGGATTGGCTCCAGCAGACCCCCACGACCCTGTAATTAGGATATAGCGGGATGGATAATGGATGGACTATAATTACTAACCTGTACTCCTGGCCTCTGAATCATACTGTTAGTTGCTCTGATTTATACTGCTGTGCTCCGATTAGACCTAGTGGTGAAGACCTTGGGATCAAAGCCTGAGGTTGCTGGTTCAGATCCCACTACTGACACCACTGCATGACCACGAGGACGTCATTTCACCTGCCTGTGCTGCAATAAGAGAAACAGAAGAAACTGAACCAATCGTACCTCAAATGGTGTAAGTCACCTTCAATAGAGGCATCAGTCCAATAAGAAGTAACCTCCAGGACATCTACGACCATGAAAATTATCAAGGATACCAGCCATCCCAAACAATGGCCTCCAGATTGTGTTCATGAGGGTGACCCCTGTGGAAGCTAGAGGCGCTGTTGCCCTGTTAAACCCACCAGGCAGACGTCCAGGACGCACGTTTAAAAGCACCAAGAAGATTTCTAAAATATGTTTCTTCAGATCTAGTGCACAAAACACCGCACACGCCACAATTATCCAATAATAATCATTAACCACGATACAATAAACAATCCTCCACTCCCAGCAGCTTAGTCACCCAACTTCCCAACTCTGGCTCTCCTTGCTGGGTCTTGACCAGTCCTTTAAATAGTTCTTGACCCGGAAGTACTCCATCTCTTCTTCTGGGTCAATGCCACATCCTCATTTCTCAAATAGCCCGGAAGTACCGCAGGCTTCTGTCCGCGTGACTCTGAAGTACTTCCGGGTTGTAGTAATAATATAAATCCCCAGGTTCTTTGTGAGCTCCCCCTGGCGGCACCCACGGCCCCCAACAGGGCTGAGGAAACAGACTCCATGGCCTAGGATGCCGTGAAGGAATCCGGGGAACCGATGCCGTCCAGGGGAGCTGCCACCTAGCATCCAGAAAAGGCTGCCTATCCTCCATTCTTCTTGCTCCGGGATGTCACGGTCGGACTGAACAGCCAGTCGTCTATCACACCCCTTACCAAGCAAGGTCCAGAAAGAAGACTCTGTGCCCTCCAGAGTGACTCAAATGTCACCAGAAGCATGGAAGAGGGCCGTTGGCATAGCACAGGTGGGCACGTCATGTACAAACACTGGATGACTCCAAGGATTAAGCGACTTGGACTGTGTTGGTCAGTTAGGAACAGAGCTCCGGTGGGCAGTTTTCTACCTTTTAGAAATGGAGTTCTGTTTTTAAAATGAATTTAATCGGTGCAGAAGTGCTATGGCATCATGTGCTTCAGCATATTGTCTCCACGCAGAGAAAAATATGGATTCACAAGAGGAGCCAAACAGATCTCCCTCTGGGATAATGCAGTCTCCCTGACCTCAGCTAACAGTGGTGGGACCGCCTTGTTACCGGCTGAGGAACGCTCCCGTCGTCACTCCCCACGCCTCTCTCTACGATTTTCATCACATCGCAGGTTGCACCAAAATGCCGAAAATCAAGTGAGCAAAAAAATCCCACCTGACTATTTAAAGTCAGATCAGATATGGATGATGAGAAACTAGAAACCCGGCTGGTGTGTTTGCATCCATCAATGAGAATTTATGGAAACTCGCGCCCGTAAACTCGATTTCACATCCCACAAGTAGGGAGGGTTGATATAAATTATTCAAGGCGTTAAAGCTCCATTGTTAAAATGAACCGCGAGCACTCAAAGGAGAGCCTCAATCAAAATGTTTCTGAAACCTCGATGGGAGGCTTAACCTCTGTAGCCCTAAACGTAAAGACCACCTCGGTGAAGGTGATGTGAAGATCGGAAGAGGAGGATTTTCATCCCCAGCTAACGGCGGCAACATCGTCAGGCTGGCGAGAAAACGGAAAGGAGCAGAAGGTGTGGGAGGGAAAGAAAAAGCGCTTGAAGGTGGGGGCCGCGCACTTCAACTGGCTGACCCCTTGGATGGTAGAGTATGAGGGTCACCGATTGTACACTTGGCAGCGTTGCAGTTGCTCTTGTTTTTACTTATGGCTCATCTCAGGAAAAAAAAAAGGTGAAAATGAAACATAACGCAGCATTTCCTTAAATGTTTAGAAAGAAATTACAGTGCTGGAAAGAGTCCAAATACATGTTCTATTGTCGTAAAGCGAACACAGGGCAGCATGGCGGTGTGGTGGTTAGCACTGTTATGATTTAGGAAAAGTTTTCTTGTTATGTTAGAACATTCTTCATTTTTTCTTTGGGTTTTTAATTCCACTCATTCCAGTTTCCCTTCCTCTTTCTATAAAGCCTGTTGTTGTAGCTTAATGATTTATTATTACCGTTGTCACGCACGCTCGAGTAAGAGATCGCGGACGGATTCAAACGCACCTGGGGACACATTCGCCGGCAGGGAATGGCGTGGTACTAACTTTCTCCCTCTGCTTCCTCATAGGAGAAAAGACCTTCCTCCACCATAAGCCGGGTTTTGACCGCAGTACGGTACTTCCGCCCTTCCTCCGCCATCTTGTCCTGACGTCATCAATCCCATCCTCCCTCACGGTCCTTCCCAGCATTCCTCCACTTCTGGCTCCTCCCTAATAAAATGGCCGCGGGCGCCATGATACGTCGTCGAGCATATGAACTGTTTAGTTTATATTTTGACCTGCTTTTTGATTTAATTATTGTGGATTGTCTACAATATACGGGGCCGGAAAACCCCAAACCTTTATGCTGTCTACTTCTGCATCTTTTACACCGTATATACTCGCGGTTAAGTTCTCCTTCATATACGTTGGGGCTTGATTTTACTGTATAATTTTATAATGTCGGTCATATAAGCCCATCCATTATCCAACCCGCTATATCCTAACTAAAGGGTCACGGGAGATCTGGTGGAGCCAATACAGGACGCAAGGCAGGAAACAAAAACCGGGCAGGGCGCCAGCCCACCACAGGGCACAATTTAGGATCGTCAATACACCTAACCTGCATGTCTCTAGACTGTGGGAGGAAACCCACGCAGAGAACATGCAAACTCCACGCAGGGAGGATCCGGGAAGCAAACCCGAGTCTCCTAACTGCGAGGCAGCAGCACTGCCACTGTGCCACCGTGCCCGTCATATAAGTCAAATGCGGAAAGCTCCCACTATTGGTCCAAGAGATTACGATATGCTAACGCCCACCTGAGAGAGTCACCACGGAGCACACGGCCTTTTTATTTCTATGTATTGTGCCTACGTGACCACACGGTAATACCCAAAACTATTCCGAAGCGACGTTTGCACTGATTTGTGTTTTTTGCATCTCACACCCTCATAAGGGCATCCTTTATCTACGATGGAGCGTTCGGTCAGAAGAAAATATGAAGCTGGTTTTAAATTAAAAGTCGTTGAAGTGGTGAAAGAAATTGGTAACTGCGCTGCTGCAACAAAATTCAATGTGTGTGAGAAACTGATACGAGATTGGAGGAAGCAAGAAGATGTGTACCTCGCAGTTAGAAGACCCGTCTGGGTTCACTTCCCGGGTCCTCCCTGCGTGGAGTTTGCATGTTCTCCCCGTGTCTGCGTGGGTTTCCTCCCACAGTCCAAAGACATGCAGGTTAGGTGCATTGGTGAGCCTAAATTGTGCTTGGTGTGTGGGTGTGTGTGCCCTGTGGTGGGCTGGTGCCCTGCCCAGGGTTTGTTCCTGCCTTGCATCCCTGTGTTGGCTGAGATTGGCTCCAGCAGACCCCCGTGACCCTGTGTTAGGATATAGCGGGTTGGAGAATGATTGACTGACTGACTTCATCTAAGAGTCAGTTATTACATTTATGCTTATTAAATAGCTGTGTAATAATGAGTCATGGGCAGCACGGTGGCGCAGTGGGTAGCGCTGCTGCCTCACAGTTAGAAGACCCGGGTTCGCTTCCCAGGTCCTCCCTGCGTGGAGTCTGCATGTTCTCCCCGTGTCTGCGTGGGTTTCCTCCCACAGTCCAAAGACATGCAGGTTAGGTGCATTGGTGATTTTAAATTGTTCCTAGTGTGTGCTTGGTGTGTGGGTGTGCGCCCTGTGGTGGGCTGGCATCCTGCCTGGGGTTTGTTTCCTGCCTTGCGCCCTGTGTTGGCTGGGATTGGCTCCAGCAGACCCCCGTGACCCTGTGTTAGGATATAACAGGTTGGATAATGACTGAATTTATCTAAGAGTCAGTTATTACATTTATGCTTATTAAATAGCTGTGTAATAATGAGTCATGGGCGGCACGGTGGCGCAGTGGGTGTCGCAGTGCCTCGCAGTTAGGAGACTCGGGTTCACTTCCTGGTTCCTCCCTGCGTGGAGTCTGCATGTTCTCCCCGTGTCTGCATGGGTTTCCTCCCACAGTCCAAAGACATGCAGGTTAGGTGCACTGGTGGTCCTAAATTGTGTGTGCTTGGTGTGTGTGTGTGTGTGTGTGCGCCATGCAGTGGGCTGGCGCCCTGCCCGGGGTTTGTTTCCTGCCTTGCGCCCTGTGTTGTCTGGGATTGGCTCCAGCAGACCCCCGTGACCCTGTGTTAGGATATAGAGGGTTGGATAATGGATGGATGGATGGAATGGAATAATTTAAAATGTGGAATTATTAAAATGACTAAAAAATGTCATGAAATTTAATGAAAACCGAAGAAATGTTTGAATTTTACATATTTACAGTTTTACATAATCCATATCACATGGATTTTAATTTTAAATGTGTCATGTGTGACTGTATATTTTGATGATAAAAATATATTTGCGATGCCCCGGTCTGATCCAGACTTGAGCACTTCTGCCAAAAGTGCATTCCCAAATTAAAGGTTAGTGTTGTTGGTATAATCAAAAATCTGAAAATGTGCTTTAAAAACTTTAAGGGTGGGGGGTCGCCACATAAACTAATATGAAAAAATGGGGCACACATGGAAAAAGGTTGAGAAACACTGGTTTCAATTGTACATCCGCTTCCCCATATGCGAGCGGCTGAGCCGTGAAGTGGGTAGTGCATAGCGCCGGCCCGGGGATTGGCAAGCGTAGCGAGCAGGGGGCAGAGCCCCCTAGTTATTAATAAAATAATGATATTTTATGTGTGATATTTATGTAAAGAATTTACCATTGTTGTCTTTTTTTATATTGGGTGGTGCAGTGGTGGCAGTAAACAGACCAGGCCCCCCGAGTGGAGTTTGGATGTTCTCCCAGTGTCCTTGTGGAACACAGACGTGCAGGTTAGGTGAATTAGGCCCTTACACAAAATGAAGAGCGCCTGAACATGAACGGATGCAAGTATTAATTATAAAGATCCAACCGTATCTGAGGGCCCTATTTTATCTTGAACGTTGGAGGCATTTAAGCAGTGAATGTGGGCATTTGGTGACCTGCTAGGGTTTGTATTTTTTACCGGGAGGTAACTGCAGTGCACTTCTGCTCGCTGACTTGTCGATTACTGTAAATACCTTCAACCACCCAGCGGTAATTTTACACAGCTTTAGCTCGAGGCCCCCGAAGAGCGCGTTGACAGGTGACTCGGGCTCGGCGTGCCTTGAAGTGTTGAATAGATTAGCTCTTAAGACGGCACTGCATTAGGCTGTGCCAACGGCAAGCGAAAATAACAATTCAAACGTGGGGCTCCGTATCTTTGATTTGCACTTGTCTGTCTGCAGCCTCATTCCCTTCGCCGACACAACTTTTCGTTTATTACGCGCTGTTGTTTGTTCTTTTTCATTTTTGCAATTCTGGTAGTTTATCTCTTTACGACATGTGAAATTTGAGTTTCAAAAGTCCTTTATTTCTTATAGACCTGTCAGCTTTTCCGTGCCCATGTTTAAAGAAAACAGCAGCTGTATTGCGTGTTGTTTGCTAAGTTCTAGATCCGCTTATTATTAAAGCGACTTTTGGGAACAGATCTAACTATCCTAACAATGACATCCTCCGCTGCTTTGCTACATAGGCAGGGGGTTGCCATGGCAACAAAAAGTATTTTCTCAACAAAACAGCTGCAGATCCTTTCAAATGTATCTACTGAATTTCATTTTTTTTTATTCCTCTGTAAAAGTCAATAATGTGATGACCACAGACCAGCATACAAAGTGGCACGAAAAGTTCACTTTCTAACTTCTAACTAGACCATTTCAATAAAATGATGGTGCAGGCTAAATCAGACTGATACTGGGCAAGTGAAGTGCTAAGTGAAGTGCTAAGTGAAGCCAAAGCCTTACCTGGAATATTAAGAAGCAGTGCTGCCCTTCTAAGACGGGTTGAAATGACTTAGACATCAAAGTTTATGCTGGCAGGGCACTGTGCAATGAAAATGTCTCTGTTAATATTGCCTTTAAGATATGAGATTGGCAAAAAGCAGTGTTAACGTTTGTGCTGCCCCATCTGTTGGAATGACAAATGCAATCCATATGCCTGTGCAATATGCAATTTGGTATGTCATTCATAAAAGCAGTATTAATGTTTGTGCTGCGCCATCTGTTGGAATGACAAATGCAATGCATTTTATTAGTAGAAAATATTTGTGAAGAGCCATCTGTTGGAATGACACAGCAACTGGACAGACACACAGATACAGAGGCAAACAGAAATGTATCCTTTTACTAGCATTGTTACCCAATTAAAATGGGTTAAAATTTAAATAATCAACACAGACCTCAGTATTAATGTTTGCAGTGCACCATCTGTTGGATTGCATTTTGTAATGTGTGTAGGAATAAAATATATTAAATCTGTCATTTTAACAGATGGCACATCACAGAAATATGCAGTAAAAAAATGCATCACTACAAATGCTTGAGATGCACCATCTGTTAGAATGACAAATGCAATGCATATGTCTCTGTTATATGCCATTTGGCATGGGATTCATAAAAACAGTGTTAATGTTTGTGATGCACCATCTGTTAGAATGACAAATGCAAAGCATATGTCTTTGTTATATGCCATTTGGCATGGGATTCATAAAAGCAGTGTTAATGTTTGTGATGCACCATCTGTTAGAATGGAAAATACAATGCATATGTCTCTGTTATATGCCATTTGGTTTTATTTGATAACTCATTTAAAAAAATTTACATTTTCAAGCCCCATGCAGAGCCCTTGCTATTTCAATATAGACAATGCTATTTAAAAATAACTTCAGGTTATGGACAGACTTCTGCTTCTGATAAGCACAGGCCATTTTGAAGGACATGTATATAATTTTTAAATTTCATTTAAAATGGAACCTTTAACTCCTTTTGTATAAATATTTGATATTTTATAAATTTGTGAATTTCCCCTTGGGATTAATAAAGTATCTATCTATCTATCTATCTATCTATCTATCTATCTATCTATCTATCTATCTATCTATCTATCTATCTATCTATCTATTAAAGATCAAAACTAGCTGAGGTCAGATTCACAAAAAGACAGATTTTAATGAAAGAAACACTCACACGTGAATTGGTGGTAGACCTTCAGTCGAGAGCACAGCTCCCAACCACCAAGTTGTTTACTTCGCCACGTTAGAAATGCAAGCAGAATGAGGAACGAGGGCACTTTTTAGGTGATATAAGGCAGCCACGTGACTCAATCAGATACTCGAGTGTGCCTTAGGCGGGCCCACAGCGTTCAGTTAACTTCAAGCTCTTACAAAAAAAACATGTAAAGAAAGGCATGCAGTGTGTTTCCCAGCCGAGCTACGGGCCACAATGTGATCAAAAGTGAAACTCTGATTAGAGACTACAAAAACATGGCGGGAACAAAACGTTAAGAGCTTGTGGTGAATGAAACCTAAAAGACCTTTGTTGGGTTGGAGAATTCAGTGCTTTGGTTTGGACCGAGTACGTAATTCTTTGAATTTGTAGCACAGTAACATTCAAGATGGTGCCCTTCCATGACAACAGTGGTTTAGTGTGTCATGAATGTGACCATTCCTTGATGGCAGCGGGTAAGACCAGCAACTCTGTGTGGAGCTGACACATGGGCAGTAAATGGAGTGCTGGAGAAGAAGCTGGATGTTGCAAAAATGAGGATATAAAGATTGCTGTGTGGAGTAACAAAGATGGACAGAATAAGAAATGAGACAATCAGAGCTAAGAAAAGTGAGAAGGATTTCTAAGAAAATACAGGAAAGATGGAGGAAGTGCTATGGACATGTGATGAAGAAAGAGACCAGGAAGAAGTGGCATCTCAGACGTGAGCGCAGGAGAACGTATTAGAGGTTCTGCTTGTGAGGTAAACTGGAGGACAACTAGCGATGAGACAGAAGTCACTAATCATCGAATATCTTGCAGCCCTGCAGTGGAAGAGGAGGAAAGTGAGAGAGGAAAGTCATCAGTGGGAGAAAAAATGAGTTGTCATTGAAAGTTCTTTATCGGTTTAGATTTTGATGACTGATTTCAAATTCAGTTTGTCCTCTGGGGACAAATAAAGTTTGTTTGTTCGTTCATTCTATCTATCTATCTATCTATCTATCTATCTATCTATCTATCTATCTATCTATCTATCTATCTATCTATCTATCTATCTATCTATCTGTTACATAGTGCCTTTCAAATCAACAAACTGGCATTCCAGCCATGGACCCCCACTCCCTTCCTGGTTAGCTGGCCTTGATAATGAAAGGTTTAAGGAAACTGAGACAGTATCTTCTCTCCATGCCAGGACACAGAAGTGGGAGGACATTACAACAGCTACA
The DNA here is from genome assembly GCF_016835505.1 of Polypterus senegalus. Classification (NCBI taxonomy): domain Eukaryota; kingdom Metazoa; phylum Chordata; class Cladistia; order Polypteriformes; family Polypteridae; genus Polypterus; species Polypterus senegalus. Next base: position 10,456,100 of record NC_053165.1, on the reverse strand, counting down.
TTGAGGCTGGCATCCTAAGAGTCACTGAGCAGCACCCTGGATGGACTTGGGAAGAACATGGGAGGAAAACTTTAAGAACTTAGGAGAATGCCATTATTTTGGGCTTGCATACACTTTGGAAATGTATCTATCCAGTGCATTTCATATCCTATCTATCTATCTATCTATATATCTAGCTATCTGATCCTGCCTACTACACTACAATCTATCTATCTATCTATCTATCTATCTATCTATCTATCTATCTATCTATCTATCTATCTATCTATCTATCTATCTATCTATCATATCCTGCCTACTACACTGCAATCTAATTATCTATACACATTGAATGATCACACTCTTCAATGAATCTGTGATCTTTGTTAATCTTTAGTTTTCTCTCTTGTCTTTTCCAGCTCTTCTGTGGTGGCATTTTGCTCACCCCTCCTCCTGATCGAAGTCCTGTGCAGCCCCCTATGACATCTGAATGTTTGAATGAAAACCGATAACCCAACTTGCCGTGAGACTTACTGCACCAAATTCTCTAAGATAAAGCCTAAAGAAAAAAAAAAACAGTAAAGAAGGACTTAAGAACATTTATATTAGGCTAAATGCCCCTTGGGGGCTGGGTGGTCTTTTGGCCTGGAATCAGTTTAACTGCTTAACTGAAGTTTTTTTTTTTTTGTCCAACTGACCTTATCAGCGTACTATCATTTAGAGACTTAAAATAATCTATATTTTAGAACTCTTAATTGCTATTTTATGTAAGTGTGCATTATTATTTATTTTTTTTGTATACTATTTATCAATTATTTTTCTAACGTAATTTTAACTTGGTGTTTGCTTTTCATGTAAGTTATTTTCGTTGAAAGAAGCCCCAATTCACGACAGCACTGTGTCTTTAAAAGTTTCTATTCTGTGCACTGTGTGGGCAGAGGGCCCAGGAGGCGGGGCCAGCTGATGTCACTGCCACTGGCTCCTCCCTCTGCACCTCTGTACCTGTTGACTGAAGCGAGAGAGCCAGTCAGTGGGTCATTATGAGTTGTTTGTTGAAGGTCTGAAAGCTGTTGTGTTCTGTTTTTGGACTCTGTAAGAGCCATTTCCTAGATTCATAAATGTTTTACTAAATATTAGTGCATAATCTATGGGAGGTTCTTATAACTCCCATAAGTTGAATTGAATTGGTATATTCTAACTATTTCTAGCTTCTCTGACTAAGCATTATTGTCAGTTTGTGATCAGCCTTGCCATGTGTAAGGCGTAGAGGGCACGTGGTTTTAAACCGTGCCTTGCGTGTTTTGTGTGTCAAGTAACATGTAAGACAAAGCACTTAATTGTATGTTCTGTGCCGTACGTTTAAAGTGTACAGAAGAAGAAGAAAAGAACCTTTAAGCATAGAAACAACTAAAGTTCAACAAGGAAAGCTAAGTGTAGAGAAGATACATTTTTTTCTCTTTTTTTTTGCCTTTTACTCTACGTGTGTAACAACTTTTTTCTTTATTCTTGTGTGGATTGTTTGCTTTGAGTTTTCACTAAATCTTTTAAAACAAACCTTTGGACAGAGAGATTTCTCTCGGCACGTGTTTTACCCAGACTCCATTTGTCTACCTTGGGTTGCCTTTACAGTCTCCTGTTTTCTTTTTCCCTTCATTTTACTGTTTTGAGCATTTTGTCACATATTTTCCTGCGTAAAGATTCTGTGTGGGACTGTGCGTCAGGGTTTACGGTTTCTCTGTATACTGAGGCATTCCTGCATATTCTGGGACTTTTATGATATTTCTGAACTTTCAAAGCCAGCTTCCCATTTTGGGCCCCTGCTAGGCCAGAAGCCAACAGGTGGTAGTCAGGGTGTGAAGTCAGCCTCTTGTGGCTCGTCTTGATATTTTATTTATTTACTACTAATGATGCATCTTTAGAGATGTTATTTGTACAGTTTCCATGTTGGTTTGTTTTTTAATCTACAGTAGAATTCCGGTGGTCTTTTAATTTTTAATTTATTTCACTGGGGTTTGGCTGGGGAGCTGGAGCCTATCCCAGGTAGCATAGGGCACAAGGCAGAAACAAACCCTGGACAGGGTGCCAGTCTGTCACACTAGGGGGCCAGTTTAGGGTCACCAACTCACCTAAACCTGCATGTCTTTGGACAGCGGGAGGAAACTGAAGCAGACACGGGGAGAACATGCCAGCCAACTACAAGCAAGGTGGACCTGGCACACCAACTCCAGTCTCTTTACCACTGCGCCACAATATTCTGTGTTTTATATTTGTAAAAATTCAGACTAGTCTGCAGAGATCTGTTGTCACGTTCACGGTTAAGGGTCTTGTTCTGTTGATCAGCGTGGGATTCAATTTTATATAACCATAAAATGTGAAACTTCTTTACTTCATCTAGGCATTTGGCACATATGTGCCTCAGAGGACCTCCTCATGGGCTCCATCGAGAAGCATATTAACCCACCAGGGCGAGTTGGGCAGGGGGGCACTGCTGCTAACATTCATTCCTCCTTCTCTCTCCGCAGCTCAGAGAACCCACCCAATGTGGGCACTTAGCTCCACCTCTTCTAGCCCACACGGCATAACAAAAGCTGGGCTGCCCGGGAAGGAGTGGTCTTCTATCCCTGAGAGCGGACCACTAGATGGAGCTGCCAAGAACCCACCGTGATGCTTCTTTCACCAGCCGAGAGCTCCTTTGGTGTTTTGCCCGAGTGGCTAATTATGAGTTGGACTTCTCGTAATTAAACACGTCATCCTGGCTGGTGTCCCAAATTTTCAACATTGCCCTCCTGTCATTCCCGCACACGGCCGCACACTGTACAGGGAAGCATAATTTAAAACGCGTCACAATTTATTTGGAAATAAGTTGAGACCGACTGCAGTTTTATCACAGACTCGTCCAATCTGATCAATGTGCTGTTTAGTAAACTCCCTGCTTCACGCAGTTGGGCCCACATCATTAATGGAACTCTAATTTTTTCCTCTAGGCACTCAGCATCTGCCTGGTGTCTGACTACAACTTCACTGGAAACTTTGGTTGAAAGACGAAAGGGAAAAAAAAAATGAAATCAGCCTTTATTCAGATTGCACAAACAAAGGCTTTCAGGTATCCAGCTGCAAGTCGTGCAAATGAGACCATAATGCAGCATTCACTCAGCGCAACATGTCATGATTTATGAACGGCTGTGTGCAGGGCAAGTGATTAGCTTCACATAATGAGACTAAATAGTCTTCCAGATCGTAGCAGGGGTGCATGGTGGGCCAAAGTATCTTCCGGCTTTGGTTGCAACCGCTGAATAATATCCTTCGTTAAAATCATAAATTTCCGCCATCAGTTGCTAACAGTGTTTACAAGGCTCCGCTGGGGTTACCATCATTTTGCAGACTAAGTGGGTAAAAATTCACACATGGGCGGCACAATTAATGCTGCTGCTGCTGCCATGCAGACCCAGGCTGAGGATTTCACTGGCACAGGCACTCCGGCCCTCCCTAAATACAAAAGACACGCATGTTAAATTGTGTGGGAGGTTGGCATGAAAGTACCCTGTAGTGGGCCGCCCAGTTAGTCTGTAACTTACACCCGTCTCTGCTACTAGGCAATATGGTGTAGAGATTAAGGCTTTGGACTTCAGGCCCTGAGTTTGTGAGATCCAATCCCACTACTGACACCAGCATGTGATCACGGGCAAGTCACTTTATCTGCCTATGCACCCATTGGAAAAAATGAAAAACGAGAAATGGAACCCATTGAATCTCAGAGGTTGTAAGTCTCCTTGGATAAAAGCACCAGCCATGTGCCCCCTACATCTATGGACTTGAAAATGTAATGTTATTCACATGTAAACCCCAGGGGGCAAATACAGTTTGATCTATCTATCTATCTATCTATCTGATCCTGCATACTATACCACAATTTATCTATCTATCTGATCCTGCCTACTATACTACAATCTATTTATCTATCTATCTATCTATCTATCTATCTATCTATCTATCTATCTGGTCCTGCCTACTATACTACAATCTATCTATCTATCTATCTATCTATCCTTCTGACTACACTAAAATTAATATCTATCTATCTATTTGATCCTGCCTACTATACTACAATCTATCTATCTATCTGATCCTGCCTACTATACTACAATCTATCTATCTGATCCTGCCTACTATACTACAATCTATCTATTCGATCCTGCCTACTATACTACAATCTATCTATCTGATCCTGCCTACTATACTACAATCTATCTATCTATCTATCTATCTATCCTGCTGACTACACTAAAATTAATATCTATCTATCTATCTATCTATCTATCTATCTATCTATCTATCTATCTATCTATCTATCTATCTATCTATCGATTTGATCCTGCCTACTATACTACAATCTATCTATCTATCTATCTATCTATCTATCTATCTGATCCTGCCTACTATACTACAATCTATCTATCTGATCCTGCCTACTATACTACAATCTATATATCTATCTATCTATCTATCTATCTATCTATCTATCTATCTATCTATCTATCTATCTATCTATCCTTCTGACTACACTAAAATGAATATCTATCTATCTATCTATCTGATCCTGCCTACTATACTACAATCTATCTGATCCTGCCTATTATACTACAATCTATCTATCTATCCTGCTGACTACACTAAAATTAATATCTATCTATCTATCTATCGATCTATCTGATCCTGCCTACTATACTACAATCTATCTTATCCTGCCTATTATACTACAATCTATCTATCTATCTATCCTGCTGACTACACTAAAATTAATATCTATCTATCTGATCCTGCCTACTATGTTACAATCTATCCTGCTGACTACACTAAAATGAATATCTATCTATCTATCTATCTAATCCTGCAAACTATACCAAATACTTTGTATCTGATATATAGTATCTATGCAATCCTTCCAACTATTCCACATTAAATCTATCTATCTACTCTGCTGACTATACTAAAATTAATATTAATATCTATAGATATAGATCTATAGATATTAATTAATATCTATCTATCTGATGAATGGGGAGAAAGGCTTTTAGTTGGCTGAAACCCTGGGCTCCTTTATGGTTGGTTTTTGCTGTGTCGCTAACTCTGCATGCATTCAGCTGCCATATAAAATTAGCCACGTGGCGCGGTGGGATCAGTTATTACATATTCAGTGGCAGCACTCATAATATTCTCATAAAGGTCAGCTAATGTGCCCCTCAAATGAAAATACTGCAAACTTTTTTTTTTTAATATCCAGCTGGAGTAACGTGCAGGTAGTGACGACACAAACACGTGAAGCAGATCGAGCAGCGGCAAAAAATGTGAGACGTCGCTTGCTTATCATATGAATGTGTGAAAATTCAGCGCATGGCTGCTACAGCTCTGTGATATTACACTGGCCTTGCAAAGCATCATGGGGTGTTGGGGGGAAAAATGCTCATCCAAGTTGGCAACACACAGTGAATTTCCTGGCAAAGATTTAATGAAGAAGATCACCAGTGAACACAGAATATTCACTGCGAAAAATGCTTTGCCGAATTCCATCAATTAACAATTTTGACTTTTTAGTAAGTCGTCACGTTAACTTTATTTATGAAAACACTGAAAGGCTTCCATTGCCTCCTTGGACTGTGCTGGATCTTGTCCAGTTAATCCCAGCAGTAATGCCAGTTTCAGATTGTGCTCTCTCTGTGGCATAAACCCTCTGCTGGCTCTCATTCTCCATCTTTTTTTTTTTACTGGTAGGTGACTTTTTATTTCCCTGTTGAGTTTTCTTCCTTTCATCCTCCAGCTTTATGTGTTGTAATACGAAGAGAAGAAGGGGGTGGCGGGAGGGGGTTAAGGTGGGAGGATTGTCTCAGAGTGCTGGCTTTGCCTTTAATGTCTTAGGTCTCTTGCAAAACTAATGACCTCTTAGTGTCTGAAACTAACACCGAGGTCTTAACTCTTTGTGATGATGCTCTCTATACCTTTGAGTGCCATTTTGTCCTCCTGAATCTCAAAGGCAACTAATTACTTAGGCATTCACTGTGGCAGCCAAGCTCCTGTTATCAAACTTATGGAGGCGGCCTCAGGGCTGACAGCAGCAGAGAGGTGGCACACAAACAAAATGACGCAAATGAATGCAAACTGGGCGCTGGCAGCTACTCGAGAGCCCAGTGCGCCCTGACAGAGAGCCATCTTGCTGGGTTGTCTGGCAACCTTTTAATTCTTGCGTTAAGACGTTAAACAAAGAAAAATAATTACTGAGTTCCCAAAATGCAAGAAATGAATTTAATTCTCTATTCAAACCTCAAAACGTTCTTGGAGATAGAAGTAAAAAATATTGGTTCATTTTCCTTAAAGATATTTTAATGTAGAATAATGTCTTTCCTATCTATCTATCTCATAAATAATGCCACTTATATAGTGCCTTTCATGTTTTATTAGTCTATCTGCTGTATATCATTAATAATTCCACTTATATAGTGCCTTTCACATCCATCTATCTATCTATATCATAAATAGTTCCATTTACATAATCCCATTCATGTTCTACCCATCCATCCCTCCATTATCCAACCCACTATATCCTAACACAGGGTCATGGAGGTCTGCTGGAGTCAGTCCTAGCCAACACAGGGCACAAGGCAGGAACAAATCTAGGGCAAAATAATGCCACTTATATAGGGCCTTTCATGTTTTATCAATCTATCTACTGTATATCATAAATAATGCACTTATATCCATCTATCTATCTATCTATCTATCTATCTATCTAATCCTGCCAACTACACTAAAGCATCTATCTATCTAGATCATAAATATTGCCACTTACATAATCCTATTCATGTTCTATCTATTTCATAAATAATGCCACTTATGTAGCTCCTTTTACATCTATCTATCTATCTATCTATCTAATCTTGCCAACTACACTAAAGTATCTATCTATCTGGATCACAAATATTGCCACTTACATAATCCTGTTCATGTTCTATCTATATCATAAATAATGTCACTTATGTAGCTCCCTTCACATCTATCTATCTATCTATCTAATCCTGCCAACTATACCAAATACTGTGTATCGGATATATAGTATCTCTGTAATCCTGCCAACTATTCCAAATCCTATCTCACCAATCCTGCCAACTACACTAAAATACATTTCTTTCTACCAAAGAAGGCAGGCGCCTCTTCACCTGATGAGTACAGACCAGTGGCACTTACTGTTGTGGTAGACCACCTAGACCCACTATAGTTTTCCTATTGAACAAAGAATGGAGTGGAAGATAGATAGATAGATAGATAGATAGATAGATAGATAGATAGATAGATAGATAGATAGATAGATAGATAGATAGATACTTTATTAATCCCAAGGGGAAATTCACATAATCCAGCAGCAGTATACTGATACAAAAAAAATATTAAATTAAATAGTAATAAAAATGCATGGAAAATCAGACAATAACTTTAAATAATGTTAGCATTTACTCCGTCGGGTGGAATTGAAGAGTCCCATAGTGTGGGGGAGGAACGATCTCCTCAGTCTGTCAGTGGAGCAGGACGGTGACAGCAGTCTGTCACTGAAGCTACTCCTCTGCCTGGAGATGATCCTGTTCAGTGGATGCAGTGATCTATCTGCTCCACAAGGCTTATTTTCACGTGGACAAAGCTGGCAGCACAGTGAGGGTTCTGTTCTTTTGATTTCTCCAGTGCCTTCAGTACCATCCAGCCACGCCAGAGCTAAGGAGATGGATGAGCCTGTAGTGTCCTGATAATGGACTCTTTGTCATATGAGCAACACTGGAGTGCCACAAGGAAGAGGCCTGACTGCTTTTCTCTTCACTCTGCACACCTCAGACTATAAATATAATGGCAGGTCAGGTCACTTGCAGAATTTCTTAGATGATTCTGCACTTGCAGGGTGTATTGATAAAGGGGATGAGAGAGAGACAGGAGAGAAGTCAGGTGGAGAAATAACTGTCGGCATCTTAACATCAGCAAAACCAAGGAACTGGTCATTGACTTTTGCCACACCAGAGAATTATGGGATGGACTCTGGAACCCCTGGAGGTCTTAGCGAAACTGAGTGCCATTATGAACAACGCTGCACATCCCCTCTGTGACACACCAACACTGAGGACTTTCAGCTGACAAATTATCCAGAAGCAGTGGATCAAGAAGCGCTATTGGGCTCTCCGACGGCAATACATCTCCATGATGCCTCATTCTGACTGTGACAGCCAAGTTAGTTGTTTTCTTTCTTTTTAATTTTCATGCTTTGCAATCATTCTGGTGTGTGTTCAGACCAAAGTGTGTGTGTGTATTTATTTATTGTTTATTTAAAGAGTTTCTGTAGTACTAGGGTGTTGTACCGTGTTAGCCATTATGAATGTAGTGAAAAGTCAAGCAAAATTGCACCTTTTATTGGCTAACTAAAAAAGATTACAACATGCAAGCTTTCGAGGCAACTCAGGCCACTTCTTCAGGCAAGATGTAGACTATAAAAAGCCAAATTTCCCGCGGAGACAAATAAAGTTCTATCTTTCTATCCATCTAGTGATAAAGGGGATGAGGGCGAGTATAGGAGTCAGGTGGAGAGCTTTGTTCCTTGGTGTAGAAATAATTACGTGCACCTTAAGATCAGCAGGACCACCAGAACTGGTTGTTGACTTTCCCCACACCAAAGTTCCTTTCTCCATCCAACATCAATAAATCTCTGAGGGTAAGATTTACAAAACTCATAATATAAAGTGTATGAGATTGGCGCTTGGTTGGTGCTGAACTGACACAGACTGACACCAGAGGCACGAGCAAAAGAAACAAAAAGATTTATTTTTCTAGTTCTTCTTCATCTGTGGGGCATGTCTTCCCCGTGAACCCCACAGGCACAACACAGTCCCAAAATACAAAGACAAATCACCCCAAATCTTTCCACTCCTCCCAGGGCGGCGCCAGAAGCAGCAGCAGCAGCTTCTTCTTCTTTGTCATCGTCGTCGCCCCGACTCTGGTGCCCTGAGTAGTGGCTGCAGGCTCCTCTTATAGCCCACCCGGAAGTGCTGCAGGTGCTCGTTGACCTACTGTTGGCTGCGCTCCCACCCAGATGGGCTCGTTAAGCCGTACAGCTCCATGCAGCTCCCCCTGGCAGAGGCCACAGAGCCCAACCAAGATGAGCTCCGGTGTTCCACGAAAGTGACGGGGGCCGCCAACAAAGCTTCCCGAGAGATGTAGTGTGGCTCCCATGGCTGCTCCCCCGGATCTAGTGACAAAGGGGCATCCCGGCCGCCACAAGTGTAAGTCTCATAACAAAGATAAGTCACTGGATGTTTTATCCACCTTCAAACTCCGTGTCAGCTCCGCTCCTACTCCCATATCACAGGCATCTACAGCATCTGGCAAAAGAAAAGCAGCGAACAGAAAAGAGTGGCCGGTGGGTTTAATCTTTAAAATATATTCAACCTCTAGGGAATATTCTTCTTTGTATCATCAATGTAAAAGTTTTGTTCTGTCTGTAAGAGCCATTTCCTAGATTCATAAATGTTTTACTAGATGACAATGCATAATCTATGGGAGGTTCCTACAACCCCCATAAGTTGAATTGAACTGGTATATTCTTGCCATTTCTAACAGCTCTGACTAAATATTATTTTCAGTTAGTGATCAGCCTTGCCATGTGTAAGGTGTAGAGGGCACGTGGTTTTAAACCGTGCCTACGGGCCTTTTGAGTGTGTGAAGTAATATGTAAGACAACGTACTGAGCCGTAAGTTTAAGGCGTACAGAAGAAGAAGTTAAGAATCTTTAAGTATAGGTAGAAGAAGTAAAGCACTTTTAAGTACAGAAATAAGTAAAGTTTCTCAAGAAAATCTAAGTTTAGAGAAGATACATTTTTCCCTTTGTTTGCCTTTTATTCTACGTGTGTAACAACGTCTTTATTTATTCTTATGTGAATTATTTGCTTTTAGTTTTCACGAAATATTTTTAAAACAAGCTTTTGGACTGTGAGATTTCTTTCGGCACGCGTTTTACCCGTGCTCGATCTCGTCTTATACTTCGGCGGCTACACTGTCACAGATGTCTTAGTTGTACCTGCAGTTGTATCCCAAATCCGCTTCTTTTTCCTCGTCCTGATTGGTAGTCTGCACGCTTACAGCAGAATTTTCTTACCTCACATTGCAAATGCGTCAATTCTTCTCCCTGAAAGTGCCCTCCTGCCATTTAATTTTCAAAATTTATGATGCGCTTAATACACTTTTTCGTGGTTTCTACTTTGTTGTTTCGGGTGTTTTTAAAATGTTAAGGATCGTTTCTGAATACCACATTTTATTCTTTTTGGAAGCTTTGGAATTTTGCGTATTTTGTTACGATTACATGTTCTCTCCGTTTAATAATTTATATTTCCATGTTCCCGTGACTTCATTTTGTTTTATGTGTTGGTATTTCAGGTAGTTTTGAGGTTGAAGAATTCCTTGCCATTGATTTACAAATTTGACTTTGCTTCGCGTTTTGGTTTTGGGGGCGGAGTTTTTGACTTTTTATACGTTATGATTATTATCCATCTTCGATGCTTTTTTCCCATTCTTTTACATAGTTTTAGTTTAAAAAAGCAGGGACTCTGACGGACTGTTTGCTTTTACTCAGATTTTAAATTTTTTATTCCCACCTCTCCGGCCTTTTTCTCTTTGACAGAAAAAAAAATGGTGTCGCCAGTGTCCAGAATGTTCTGTAAAGTTCTGACGAACTTAAATTGAGTGGTAGAGTTTGGAGGGATTTTACATACTGGACTGTATGATGATGAAACTCATTACATTATTAGTCAAAATTGAATGTAAAGTTTCTAAATTGGAATGTTGCTCTTTTTCTTGCAAGCTATTTATAAGTTTAGACCACTTTAACCAACGGTCTTTCGAAAAAGTAAAGGCCAATAAAAAAATGTTTTTATTAGTTTCCTTAAAATGAGAGCGATATCATATAAAGAACAATCATTCATTTATCGATATCTCCACAGAATGACGCGTAAAGTCAACTGCTAGTTTAACAAAAGTGACGAGGGTCTCCAAAACGATGCAAAGCTAAGCCCACCTACCGTGGTTTATTTTCTTTTTTCCTAGTGTTATCCATACAGCTACTCATATGTGATTTTGTGAATGTAATTTCATCCCAGAATCATGTTTAATACATTCTCCTTAATTTTAAAGGGATTACAATCAACCCTTGAGTCAAAAAAAAGAACTTCCTAATTTTTAGCATAGTATCTGCTCGGTCCAGGACACCTTGTGGTGGTCCCCCCATAAAAAGCTGAAAACTCTGTGATTTCTCACAAAATTTAAAAATGAAACAAGAAGGGAATTTAATCCCATTCCCGCCTGGTCTAGCGCCATTCATTTATGTGGCATCTGTTGTACCATTTGGCTGCGACGTCCTCAAGGCTGCCGCAATGCGAGCGGTAAACAGATGTGAATAAATTATTGACAGTAAGGGGCTTGGTGGTCTCCTGCAAAACCCTTTGAAGTGAAAGATGTCCTAAAATGAGTTGCGATCTCTTTAGAGATGCCATCTTCGGAAATCACCCAGTTAATGACGGTTTGATGTTTGGACCATGATCGGGTCATATCATGAAGCATAATGAGAATCAAAAGTTATATTTTAGATAAAGAGATAGATAACTGTATTTTAGCATAGTTGGCAGGACTATATAGAAAGCTAGATAGATATTTTAGCGTAGTTGGCAGGATTAGATAGTGTGGACTTGAACCCGGACACAGACAGACGGACATCGTTGGCTCCACCACACACTGTTTATTTACAATATATTTACAAAGTTCAGTGCACGTCCCAGTGCCTCTTGCACTGTTCCCCCAAAGTCCACGCCACAGAGTCAAAATGCCTCTCTGGCCGCCTCCAGTCCTCTCTCCAGCTCCGTCTCTCTTCCACCCGACCTCCGCAATCGACTGAAGGGAGGCGGCCCCTTAAATAGGAACCCGGATGGGTTCCAGCTGCTTCCCGGCACTCCTCCGTGGACACGCCCCAGTGTGGCGGAAGTGCCGGCTGCGCACCCGGAAGCCATCCAGGTGTCCCCTGTCGTCTTCCCCCCAGCACTTCCTGGTGTGGCGGAAGTGCTGGGCTCCAGGGATATTCAGGCACCGGGGCGGCGCCTGGTGGTGACCACGGGTCCCTACAGGACTGGGCTTCCAAGCCCTTTACCCGAGGCCCCCAACATAACTAGGGCGGACGCCCCCTCGCGGTCTGGAGGAGGCACAAGCCCTCCTCCCGTCCTCCTGGGCGTCCCGGCCAGATGCCACAATAGATAGATACTGTATTTTAGTGTAGTTGGCAAGATTAGATAGATAGATAGATAGATAGATATTTTAGTGTAGTTGGCAAGATTAGATAGATAGATAGATAGATAGATATAGATATCTATCTAATCTTGACAACTACATTAAAATATCTATCTATCTATCTATCTATCTATCTATCTATCTATCTATCTATCTAATCCTGCCTACTATACTTTCTATCTATCTATCTATCTATCTATCTATCTATCTATCTATCTATCTATCTATCTATCTATCTATCTATCTATCTATCTAATCCTGCCTACTACACTAAAATATCTATCTACAGTACAGGCCAAAAGTTTGGACACACCTCCTCATTCAATGTGTTTTCTTTATTTTCATGACTGAAGGCATCAAAACTATGAATGAACGCATGTGGAGTTATGTACTTAACAAAAAAAGGTGAAATAACTGAAAACATGTTTTATCTTCTAGTTTCTTCAAAATAGCCACCCTTTGCTCTGATTACTGCTTTGCACACTCTTGGCATTCTCTCGATGAGCTTCAACAGGTAGTCACCTGAAATGGTTTTCACTTCACAGGTGTGCCTTATCAGGGTTATTTAGTGGAATTTCTTGCTTTATCAATGGGGTTGGGACCAGCAGTTGTGTTGTGCAGAAGTCAGGTTAGTTGGACGATCATTTATTTTTCAACAGGGCAATGACCCCAAACACACCTCCAGGCTGTGTAAGGGCTATTTGACCAAGAAGGAGAGTGATGGAGTGCTGGAAATGGTCATGAAAAGAAAGAAAACACATTGAATGAGGAGGTGTGGCCAAACATTTGGCCTGTACTGTATTTTAGTGTAGTTGGCAAGATTAGATAGATATTTTTGATTGTTGGCATGATTAGAAATTTGGCTTTTTACAGAAATTCTTTAAATACATAAATAGATAAATAAATATAGACACACACCCAGACACACTATGGTCTGAACACACCAGAATGACAAAAAGGAAAAAAAAACAACTTGTTGCTGTAGGTATAAAGGAGACCCCCATCTAACGTTACTTCTGCTGAATACTTCATTGGCTGGTAGTCCTCCATTGAGCGAGGATGTACAGCGTTGCTCTTAATGGCCCTCAGTTTTTTTTTTCATTCTCTCCTTCACTATGACCCCCCTGGGGGGGTCCAGAGTGAGTCCCATAACTGAGCCTGCCCTTTTAATTAGGTTATTGATTTGGTGGTCCTCTCTTGAAATTATGTTACCAGCCCAGTACACCACACTGACCATCAGAAGAGTTGTAGAAGATGTTAAGAATGTCATTGCCCACATTAAAGGAACGCAGTCTCCTAAGGTTAAAGACCCTGCTCGGTCCTTTCTTCTATAGCCCCTTCTGTGTCCAGCCTATTATTGACGTAGACCCCCAAGTACTTGTAAGAGTGCACCACTTCCACATCTACTCCTTGAATATTGATGAGACATGGAGGCTTGTCAGTGCGGTGAAAATCAATGACCAGTTCCATGGTTTTTCTGATGTTAAGCTGCAGATGATTCACAAAGTTGTCCCCCTAACTCTATCGACACACCCCATAAGTGCAGAATCTTCTGTGAGTTTCTGCAAGTGACGTGACCACCTCTGAGGTGTAAGAGGTGAACACAAAAAGTGACAGTCCTGTTCCTTAAGGTGCTCCAGTGTTGCTCACACGGTCTTTGAGTCTCACAAACTGCTGTCTGCCCACCAGGTGGTCCATCATCCAGGACACCACAGGCTCGTCCACCTACATAGCTCTGAGCTGACCCAGTTAACAGGAGTCACATTTTAGATAATAAAATCAATAATAATAATTTGGGCACCTTGGCATTATTTTGGAGTTGCAGATGGCACCCATTACCTTTCCCAATAGGATAAATTCCTGTTGCCTGACCATGTAAGCGGGAGTGAATCGTAATCCTTTATTTTTGTGATTTTGAGAGGTCCAGAAAAACTATGAATGCAAATCAATTGACTGAATCAATGTGCACTTCTTTGAAATCTATAAATAATCATCCCTGTTTGAGCTCATTATAGTAAATCACGAGGAGGAGCCGCACAGTAGAATCGGATCCATCGACAGCCCAGACATGAAAACACTGGAGGGCTGCGTGCCGATGTGTGTGGAGCGACCCTGAAGGTTCAAACCCAAGCAGTTCATTAGAGAAGCAGCTTGCTTCTGCTACTAATGGCCGACTCAGACTCCTACTGAGAAGCAAAATATTATCAAAAAGCTCAGGATTTGCAGGGAAAGCTTCATCACACAAGCAGCGCTAGTGCAACCGCAGGAGAGGCCGACTTCCTTTATAGTTTTTCTGTTCCATTATGTTTCTTTTTTGACAAAATCTCTTCATAGCAAGAATGTCTTTGATTGAGATAGAAGAAAAATGGTGTCCTCAGTGTTGTTGGCATCTTCACGATATTATGAAATGCTTTGCCTTTTTTTTTTTGCTTCGAGACCCCTTTGGGTGGAAAGATACGATAGATAATTAGATTGTTTCGATTTCTCTTTTTTTTTCCATTTTCAGCTTAGTAAAAAAATATGAGCATTTTAGCTGGAGTCACAAGAGGCAGTTGGAGTTTTTTGAGATATTAATCGTATTACCTGTTATGTTTTATAGCTTTCAGGAGCCATTTAGGGCTGGGTGTGCGGAGTAATTGAAAGATCTTTATGAAAAAATTGCAGGTTCGGACAGGGACAGATGTAGGCACTAATGGAGGTTCACACTAAACCCTAACTACACTACAATCCTTCATACTCAATGATGACCACGCAAAAACTAACCCTAACCCTAAACCTAAACATCTCTACATATAAAAGGCCAAGACCTCACTCACTCCTCACTGATTCTCCCACTTTCCATATCGGTGGGAAGCTGAAATTTCGCCTGCTCATTCCTTGCAGTGTGTTTACAAAAGTTAGGTATGTTTCATGTCCTACTGCAACAGCCAAAGGGGGGAAATGGGTGTACCCCCTAAACAGTATGTATAGATAGGAGAAAACCCTCCTCACTATTTCTCTGACTTCCAATTTACGTAGGAAGCCCACATTTCCCATGCTTATCCTTTACACTGTACTTAGAAACTTTAAGTATGTTTCATTTTGCACGTGACTCGTAACGAACTTTAGAAAATGACGTCTTCTTTTTGGCGGTTCTCACCATCATGCCTTAAGGAACTTGTAGAACTGACCTCTCCTTTTGGCGGTTTTATTCCTTATTTCCATTAACAGACTATTTATATGATGGCAGAGATGTGCAAGGGCCACCCCTGGCCCCCTTCCTTTTTCCACACGGTTGTTATCCGCGCACCTACCACGTGGTTGGCTCCCTGCCTATACACAGTACATTAACAACATCCCGCAATCATGTGCCTCCTCACTCGCCTCCTTACTTTCCACAGCTGTTTGTCGTGCTCACTGCTCCCTTCTTCTTTACTCCACCGCGTCAAGCCTGCTATTGTTGGCCTTGCTTCACGTCTTCCTGCTGGTGACGCCTGCCTTTGCGTTTACTCCACCGCTTCAAGGCTGTCATTGTTGGGCTTCCATACTTACTCACGTACATCTTCCTGGTGCTGACTTCTGCTTTTCATTCCACGCTCCATCGCTTCTCACCTTCCTTTGTACTTTCTTTCTCAATGGGTGCAAGTCATCAAATTCACTCCCAATACTAAAATAAGTCTACGACAATTACGTTGACAATTATGTTACGTTGAAATGTTTCCTTTCCTTTTTATAACTTCTTTAACACACTACTTCTCCGCTGTGAAGTGCGGGTATTTTGGCAGTTCATGATAAACGGTAACTACACTAAACCCTAACTACACTAAAATCAGTCATACTAAACGATTACCACAAAACAAACTAACCCTAACCCTTAACCGGTCATGATAAACGATAATAACCACAACAAAGTCTAAACTTAACTGTTCATACTAAACCCTAACAACAATCACCTCTAACCTTAAACATCCTTGTTAAATGATAACTACACTAAACCCTAAACCTAACTGTTTACACCAAACCCTAATCACACTCAGATCATTCAAACTAAATAACCACACTAAAACTAACTCTAATCCTTAACATTAAACGGTTATGATCTACGATAATAAGCACAATCAATAATGTATTTGTAGTCATGAAGAGAAAAGGAGATGGGACTATTCCAATAACTTAACAGTTCACACTAAAACCTAGCAAGCTAACCCCTAACCTTAAACATTCGTGTTAAATGATATCCACACTACAACCCTAGCATTAAGAGTTCACACTAGACCCTAACCTCACCAAAATCATTCAAACTAAATGACAACCATATTAAACCCTAAACTTAACTGTTCAATCGAAACCCTAACCATACTAAAATTATTCATACTAAACGATAATCACACTAAAACTAACACTAACCCTTAACCTTAAACATTCGCACTAATTGATAACCACACTAAAACCTAGCAAGCTAACCTCCTCTAACTTTAACCATTCACATTAAATGGCAACCACAGTGAATCCTAACCTTAACCATTCACACTAAACCCTAACCACACTAAAAATAATTCAAACTAAACGATAACCACATTAAAACTAACCTTAACCATAAACAGTCATGTTAAATGGTAATAACCACAGCAAACCCTTAAACTAACTATTCACACTAAAACCTAGAAACACTGGCCTCTAACCTTAAACATTCTTGTTAAACGATATCCACACTAAACCCTAGCATTAAGCATTCACACTATACCACATTAAACCACATTAAAATCATTCATACTAAACCCTGAATCTTTACTGCTCAAACTAAACCCTAAACACACTAACATTATTCATAATAAATGATAATCACACTAAAGCTAACCCTTAAACATTAATACCAAATATTAACCACACTAAACCCTTAGCCTTAAAAATTCATACTAAATAATAATAACTGCAGTAAACCCTAAACTTAACCATTCACACTAAACCCTAATCACTCCAACCCTTAACCTCAATTGTTCATATTAAAAGATAAACACACTAAAATCATTCATATCAGACATAAACCCCATTCAACCCTAACCTTAACTATTCATACTAAACCCTAATTCTTTTATTAACATTAGAACATTAGAAGACTCTCGACGAGAACAGGCCATTCACTCCAACAATGTTCGCCAGTCCTGTGCACTTATTTCTTCTAAAATAATATCAAGTTGAATTTTGAAAGTCCCTAACGTCTTACTGTCTACCACACTACTTGGTCGCTTATTCCAAGTGTCTACCGTTCTTTGTGTAAAGAAAAACTTCCTAATGTTTGTGCTCCGTGTTCTTGATGAAGCCATTTTAAAATAACATTCTCGATCCACTGCACTAATTCCCTTTATAATTTTAAACACTTCAATCAGGTCTCCTCTTCATCTCCTTCTCCATAAACTGTAAAGGCTCAGCTCTTTTAATCTTTCCTCATAACTCATACCCTATAGCCCTGGAATCAGCCTCGTTGCTCTTCTCCGGACTTTTTCTAGTGCTGTTGTGTCCTTTTTGTAGCCTGGAGACCAAAACTGCACCCAGGACTCCAGATGAGGCCTCACCAGTGTGTTATAAAGCCTGAGCAGAACCTCCTGTGACTTGTACTCCACACATCAAGGCGCTATATAACCTGACATTCTGTTAGTCTTCTTAATGGCTTCTGACCACTGTCTGGAAGTTGATAGCTTAGCATCCACTACGACTCCTAAATCCTTCTCATAAGGTGTACTCTCGATTTTCCGACCACCCATTGTGTATTGAAACCTCACATTTTTACTTCTTATGTGTAATTCTTTATATTTACTGACATTAAATTTCATCTGCCACAGATCTGTCCAAGCCTGGCTGCTATCCAAGTTCTTCTGTGATGATATAACGGATTCAAAATTATCTGCTAATCCTCCTATCTTGGTATCATCTGCAAACTTAACCAGCTTGTTACTTTTATTCCTATCTAAATCATTTATATATATTAAAAATAGCAGTGGCCCCAGCACTGACCTCTGCTGGTCACCACTCTTAACATCAGCCAATTCTGATGAGGTTCCTCACACCATCACCATCTGCTTCCTGTGTCTGAGCCAATTCTGCATCCATCTAAAAACATCACCCTGAACTGCCACTTCTTTAAGTTTGATGCCCATCCTCTCATGTGGCATCTTATCAAATGATTTCTGAAAGTCCAGATAAATAATCTCATCTGCTCCACTCTGGTCGTATCCTTTTGTTGCCTCCACGTAGAATTCCAGCCTGTTAGTAAAACACGACCTCCCTCTTCTGACCCCATGCTGACTGTTCCTCATAACTCCTGTCCTTGCCAGGAGTCGCTCAATCTTATCCTTAATAATTCCTTCCATTAATTTTCCTGTGATGTTTCATGTTAAGCTTACTGGCCTATAGTTGCTTGGATCTGCCCTGTCACCCTTTTTATATAATGGGTTGATATTTGCCATTTTCCAGTTCTTCAGAAAAAAAAACCCCTTAATGATTTACCCCAAAACAAGCGCTGCACTAACTCCTGCCCTTCAGTGTTCCCACTACACCTGATCAAATTCACACTTAACCTTAGCTGTTCACACTAAACCCTAACAGCACAGACCCCTAACAATAACCACACTTACTACACCTTAATTTTCGAGCCCCAACTGCAGTGACTCCACAAATGTATGGCATTACTGCATTCCTGCACTAAAAAAGTGGCACCCATCCATTACAGGGCCCACTCGCACACATCCACCTTGGGCTTCGTTTGAACCCCCAGTTAACCTAATGGGCAAATGTTTTGGGCTATAAAACCCAAAGCACCCAAGGAGGGAAGCCTACTCGGACGCAATCATTTTTGAGATACATTTTGCTAAGCACAAATTGAACAATTTCACAGTTAATTCACGGATTAAGAGACACCAGTTGCTCACTGCTCACATGGAGTCACTCCAGAGTTAACTGCACATTTCTTTTCAATCTGCAGCCATACGTAAACGACGTAGGTGGAGAGGCACAGGAGAAACCGTGGAACAGCTGAATATTACACTTTAAAGCCTTCTTAATTAAACACAATCAAACTGTTCATTTAAATATGATCGTACGTTAAGAATAAGTAAAGATTATTCAGGTCGTGTGGTAACAGTCCATGGAGAACAACAACAGAGAAGAGGAGCAGCCTACGCCTGCTATGTGTAAGGATAGAAAACCGGCGAGACTCCAGGGCTCTGGGGGATGAGCTTTAATGATCACAATTTGTTTTGTGCCATCATGGAATGAATTAATGCGCTTTGTGAGTCAATCCCACCACCCCCTTGAGGATTTGAACTTGTGGTCTCCAGTGCTCATCCCGTTCAGTGAAACGAGTGACGATCCTGCATTTATGAAGTTACAGTCATCTACTGTACGACCTTAGTAAGGTCCTGACAGCTCTTGATGAGGCAGCGCTGGTGACATCACTGCACTGCTGAGGCCACACTGCCTGAACGCTTCCAAATTAACACCAAATTATAACGCAACGACTTTCCACCTTACGCCCAAAACGGTTTCTTCTTTTGATAACCTTTTAGCAAATTGATGGAAACGTTGCTTATGGATTTTGGTCCATGCTGGCTCGATTGCATTGTACGATTCTTGATAAGTTTTTGTCCGTAAGCCTCCTGTTAAACTTTCTCTGGGACTGAGAGCTGGAGCCTGTGGAGATCATTGGAGCAAACTCAATTCGCTGGTGTGTCTGTTGGATCGGCTACAGATTTCTGATTTGATGAAATTCTCCCTGTTCCTGCCAGAAGGGATCCTACTCCTTTGGGCCCATGAGCAAGTCTCTTAACCTGAAAATTGCTCCGGGGCACTGAACAATGGCGGACCCAAATGTGTCCTATTTGGCAAGACCACATTATCCATGTCTCACCCCAACAACCGCTTATCAATACACCACATAAGTGCAGAATCGTATGAGAAATTCTGCAAGTGACATGACCTGCTGTTATACAGGGTGGCGCCGGGAAACGGGAAATGTTCAATTGACGTTCAATGCACGAATAAACACATCACAAAATACATGTAATGATGACATGTATCGTACAGGATATGCAATTAATGATGGAAAATCAATGTTCAATTTATGTTTTGGTGAAAACATCATGACGGTGTTGTCAATTTTCTCCATACGCAGTCTGACGGCCTGTTGTGGAAATTCTCCATCGCTCGACGTAACATGTCAAGAGGAATGCCAGCGACTTCCTCTTCAATCCTTCTTTTTAGTTCAGTAGTGTTTGAAGGACGTGTGCGGTACACTTGGCTTTTAAAATGGAAGAAAAATCACAAACAGTGAGATCTGGAGATCAAGGAGGACATGGAATGTCACCATTGTGTGAAATGACCCGCCTTCCAAAAAATCGTCGAACAGCTGCCATCGATTGTCAGGCAGTATGTGAAGTGGCTCCACTAGCCTTGTTTAAGGCCAAACCCGTTTCTTTGAAATTACGCACCCATGCTGTAATCACATGAGCAGAAGGGAGATGATCGTGACGTCCTAACTGGTAATGACGCCGAAATTCCCTTTGCACAGCAGTCCCGCTATCGCCATTCTTGTAAAAGGCTTTCACAGTGAACGCTCGTTGCTCATTAACTCCACTGCTCCATTATAACTAATGACAAGGGGGTTCTAAACGAGATGGCATTGGTCCAAAACAACTGCCGACACCTTAGGATCGCTAACACCTAGTTCCAAAATTTCCCATTTCCCTAAGCCACCTTGTATTTGTAGTCATGAAGAGAAAAGGAGATGGGACTATTCTATTGAAGGCAATGGAGAAATCAGAAAACAGAATTCTCCGTGTGGCCAGCTTCGTCCAGGCGAGAATAAGCCTAGTGAAGCAGATAATTGCATCCTCCACTCCAATCTTTGACCAATAGACAAACTGCCATGGGTCCAGGTGGTCTACCCCAAGATGACTCATATAGTTCAGGAGCAGACAGTCAAAGGGCTTCATGATGTGAGATGTCAGTGCCACTGGTCTGTCGTCATTAGGTGCCTGCATTCTTTGGAACAGGAGCGATGTAGGATGTCTTCCACAGTAAGCAGCACTTTATGAAGCCGTAGGAACAGAGGTGGCCAAGGACACCACAAAGTTGGTCAGCACAGACAGGACTTAGGAACTCAAGGACTGACTTCATCTGGTCTCACGGCTTTACCTTTGTGATGCTTTCTCAGTTGTCTCCTCACTTGGTCTTCAGCCCATACTGATGGTCAGAGGTGGACTCATCACTGGCCTTTCCAGTTGACGTGATAGGGGTTGTTGATGTAGTTGGGATGGGGTAGGGAGACTGGCCATTGGAAGAAGGTAGCAGTGGGAGGGAATTTCATTTAAAATGTTGCTTGAGTCCAGGAATGATGCCCAGTCCATCCCAAACATCCTTCCTGCTATTCTGAGTGAGCTGTAAGCTTCCTTTCCTTAACACTTTGACTGCTGGATCATTCATTACCAGGATGCATAGATGATAAATAACAAACTCTGTAAAAACAAATGTAAAGAACTGTATGAGAAAACAACAATTGTATTATGAACAATAACTTTTAATTACTTTATTCTCACCAGCGACACGGCTAAAAGTCTCCAATTGAATGAGAGCCCTAGAAGGATGGCATCTCACCAAGTGCAGGCTTAGAAGCACATGCGCCGCAAATATAACCCATTTCTTGGCAGTGTCGACACTTGGGGAACACCACACATTTGGTAGTTGGGCAGCATGTCTTGCTGTCATGACAGTCGTGACAAGTTGGACGCCTTGTGATGAAGAACCGTCTCCAGCGCAGCGATGTGCATCAGTGCCAGAGCCTACAGGTTCCATGTCATCTATTTGATTGTCACTATCTCAATCACTGTCATTATTATTAAGTATTAATCTTACTATAAATCTAATTGTTTAAAACACATCACCAGATCTGTAATTAACGGCATAACTGCAGACTGTCTATTTATAGCACTTTTTTCTACAGGCTATTGCCATCCCCAAAAAAATTGCTATCCACTAGATGGCGGCACTGAGGTAGGCAAATGAAAGGTGACAGCAAAGCTTACTAGCAGGTTATTGCCATCCCAAAAAAAATGGCTATCCACTAGATGGCGGCACTAAACTAGGTAGGTAGCAAAGCTTACTAGCAGGCTATTGCCATCCCCAAAAAAATTGCTATCCACTAGATGGCGGCACTGAAGCAGGTAACTGAAACGTGGCAGCTTAGCTCGCCAGCAAGCTGTTGCCAACAAAAATGGCTATCCATTAGATGACGGCACTGAATTAGGTAACTGAAAGGTGACAGCAAAGCTTACTAGCAGGTTATTGCTATTCCAAAAAAAAAATGGCTATCCACTAGATGGCGGCACTAAATTAGGTAACTGAAAGGTGGCAGCTTAGCTCGCCAGCAAGGTGTTGCCAACAAAAATGGCTATCCATTAGATGACGACACTGAATTCTGAATTAGGTAACTGAAAGGTGACAGCAAAGCTTACTAGCAAGCTATTGCCCCCCCCCAAAAAAAATGGCTATCCACTAGATGTGGCACTGAAGTAGGTAACTGAGACACAATAGCAAATCCTTTCAGAAAGCCAGCTGAGTCTACAGTGACTGTATGCCAAGGTACGAGTTCTCTTGTATGTTTCATTTTGACAGAATCAGTGAGATACGAGTTAACTTGTACCTCACGTTCAAAGTGCTAAAAACGGATAAATACATCCGCTAAACAAATAAATATAAATGTTCATGTGAACGAAATCTGGGAATAACCTCAGACACTGAAGAGAAAAGATTTTTATTACGCACGCAACAAACTTCTGAATGACTGCCAGATTTGGTATGTCCATGTTTCTCCTTGACCCTTCTTCTCTCGTAATTTCCTTGATATTCAGGTGTCTCGTTCTTTTATTTTTACCCATTATGTTAGTACTGTTTGTGTTAAATTAAACATTTGTCTGGTTGACTGAAGGAAACGTGTGAGATCTCCAGTTTTCTTGTACCCTTGTGTTTGTGCAAATGGCATGTAAAGTCTCCACTCTCCTCTACTCTACCGCACTCCACTCCACTCCACTCCTCTCCATTTTACTGCAGGAAAATTGTGGAGAAGGAACATGGCAGTGTTTTTCATAGGGGTGTCGCGATTTCGGGCGCTGTTATAAATGTACACCTGTTAAATGCCCCCCGACCCCCCAATAAATTCAAACATTGGCGCCCACCCCAGCACTGCTGCTAAAGCTTTCGAGACATTCCTTTAAACGACATAAAGAACATGAAAATCTCCCACTACTGTGTTGTGACTGTGCGCTGCAATGAGTGCTCCAAAAAATCCTCCATTTTCCTTGACAGATAAATGAGAACGAGACACTTAAGAGGTTTAGGATGAGTGACGTTTTGTGGCTCCATCGCAAAAGATGCATGTATAATTAAAATATGTGTTTTCCAAAATATGCTTTGATATTTGCAATCTTTAGCAAAGTGAACCGCTCTCTTCAGTAATTATTTTCCACTTTTCTCTAATTATAAGTGACAATATTCTTCATTTATGAATGCTTTGGTTTCGACGAGAAATGTGATGCCTGGAAATTAAAAGCAAATGTGAACGGCAGTAATGAACACAGTCGACGTCTAATGGGAGACGGAGCATTTCAGATGGAGACGTGATTGGAAGGACCCTTTCTTTCAGGTTCAGAATATCACCTTCAAAGATCTTTACATGTACATTAGTCTGGGTAAGAAAATGGGGGGTATGCCATAAAAATGCTAGCTCTTTCCTCTCCCCTCACTCCCTTAGTGCTCCTAAATTGTCACTTATAGTCGTGTGAATAAGTAAGTACACCCCAATTGAACAAACAAGCAGTAGATCTTCACGCACATGGAGCCGTCAGGTAACGGTGATCCACCTGAATAAAAACACAAAGTAGATGGGCCCCTTTGTTCGCCTATTCAACAAAGATGTTGATGTATGTAATGGTCTACTGGTGGAAAAGTAAGTCCACACTTGGCCTTGGAAGCTCATATTTTACAGAAATGGCTTCTGGTAGGCAGTGTTGGTGAAAGCCCATATGGATCCCTCTGATGGTACCCACTTTAATTTACCAAAATAGTGCCCCTTGGTGCACATGGCATGGACCAGTGTGTCACAGCACAGGGGTGCGCTGTGAGAGCTACTTAGGTGTGCTGTCAAAATAATAGCACAGTGCCCCTGGGTACCAAACCTGAGAAGGACCCGTATGAGGAGGATAGAGCTACCTGGAGAAGCTGGCATCAAAGCAGCTCCGCAGTCACTTCAGATGCGTCTCCTGGAGTCCAGGTTGGGTGTGTTGTAGTGGTCCGGTGTAGCTCAGATTCCCACCGTCGAGAGGACAGTGATTTATTTTATTCTTTTTGGGGGGATTCCAGGAAGGACGCCCAGCCTTGGCCTTACTCCATCTAGAGTGTAAGCTTCCTAAGTTTCATAAATGTTGCCTCTCTGTGTGTCCATAGCGCACTTTCATTATCGATAGACTTCAAAGGTTTTCCCTCAGTGTCCATAGTGCATCCCATGGTGTCTATAGCATGCTTTCATTATTAATAGACTTTGAGGATCATCCCCCTTGTTGTCCATAGTGTGCCCTATGAGTTACCAAAAAGGTGCCCCTCTGTGTCTACAGCATGATGTCATTATTAGTAAACTTTGAGGACCAGGGTGGGTGGGGTTGGTCTCCCTTTGTTGTCCATAGTGTGCCCCTTTGGTATCTATAATACCTTCGGGGCAGCTGAGAAATGGAGTCCATTAATCCATAGAGCTACTACAACCAATCTTCATTTGTGTTCATTGAGATGATGAGAATGATTACACCATGTCAGTTTGAGGCGTCCTTCCTTCAAGTCTCCACCTTCATGAAGATCTGCATTTACATTTAGTTATTTGGCTGACGTCTTTACCCAAAGCGACTTACAACATTTGAGATACAATTGGTTACATTTCTTCTCTTTCTCCAATTGGAGCACAGGTGGGAGAAGTGATTCCTACAGCATCCGTGGTGGGATTTGAACCCACCACCTCAGGGTTTGATGTCCAAAGCCTTAAGTAGTGCATTCAAGGGCTTCACTTTTTCACGGGATTGTACCTCACCTGTGCCACCATCTCTCGATTACCTCTTTGCATTCACCTGAGGGTCTCAGTTTATACCCTTAAGGCTGAGTCATTTCCAGGGGTCACTTGGATTGGTCACACAGAATAAGTCTGCCCCCTTTTTTACCACTTTCAAATCCAGCATGGATGAATCGGGTGTTTCTAGATGAGGTATGTTCCTCCCCTCTTATGCTCTCCTCCTTATTTAAGTCTTACTCAAAGTAAGCAGAAGGAGAAGAAGAGGAGGAGGAGGAGGAAACTGTTTCGCCAGTTTCCACTCCTCTGCTGGGGGGCGGGGGGGGGGGGACCCGTTAATCTAATTTCAGGGAAAAGCTTTTAAAGGCATCAGGACGGCCTAATTACTCGGGACTGCGTCTGAGTCCAAATCGCTGCACCAGAAGTCAATAAAAGACAGCAGGCTGGTTTTCATTAAATAAGTGTCTAATATTTATTGCTTCATTGTTGTAGCCTAATTAGTATTGACCCGTGGATTATTATTCCCTACAAAGTGTTTTGTGATGGTCATCACTCCCCCCCCCCAGAACTCGAGCCCCGGCTCCTAAGTGCTCCTCACGCTTTTTCCAGTTAATGAAATGATAATGCCTGCACCCTTTCTGCCAGGTCTCCCGGGACCCCTCTTTTTTATTGCAGTACATGAAAAAACACTTTGGAACATCCATTTAGCTTTAAAAAAAAAAAGAAACACACACACACACACCTTTGGCTATTCTGCATCCAACCCTGCAAACATCTAATTGGAAAAAGAAGGCATCCATCATTTTTTACAGGGCTGACTTCTTGTTAGTGGCGCGGGGAGGCTCTCTGTATGGTCGCTGCCTACAGGATATCGGGGCTTCTTCTTCTGCGTGAAAAATGAGACGGGTGAGAATTAAAGAAGGGAAACAAAACAACGGGTTTTGGATTCTTTTTATAGATTTAAAATGCTGCGGTTGCGACTCGTACACTTAATACACCTGCACTTTTCTCGAAGCGTTTCACGTGCAGGGCACCATACATGTAAGCTGAATTGCAGGATTCGATTATGGGAGGCTGTCGAAG
Organism: Polypterus senegalus; assembly: GCF_016835505.1. Lineage (NCBI taxonomy): Eukaryota > Metazoa > Chordata > Cladistia > Polypteriformes > Polypteridae > Polypterus > Polypterus senegalus. The sequence continues at coordinate 10,429,609 of NC_053165.1, read as the reverse complement.
GGCTTAAGTGATTGGACTTCTACGCCGGGCCGGGGGGGGTGGTGATGTCTACTATATCTCCCTCTCTCTTGCCCCTTTCTCCAGACCCTCCAAAGAAGATCCAGCTTGACATCACTTGTGGCTCTGGCCCTACAAGCCCACTGCTTCCTGTCTACCCTCTTGTTCTCAATCTAGCGTCAGTTCTAATCGGACTCAGTCTCTAGTGATTACTCTCTCCTTTATTTATAGCATTTATTGGTGCCGCCTATGCGGGGTGGCTACCCCAAACCTTTTTCTACTTCCTGTATCTTTTTTACAGCAGCCATGTGCCATAGGTTTGCATTTGTGAGATGAGTTTGATTTCTTTGATCTGGGGGGGGTTCAGGGAGAGTTTTGGTGTTGCACTTACAAGCTGTCAACGTCTCTCACTCTCTCTCCCACAAATACATGGCCTAATGATTTGTCATGTCAGGAAATGCCAACCCTGAGCCACTCCTGGAAGTCACCTCTGAATCAGGGAGGTCATCTTTGCCAAAACAGTCTTTCAGGGGTTTCTGAAGAAGCGACCGGAATAGCGGACGAAAACAAAGCATATGACGTGAATTACTTGGATTTTGACGTAGCCGTCCCACGCCGAAGACTAATTCTGAAACTAGAAGCTGTAGGTGGCCTACAGTACAAAGCTGGGGCTCAAGTTGGTTCACCAACAGGAGACAAAGAGTAGGAGACAGAGAAGAGGAGAACGGAGTGGAGTCCCTCAGGGGGTCTGTCCTTAGACCCCATTACTTTTTCTGATCTCCACTAATGACGTTGATTCTGGTGTAACTGTGAATTTTGCAGATGGCACTAAAATTGGAGGGGCGGCAAACACTGAGGAGGCAGGAAGGCGAATTCAGAAAGACATGGACAAGCTTCACTTGAAAAATAGAGTTTAATGTGGAAACGTGCAAAGTGCTACATACAATACAATACAATACAATTTATTTTTTGTAGAGCCCAAAATCACACAAGAAGTGCCGCAATGGGCTTTAACAGGCCCTGCTTCTTGACAGCTCCCCAGCATTGACTCTCTAAGAAGATGAGGAAAAAACCCTTGTAGGGAAAAAAATGGAAGAAACCTTAAGGTAGGTTGGGCGTGCAGTGGGGGTCAAAAAGAAGGGGGTCAATACAATACAGTACAATACATAGAACAGAATAAACCCTCAATACAGTATAAAAATACAAATTTTAGAAGTACGGAGTAGAATTTAACAGTGCGGGCAAGAGGAACGTCAGTTATAAATACAGGATGGGAGACGTTGAGCATCAGGAAGAGGACCTCTCAAAAGGATTTGGGGGAGTTATGGTGACACAAGATTTTCATCATCTAAACAATTTGCAGGGGCGATTAAAAAGATTAAAATTTTTAGTTTATGTTGTACGAGGAGAGAGTCAAGTTAAAGTTAGAAAGTGTGATTTATTAGAAAATGGAACAAACCTTCACAAGACTGATGATGTCATTTCTCAATGGAGTCTCCATCCTTCTCAATGCACTTGCACTACCTGCCTAGCAGTGCCCGGGATTCCAGCAGAATAAAAGGTTTTATCTTGTCCTATCCACCACTTGTGCCCCCGGGTTATTGTCGAATACTACATGCCGAGGGGTCCTGCAGTCACGAATGCAAGTTCCTGTGACTCACTGGAGACCAATGTGAAGCCTTCTATTTGATCCAAGGAGGAGGGACTGTTGTCTCAAGAAGTCCTTTTGCTGCAAAACAATGCCCACCTGCCCACACACTGCTAAGAACACAGAGGCTTGTCTGGAGAAAGTGAAGTTTGAGGTATTGCCACATCCTTCTTATTCGTCAGATTTGGCACCATGTGATTTCCACCTTTTTTGGACTGCTAAAAAAACATTTGGGTGGTCTTCGATTCAAGACAGATGACAACGTGAAGAGAACGCTATGTTCAAATCGTTCTTTATGTAGCTTTCAGTTCATTCAAAATGCTGCTGCAAGAATCTTTACAAGAACTACAAAGTAGGAACACATAATCTCCAGGCCTCAAGCCCTTACACTGGCTCCCAGGTAAATTTAGGGCCGATTTCAAAGTCCTCCATTTAACTTATAAACCAAAGCGCGCTTTGAGATCTCAAGATGTTAGTGTGCTTATGATTACAATGATTTACAAAATAGCAGTGGGAGGTGGAGCTTTTAGTTACCGGGCCCTGAAGCTGTGGAATGATCTGCCTGCTGATATAGATAGATAGATAGATAGATAGATAGATGTGAAAGACAGCATATAATAGATAGATATAGATAGATAGATTGTGGTGTGACTCTATTACAAAGCACTTGGCGTAGTCGGCAGGATTTGTGCTATAGACAGGTGGTGTCGCCATTAGATAGATAGATAGATAGATAGATAAAGCACTTGGCACAGTCGGCAGGATTTGTGCTATAGACAGGTGGTGTCACCATTAGATAGATAGATAGATAGATAGATAGATAGATAGATAGATAGATAGATAGATAGATACTTTATTAAGAGGTGCCCCTTCAGTCTCCGCTTTTACATCCTAGCTGAGGAGTCAGAGCGTTAGTCTGTCCCACCCTGCCCTGAGCATTCTGACAGCCTCCACCACCATGACTCACTCAGGGGATGACATGTGTTTAGTAATGAGCAGTGTTCAAACATGGCATTTGGTCTGATGGGCAAAAAGCTCAATTTCGGACTTACTGGACCATTGAACCTTCTTCCAGTTGATTTCAGTGTCTCCCATGTGCCTTCTTGCAAACTTTGTGTGTGTGTGTGTGTGTGCTTTTTAAAAACTGTCTTTCTTTTTGCTATAAAACAGTGACTGGTGTCAAACAGGTGTTTTGAGCAAAGCCAGGCACTGCATCTTGAGACTCCTTCAGAGCTCTCCGAGTTTACTGGGTTGTCCTCCCTCACTCATTCTCTTCTTGCATGATCACTCCATGATCTTTACTCCCCTCTCATCCGCAGTGTTATTGTAATATTTCCCACTACTTACTCTTTACCTAGGGGTAAGTGTACTCATCAGGTTTGTTACCAGGTTGGTCTACTGTCACACCTTAAGATTGTCACACGCATACACAGCTATAAGCATACACAGAGAAACTCAACACTCCTTAATGAATGGCACACACACAGCTGGTTAGTCTCTAGCACGCTAAACCACACAAGTGCCTTATGAATAACACAACTTGTCACTCTCCTAGCACTTCATGAGACTTACATACACACAGACCCTAATTACAACAGTGCTCCATGAATGATACACACAGCCTGTTAACCTCTAGAACTTTAAACCACACACGTTTCTTAGGAATAACACAGCCTGTCACTCTTCTGGCACTTCAAGAGACTTACTTATTCTCGGCACAATCAACATAAGATGTATAAAATATATCTCAGACCTAAATATTACTTCCGTCTCTAGAAATACATTTAAACATACAAAGGCCCAACATCCTTGTCTATAAGCCATTTATCAGCCAAGAATTCCTTACTTTATTCACTGTTCCATACTATTGGGTGGCGCTCTCACCCTCAGCCTTAGTAAACCTTGCAGCACGGAGCATATGGCAAATTACCGGCTGCACCAGGTGCTCTTAAAAATATTTACCTTATTGCTTCAATCACTCTTAGACATTAAGACACAGCAGAGAAAGTTAAAAGCAGCATGGTATTTATTACAGGAATAATAATACCAGTAGAATAAAGAATAATAGATAATAGGATTGATAGTAAAGTCTGGATATATATAGTCTTTAGAAAAAGCTTTTGAAAAAGTAAAGATGTCAGTGATGAATGTCCCAGGTGGCTTGTGATCTACCACTTGTAGGTGTTCATGAGGTGCTTTTCTAATGATCAGCTGGAAGCGCACGTACATTGCCAGCGCCCTCTTCTGATGTTGCTTTTCAGACGAGGCATATTTATTATAAAATTCTACCTGGGGGGGAGGGGGTTTGCAAGATATGATCTTCGTATATAAGACACTACCGTGGCTGTCCATTTGTCTGTCCAGGATTTTAAATCACCTGTAGCTCGCAAAACCATTTGAACTATTGACCTGAAATATGGTACACATATACTACGTGCCGTCTACTATCCGCTTTTGGGGTGATGATTGACCTCCAAGATTATTCCTCTTTTTATTTTTATTTTATTTTATTGTATAATCAACTCTCAGCAGTGGCCAGCAGGTCAGCCAAGTGGCACATGCGTACGGGCGCAGTTCTCATCCCTACCACTTTCACCGTCACTTCCCTTACCTCTTCATATCTTAACTCATTCTTGAGGCAGATAGCTTAAGTGAAAAATGAAAGAAAACGTACTAAGTAATTGCAACACAAACGCAAAGAAGAGCTGCTCAGGAAGCAGCAAGTGCATCAACCTCTGAGCAAACGAATGGTAAACGTACAGAGGAAGAGGAGGAAAATTAGGAAAGTCGAGTGTATTCACTGCACGTTATCGTTATAGCAGTGCACCTTTACTGGTCATTAGATATTGGCTGGCTGTCAATATTGTGATGTGTGAGTCCCTGTCTTGCACCCCAAAACACGAGGCTGAGTCTGAGTCCTTTAGCAAAACCAGCTTTATTTAGCTTGAAACAGGAACAGCACGATTTAATTTTTGTAGCGGGATCTACCACTCTCCTATACACAAACACAGCAATCAGGCAGAATCGTGGCCAAGTAATACAGTTCCCTGTTTTTATAACATTCCTTGCGTCACCCATCGACAGCAAACGCTCATAGCACAAACACAATCGCCTCGAATCTGCTTTAGCTGTGTGCTGCTGTAGTGGTGGGAGCCCATGGATGCCCTGGCAACTGATAAACTTTCTTCCACAGACACAGCAATTGCGCTTCGGGATGCTCTTCTTCGGCTTGTTGTCCCGTTGGGAGGGGGTGGCGGGCCAAAGGGGTGATGCATGAATTCACAAACAATAAAACTATTTGATGTTACTTAGTACTTACTAACACGTCTTCCTTTCCCAGGCTGAGAATCCACTTGGGCACTTGGTGTCCCAGATGCCCATCCTTTCTCAGGTTAAAAAATAATTGATGGCCTGAGGCATCGCCATGTCTTCCTCTCTTTGTTTGAACAGCTTTTTTAAAAGTCAGGTTACAATTCGGGAAGAGGATCTGCCTTGATGAGTCCTGTGTTTCAGTTTGTCTAGAGCAAAATATCATGAAAATATAGACAACAAATCTGCAGAGTTTGTGCACCACACCATCCGCCAATCACAGCTTACAATTCTGCAATACAATCGCTCCTTATAATATAATGCAGCTAACAGTTAACACCGTAATAAAATACGAATGAAACCCCCTCAGGAAAGCAATACAATGAAAAACACACATTTAAGAAAATCACCCAAAGCGTCTATCTTTGTGAACATAAATGGACTCTCTGAACTGATAGATTTATTTTTTTTATCTACATTGCTAATGATAAAAATAGCCTCAGTTAATGTAGTTGCAGTTGGCACTCTGCAACAGAAAGAATTATATAATATGATTATACTTTTTAGTTGGCTGCCATCATGTCACTAATGCGCAGAGTCAAATGGGCTTTAAAAAGGATTACGAGAGAAAACAAATACAACAGCAACGGTTTGTGTGCTCTCTTTTACATGGAGGAGCATCGTATTGAAGAGTTTATCACAAGTCATGTAAAGTGGCACCACGTGCCAGCCCTCTCACATATCTAGGGGTAAAGTGCCAGCCATTCATCAATGTCTAGAGCCGGGGTCTCCAACCTTTCAAGAGAGCTACTTTTACAAAATAAAAACGGCCGAGAGCTTCTCATGTTTTCTGATGTTTATTCTCATCGCTTATTTCAACCCAAACAAACTGAATACGCTTGTTTTGCCTGAACATTTATAAAACGTTGGTGTCCACAACTCACATTTTGCATTAAAACATCACAAAAAAATATTGAGTTCACCTGCAAGTGCATTTTGTAGGTCTGTCTGCATTTTCTAGTGTATCTCACACTATTGAATTAAAACATGAATGCTGTCAACACAAAACAATGCAATTCCAAATCCACCGATCTGACTTCTTCATTTGTCATTTTGTCACATGTCCCTGTGTCACTTTATTCACAGGTCTAGTCGCATGTGTGATGTGTTTTCTAGTTAGTCAGATGACTGGCACTGAGGTGTGTGGTGGAGTGACGTCACTCAGGTTCACTCTTATGGAGTCATTTCAATGTCCGTCTGGCCGTCTTGTTCTGAACTTTGACTTCATGACATTCACGTCAGACTCACAGAGGTATGGTGACCCAAACAAAGCAGACATTTTCAGAGCTGCCTGGTGTTGATTCTTCTAGTCATCTGGCTCAACTGAGCTCCAGAAATTGCCTAAGAATGCTGTTGAGACTTTAACTGAACATTGTTTTAAAGGGAGGGAGACTAGGGGGACGAGGTATGATCTTCTCTGAAGACAATCTGATGTCCGGCAAGACAAGGCATTGAGACAACATTCAAAACAAGTTCACGGACATCTAACCTAGCACTGGTTGGAATGCTTTTGGCAGACACGCATCATGTGCTCCCAACTCATAAAACAATGACAAGCGGCAAGCAGAACACGCAGCTTGACAGCAGCAGCAGCAGGAAGCCAGCAGATGATCCGACCGCTTCTCCTTAGCGTGTGTTCAGCCACTCTAACCAATAGCCCCCCACCACCCCCCTTAACAAAAGCGAGCGGCAGAGACACAAAGTGGCAAAAGGACAGCTGCTGTACAGGCTTTTAAATGATCGACAGGCAGCGCGACAAGCAGAACAGGCAGCTAGGCAGCAGCAGAAAGACAGCAGATGATCCGACAGAATCTCCTTAGTGTTTGTTCAGCCGCCCCCCTTTCACAACGTGAGCAGCGTTATGCGTCCAGCAAGAAAGAGATGTAGCCACTCCCGGGGCCGGAAATAAAGGGCAAGTATTGTTTTTACAAAAGTTTTAAAGTAAAAGTGAAAATAATGCATATGTAACAATTCCCATGAAAATAACAATCTCTTTAAATTTTATATCCGATAAACCAAACCTGGAATGGAGCCTCCTAGTATCGATAAAATCCAATGTCTGTCTGCAGGTCTGTCTGTCCACTTTTCACGAGAGAATTATTTCACGGTTTTTTTTTTTTTTTCTATAATTTGCTTGAACATTCTGGTTGATTTTGCAACTTCTTTCATTTTGCTATGTATTACAGTTCACTTGCGGTACCGATTTATTTGCACATTTCCGAGTCTGAGGGGCGGGGCTTTCCTCACTCACTCGCCAGCTTCAGGGCGTGTACCTTAACTCTGCTTAGCTAACGAACGAGAGAACAATTGAATTCAAGTTTGTTTGATATTTAAAATAAAGTGTTATTTAGGCCTTGATGAGTTTGTGTCCAGATATTCTCTTAAGGTGCGGTGGGCTGGCACCCTACCCGGGGTTTGTTTCCTGCCTCGCGCCCTGTGTTGGCTGGGATTGGCTCCAGCAGACCCCCGTGACCCTGTAGTTAGGATATAGCGGGTTGGATAATGGATGGATGGATGGATATTCTCTTACGTGTATGCCACATTGAAAAGATAGATTGCAATTCAGATTGTGGATCGTGATTTGGTGTTAAAAGGATCTAAACAAATCCAAATCATATTATGGGATATCATCTACTGTTAAATTCTGCTCCATACATAAAATAAATTTTTTATTTTTATATTGTATTGAGGATTTGTTCTGTTCTGTGTATTGTGTTGTATTGACCCCCCTTTTTTTTTTTTGACACCCACTGCACGCCCAACCTACCTGGAAAGGGGTCACTTTTTGAACTGCCTTTCCCAAGGGTTAGTAGGCAGGATAGATAGATAGATAGATAGATAGATATTATTTTTAGTATAGTAGGCAGGATAGATAGATAGATAGATAGATAGATAGATAGATAGATAGATAGATAGATAGATAGATAGATAGTGGGCTTCAGTTTCCTTTTGAACTCATCTTCAAGCATCAGTTCATGGAATTTAGGAGCAACAATAACACCTTCCTTCATTTTGGCTTCACTTTTCGAGACCAAACTTATTTCTTAAATGCTGAAACGCATCGCCTTTACTGTCCAGTCACCCTAGTTGTCCAAGACCTGGAACATCATAACTAAAAAATGGGACGTGCTGCTGGATGAAAACGGTCTTCAGATTTGGAGTCAGCAAGTGAAATTCGTTAAAGTACAAATGGAAGAATCCCAGTAGCAAAATGCTTGTTGACCAGTGTAATCGAATACAGCCATGCGCCATTTTATGGCCCGACCGAGATGACGGCATTCCTACTTAAGTCCAATGTTCCCTTTAAATTTTCTTAAGTGCTGAGCGCATGTGAATAATAGATGATAGACTATGTCAGCTTTACCCCCATGTGCAAGGATACAAGTGATTGTAGTGAACCGAGATGGGCTTTATCCATAGCCCCATGACCATATGCACAAAGGAATTAGCCTCACAACTTGTGTAATCTAAAGTGATTCCAGCGTGTTCCATATCTCATGACTACAGACACATGGATGGCGCCCCCTGCTGGACTGCTACACCAGCTCTTGTAACGCTTTTCGTGTATTTTTTTCTCTGAATCTGGTTATTAACTACAGGGCGCAGTTTGCTTTCTGTTGTAATTCAAGCACCACCGTACCTCCAGATCCATGCCTTCAGTGCCCACGTGTTTGTCTTCATGCATTTTCTGAAAGTGTTTTGTTCTTTCTGTTTTCTGAGCACCCTTGAAAATAAATTACAGTTTGCTTTGGAAACCAATGCCATCTTGTTGTTTCACCAACGTAAAATCCGTGTTCCGGTGCAGCAAACAACTAATCCCGTAATCCGAGTACTGCACACAATTAGAAGCCACTGTGGAAAAATGTTGTGCATGTTGCCTCATTATTCATGTCCTTTATGGAAGATTTTGGACTTAAGCGGGGTTTTGATGCTTTCGATACTGATGTGCTTGAGCAGGAGCTGCAGGAGGGGACTACAAGATGGATTTCTGTTTTTACAGACATGAATTTTATTAATATATTTATTCTCTCCATTATACAAAAAAGGTTTGCCAAAATAATTAAAAATCAATAACTGAAATCTCTCCTTCCTTAAAAGTATTCAGACCTTTAGCTGTGGCCCCCTAAATTGTGCTCAGGTGCCTCCTGTTTGCTTTCGTTCTCCTTGAGATGTTTCTAGAACTTCATTGGAGTCCACCTGTGCCAAAATGAACTGATTGGATATCGTCATGTGGGGGTCACACTATTGAACTGAAGACCCGCCTCTCCACTTCAGTCATTGGTCAAGACTCCTGCCTTCAATTCAAATGTGTGACCTTCATCGAACTTGAGAGCATATTACTGTAATCCACCTTAATAGAAGGATATCTCTGCATGTCTGTCTGGTTGCTGTGTCTCTGTCATTCCAACAGTTGACACATCAAAATCATCTTTAGTAATAAAATGAATTGTTTTTATCATTCCAACACATGGCACATCACAGACATTAACACTGCTTTTACAAAACCTATACCAAATTCCACTCTGTGACTGTGACTGCTTGGTCAAATGTTTTCTTTCTTTTCAATTTTCTTACTTTATAGTTATTCTGGTTTGTGTGTTCAAACCAAAGTGTGTGTGTATGTTTATTAACTTATATATCTATTTAAGTATTTATTTAATTCAAAAGCTCCTGAAAAAAGCCAAATTTCCTCCTGGGCATAAAGACTGTTCTATCTATATAACATTTGTCATTCCAGCAGATGGTGCATCACAAATATTAACACTGCTTTTACGAACCCCATACCAAATGGCGTATAACAGAGACATATGCATTGCATTTATCATTCCAACAGATAGTGCATCACAAACAATAACACTGCATTTACAAATCCCATTGCAAATGGCATATAGCAGAGATATATGCATTTTATTTATGTTTCCAACAGATGACTCATCACAAAAAAAAAAAAACACTTCTTTAACAAATCCATCCATCCATTATCCAACCTGCTATGTCCTAACTACAGGGTCACAGGGATCTGCTGGAGCCAATCCTAGCCAACACAGAGTGCAAGGCAGGAAACAAACCCTGGGCAGGGTGCCAACCCAAACACCAAGCACACACTAGTGACAATTTAGAATCACCAATGCACCTGACCTGCATGTCTTTGGACTTTGGGAGGGAACCCAACAAAGACATGGGGAGAACATGCAAACGCCACGCAGGGAAGGCCCAGGAAGTGAACCTGGGTCTCCTAATTGCGAGGCAGCAGTGCTACCCACTGCGCCACCGTGCCGCCCTCTTTAACAAATCCCATAAATAATTGCATATAACAGACACATTTGCATTGCATTTGTCACTCCAACAGATGGCACATCACAAACATTAACACTGCTTTTACAAATCCCATACCAGATGGCATATAACAGAGTCATGTGCTTTGCATGGTGCACTGCAAACGTTAATGCTGAGATGTATATTGATTACTTAGATTTCAACCCATCTTAGGCAGACAGCCCTGCTTGTAAAATATAAATCACATTGCAAATGGCATATAAAACAGATACTGTGTATACATTGCATTTGCCTTGTGATTTGCATTTGTGCTTTTACAAACCCCATACCAAATGGCATATAACGAGGACACATGTATTGCATTTGCCATTCCAGGCAGGGCAAAAGTAAAATCGTTTGAAAATTATTTACTGAAAGTGCAATTATGTACACCACAGTTTGCTTCAAAACAGCTTCTGCCTTGTTTGATAAATGTCCATTCGCTGGAATATTCATCATGAAATTTACCCTTACGTTTTGGGATGGATGGATGGATTAGCTTTTAAGTTAGAACAAAAGTGGGCCATGGCAAGTAGTAACAACACTCTTTGTTGACGCCGTAAGTCACAATGCTGATCCAGAACGGCACAGCAGCGTGGCTGGAGAGCAAAATGGTAATAAGAGTGTCGCTGTCCTCAGCCAACCATAGCAATTGAACAAGCTGCAAACAGGCAGCAAACACGAGTTTCCTCATTACATTTGGGTTATTTTCAGTAAAGAAAGTATAATTACTTATAAAGTTACAACTAAGTACCGTAAGAAGGTAGTAAAAAATATATTTGCAGTACAAAATTTGAAAATGAACTCAATACGGGAGGGGCGGCACGGTGGCACGGTGGCACAGTGTTAGCGCTGCTGCCTCGCAGTAAGGAGACCTGGGTTCGCGTCCTGGGTCCTCCCCGTGTCTGCGTGGGTTTCCTCCCAGAGTCCGAAGACATGCAGGTTAGGTGCATTGGTGATCCTAAATTGTCCCTAGTGTGTGCTTGGTGGGTGTGTGTATGTGTGCCCTGCGGTGGGCTGGCGCCCTGCCCGGGGTTTGTTTCCTGCCTTGCGCCCTGTGTTGGCTGGGATTGGCTCCCCATGACCCTGTAGTTAGAACATAGCAGTTTGGATAATGGATGGATGGACTAAATACGGGACATTTGGGTGTCCCTGAAAGGTCAGTATGGGACGGGGACAAAATGATCAAATATGGGACATGTCCCATATATAAGGGACGTCTGGCCACCGTACCCACCCCTAATTTGACTTATCAAGTTTTCAAGTTTATGTAGGATTCATTAACCCTTTGACGCACTACCAGTAGCTCGCGAGTGACATGTTGGAGACCCCTGCTCTACACCTACTAAGTGTGGAACCTTATTGGGATCTTTTGGGGGGTATTTATAGCGCCCTGTTATAGTCCTAAAGACACTATATAAAACAAAGAAAACAAAAAAAAAAATAAGCCGAGCTCAATAGCCATTTACAGAGGCCATCCCTCACAATTACCGTGGCATAAATGAATGTGTTTGTCACCATTAGAAGTTACTTTCCTTTCATTTAAAGAAGTGGAAGCTAACGGCTCTCGGGTTTTACACTAAAGTGGTGATGTCATTGTCAACCCGACATCAAATGAAGAGGAATGTCTCTCAGTTTGGTAGAGGAAGAAAAAAAATCAACAAAGCTGCCAATGCCCGCTCCTCTTCTCTCATCTGCTTTCCCCCTACTCCTGAAATGATTAACATGAGCAGTTGGTGATTCAGCTGAGTCCTTTCTTTAAACAAACAAAAAAAAAAGAACAAAATAGATGGAATAAAACACACACACACACACACACAGCTGCTGTGCGCTAATCAAAATATCATTAATGTAATTAGAATAAAAGCCGCTGAACACAATAGGTGACAGCGGGCTGGAGAACAGGCTTCATGTTCAGGCCTGCTTTCCCGTTGGAGTCTGTTTACGTTCTCTTTGCCGAAATTAAACATTTTATTTGAAATTGCAGTATCAAGCGCATAGTTAATGTGATCACACAATGGCACACCGCCGCGCATTTCAATGAAGGGATCGCTGCTCCTGTCTGTGCACGTGGGGGTAAAAGAGAAGGCGACGAAACGCCAACAAGGTATTGGGAGCTGGCGGTCAGGACGCCTCATGTTTCCAAAAGGCTGCTTCAATACGAAAGGTGGGTAGTAACACAAGAGAAGACCCTCTAGAATAGCCATAAGTGGAGGGAGGGGGGGGGGCACTGGCAGTCCAGAGAGGAAGAGCTAAGCCAATGTGCCAATGCTGGTGCCACATTTACACGGTAAGATGGGGCTTTGGTGATGTCACGTGAGGCAAGATGGCCGTACAGCACCTTATGATAGTGCCTTGTGACTGTCTGGGTTGGCTCCACAGTCCCCTCCCATGTATGACAATGACACACACACACAGAGTCAGCAGGAGTTGCTGCCACTTAAGTGTTTTGTCCTTTTATTTCAAAAGCAAAACAAAGTAGAAACAGTGCCGGGCAAAGTTCCTTTAATGAATAAATAAAAAAATGCAAAAGTGCAAAGCCGGAGGTTAAAATCAAGAAATCATCAAACAATAAATGATGTTTAAAAAACCCAGGTGTCATCTCTTCCCCTCTAACACGTTGTCTCCTCTTATGGGGTCTCTCCAGCTCAACAGGTGCGGACCACTGTTCACCCCGCCTCGAGTCCCCGCTGCCAGTCCCTCGCCGTTCTACGGGCCACCTGCTCCAAGGCATGATCCCGCTCCTGCCCACACGCCAGACTCTCGGCGTCCATGGGAGCCTCTGTTGACCCCCTTAACCGTAACCTCCCCTCCACCCTCCAGTGCTGACCGAGCACTTCTCTTGGATTCACTCCCATCCGCCTGCGCGCCCACCCGCCCGCATCCCATCTTCTGCTCCTCTATGAGCCTGACGTCCTTGATTTCCTTTTCATTTCCTCCGTCCCCTTCTTTCCTTCCGTCGTTGTTCTTCTGTTGTTTTTCCTGCTCTTCTGCTCTCCTGCCTGTCTATACTTTCATTGCCATTTCCCTAACTTCTTTCCTCTTCATTCCTTCCATTATTTGTTTTTCCTGCTTCCCTCTGAATCTGCCCATCTGTACTTTCGTGTTGATTTCCTTAATCTCCGTCCTCTTCTTTCCTTCTATTGTTCTTCTTTGTTTGCTCCTCTGTGGACCTGCCCATCCATACCCTTGCATGCATTTCCTTGTAGCTAAGATTCACACCGCCTAATGGCGGCGATTTATTTAGTTTTTCGCTGGCGATCCCAGGAACGCACCCAGCCTTGGCCCGACTCTCTCACACACTCCCTGACAGAGACAAAAAATCAACCGGTAATACAACAGAAACTGAAGACTGTATTAAACAATAATAAACGAAATATAACTACACACGCGCGATTAGGGGGCAGCCGAAGGGCCCGACAGAGCGTAAAAACACACCAGAGCAGGGCTTAAGGCAGCATATGAGTACTTTTCTCCTTTCATCACTAGAAAAAAGGAAGAAAAACCTCCAGCTCCTTGAATTCCACACCAAAAATCATCACTCTGTTCCAAACATGAGATAATGGGCGCCCAACGCCCACTCCCCAGGGGATGGATAGATAGATAGATAGATAGATACTTTATTAATCCCCAAGGGGAAATTCACATACTCCAGCAGCAGCATACTGATAAAGAACAATGTTAATTGGCTCAAGTGGGTGGGAAACACACTACAATTGGGCTCTGAACAGCTAGACATATGGACTATCTGGCTCTCGTAAGAAAGGCACTATATAGACAGTGTGGTCAATGGAAAGATTGCAGGTCCACAAGTAGAAATGTTGGGGTGTCAACCCAGTCACCCCCATTTAAACAGAATGAAAAGTGCAAAGAAAATTTGTGCTCGATGGTCCCAGAAATGAACACAAAAGGGTTTCCTTCAGCTAAGGAAACTCCCTCGGCTTGCAGAGCTGCCTTTTAGTCACTGGGGCAAGGAGCTCCATCTTGTATCAAGTGATGCCTCCTTTTGGGGGACCGCTACAGGCCTCTCTCGACTTGAGTGGGGTGGTACATACTTTAGAAGAGCTCAGAGGATGACCAGTGACACACATGCCTGATGGTTGGATAGATAGATAGATAGATAGATAGATAGATAGATAGATAGATAGATTGATTTTAGTATAGTAGGCAGATAGATAGATATAGATAGATAGTATAGTAGGCAGGATTAGATAGATAGATAGATAGATAGATAGATAGATAGATAGATAGATAGATAGATAGATAGAGATAGATAGATAGATAGATAGATAGATAGATAGATAGATAGATACTTTATCAATCCCAAGGGGAAATTCCAATACTCCAGCAGCAGTATACTGATAAAGAACAATATTAAATTAAAGAGTGATAACAATGCAGGTATAACAGACAATAACTTTGTATAATGTTAACGTTTACCCCCCGGGTAGAATTGAAGAGTCGCATAGTGTGGGGTCTCCTCAGTCTGTCAATGGAGCAGGACGGTGACAGCAGTCTGTCGCTGAAGCTGCTCCTCTGTCTGGAGATGATCCTGTTCAGTGGATGCAGTGGATCCTCCATGATTGACAGGAGTCTGCTCAGCGCCCGTCGCTCTGCCACGGATGTCAAACTGTCCCACTCTGTGCCTACAATAGAGCCTGCCTTCCTCACCAGTTTGTCCAGGAGTAAGGCGTCCCTCTTCTTTATGCTGCCTTCCCAGCACACCACCGCGTAAAAGAGGGCGCTCAACACAACCGTCTGATAGAACATCTGCAGCTTCTTATTGCAGATGTTGAAGGACACCAGACTTCTAATGAAGTATAGTCGGCTCCGTCCTTTCTTACACAGAGCATCAGTATTGACAGTCCAGTCCAATTTGTCATCCAGCTGCACTCCCAGGTATTTATAGGTCTGTACCCTCTGCACAGTCACCTCTGATGATCACGGGTCCATGAGGGGCCTGGGCCTCCTAAAATCCACCACCAGCTCCTTGGTTTTGCTGGTGTTCAGTTGTAGGTGGTTTGAGTTGCACCATTTAACAAAGACCTTGATTAGGTTCCTATACTCCTCCTCCTGCCCATTCCTGATGCAGCCCACCATAGCAGTGTCATCAGCGAACTTTTGCACGTGGCAGGACTCCGAGTCGTATTGGAAGTCCGATGTATGTTGGCTGAACAGGACCAGAGAAAGTCCAGTCCCCTGCGGCGCTCCTGTGCTGCTGACCACAATGTCAGACCTGCAGTTCCCGAGACGCACATACTGAGGTCTGTCTGTAAGATAGTCCACGATCCATGCCATGTATGAATCTACTCCCATCTCTGTCAGCTTGTCTCTAAGGAGCAGAGGTTGGATGATGTTGAAGGCGCTAGAGAAGTCCAAAAACATAATTCTTACAGCACCACTGCCTCTGTCCAAGTAGGAGAGGGATCGTTGTAGCATGTAGATGATGGCATCCTCCGCTCCCACCTTCTCCTGGTATGCGAACTGCAGAGGGTCGAGGGCGTGGTGCAACCTGTGGCCTCAGGTGGTGAAGCAGCAGCCGCTCCATGGATGGTGGGCAAAGCGAGCAGGGGGCAGAGAGCCCCCTAGTAATAAAAATAATAATATTCAAAGTTTTTGGAGAACAAGAAGAAGAAGGTATGACAAGCATTAGTAAGTGTTTCAGCCATTCCTCTGACGCTTTGCCTTAATAGGAAAACAAATCTTCTGCAAAGGTCAATTTAGTGGAGCCAATGAGCCGAACCAACATGTCTTCTGTTGTTGTTGATCAATGCCGTCCTTCTATAGAATGGTGGGCTGCGATTTTTCACTATTTTGGATGGATTGGGAGACCA